>NC_139349.1:17614787-18054787 GCF_055883805.1 Amblyomma maculatum | reverse complement strand
TTCAGAAACCGCATGACGTCATTTCAGTGACCGTTAGAAGCTGTCATGAAGGACAACGAATTTTTTGCTGGCAGCTAATGATTATTCGCTATAAAAAAAGCTTGAGTACAAATCGCACTATCCTACCGTCTTGTCCTATGTCTCCCAAAAGGCTCATTGCCTAACGAATGTGGAGTGAGTTGTGACGCTGTTGGTTTTAGCGCAAAGCAGTAAACTTTACCTTATGACCGAAGCTTCCTATAACAAGGGAGCTGGCTATCTGACACATGTCTCTGCAAACATGACAATGCGCTGTGTCGAGCTGCCCAGACGGCCTTAAAGGTTTCGATTTTAGCTTCAATGACTCTCTCCACCTCAGCAAAGCTGTATTTAAGAAAAAAACAGAGACAAAAAACCTCCATTTTTGCTTATTGGGATTAGAAAACACGGCTGGCTAGATACATATATGGTCAAGTCGAGAGCAAGCTGTTGAACTAGGCATTTATTCTACCATCACACGAAGAAGAATGATATATACGTAAGGGCTGCTGATCATCTTAGTGTTTTTAGGACAGTTTTCTTTTTTTTTTGCTTTCCAAAGTCTTCATTTATCGAACGCGTTGCAATTAACCGCATAAGCTGTTTTGTAAGCGCTCGTAGTTTGCCTATTTCTCTTCACCGTTCATTATCCCTTCGCATTTTGGGGAATCTAAAGCTTGGGGAACATGCTTAAGTATCCGCCCTTGATTCTGCCCTCCCTTTTGTTGTTGCTTGCCGTTTTTTTTGTTTTATTCGGAGTAATTTGCTTTAGCTGCTCTTGGACCTTGCAGCATAACGGGGAACAACCCGGCCATTTCGAGGAACTCTAGTTGTTATTGGGTAAGGCGGTAGCAACCCTGACACACATCGAGGCAAGCAAACCCTTAGAGGGCATAGTGGACTCCACTCCTTTCTAGCGAAGTGCGCGCCGCAGCGCCAGCAGCTCCACAAACGCACTTCGCGTACGTTGGACGCTAGCTCCTCCTGTGATCGAAGAGCGCATTCAAGGAGAGCCCGGTTCTCTAACGCGCTGTGTTTGAACTTGCGTCAGGCCTTGCATCGCTCGCCTACCACGCGCGCTCAAGACAAAGCCGAAGAGTATCGTGTCTTGCATTCTATAGCGCGGTAATGCGCACAACTAAATAGCAATTCTGTTTTATGATAAGCTCAGGCTTGGATGAAGAGCCCAGGATATGGTAGAGGTGTTTACCTAAACTGCACTTGGAATTCATAATGGCACATTTGGTACAAAAGCGAGGAAAAAAGGAGAGAAAAACCTCCTTTCCGAGCTTGACGTCTTTCACCTTCCTTTGATGCCAGGGTGCGCGTGTAACAAAACGGATTAATACGAGCTTCCACTTTGAAACTGGATTACTGCTGGTGACTTCATGATTGATTTGTTTTGTCTCATTTTTGTAATTAGAGTCTGAATTTCTAAGGTCGTGTCTTGGAATCTGCTCATTGTTAAAACAAATTGCACAGACATTTCCTCCATACCAGCCTTGCGTCCAAAACTTCTATCTTTAGGTTACTGCTCTTATGCTACAAATCCTCCAACTTTTTTTCTTATGCTATATCTCGAGTGAATTCAATGATCTCGTCACAGCGCCCTAGTCCTATTATGCCTCTTTGCACCAGTGGATTACAGGCGGCGCATTGTTGGCAGGATCATTGGTCAGGAAACACATGAACACAGCCCATTCAGGCGACACGTGATAGCGAGGTGCTTGTACCAAAGTTTATTTTATACACATCCACCACTCTTTGCGACTGCTTCTGTGCCTCAATTTTGCTAAGGCTCTCTGCTTACAGCATTATAAAATAGATTTGTTCAAATACGACTGAGTGCTGAATGTTTTTTGTAAACTTGCTTTAAGTTTATATTGATCCTATTGATTGGGTACTATTGATTAACCAAGATAAAATCGTGACCCAAGTTTTTTGTTCCATTAATAAGTTTTGAAAGTTGCTTGTTTTTTGTTTTTTTTTTTTTTTTCTTTTTCATTTTTCTTTAATGCGTGTGCCGCTCGACGGTGCAGTTTCCCTTTTGCAGCGACAGCTTGGTACGAGATACTTGCTCAGGTAAGACATGTTCCCGACATGAAATTCGCTTTCTAAAAATTCCTCGAAGCCAATAAGACAAACTAAGCCCGCCCCAGCCATACGCAGTCTGTTTCAGTGCGCGTCCTGAAAGGCGAAGTGCTTGTCCATTGGGACAAGACCATAGCCGCGTCGTCTTTGCTTGATCGCCATGTTTTCTTTTATAATATAAAAGTAGTATACCGGTGATTTGGTCTTGCTTACTCCTCTCTCACGTTGCAGAAGCAGCCTCGGCAAGGAGGTGAAGGCATGGTTTTCTCCTTTCTTTGGGAGTTAAGCTCTATAACGCGACAAAACAATGGCAGAAACTAGCAATATTCATAAGAGGAACCGCTGTTAAGTACATCGTTCGTTTATATTCAACACTTGATTGGGTAATTTTAGGATTCCTCGATTTTGTCTCTTACACGTTCGTGATTTACTAATTTCCACGTTTCTCGAGTGTCATTAACGGCGCGTCCTGGCTTCATCAGGGCCACATTGTCGCGCAATGATTTGCTGATTTTTATTTTTCCAGGCAGAAATGCATTTCAGTGAGTCACCTCTGTTATTGACAGGATCACCAGGACTGGCAATGGCGATGGCACGATCGAGATTGAAGAAAGTAAAAAAGAAAGCTCAGACCATTTCTCAGTACACAGACCTCTCGAGGGATGCATAGCTCCGGCGCGGGAAACATTGTACATATATCAATTGAGAAAAATGCGAGAAAAAAGAGCGGGGAGTCCAGTCCAGCCTCCTCTTTTCCAATTCCTGTCAGCGCAGGGACAGGTCTGGGTGCAACCGCTCCCTGCGCGCCACGCTTTCACGCCCCGGAGCAGTGGTCGTGGGGATGAGGCAATTCGAAGCTCGTCCGGTGATTTGGAGCGTCCTCCCCAAAGAGCCTACCGGGCCCCCTACGCCATGCTTGTGACTCCTCACGCCCTGGTCGAGCTTCCCATAAAGTGACCCACTACAACGTTCCTCTCACCGGAGCGGTCTCCCACCCGCCTGCCTTCCCGCTTGCTACCGCGCCTGCTGAATGCCGGCCCTGCCCTGAGCTCTGCAAAGCAGGGACTATGCTTCCTGCGTTTGACAGCTGTGGCAGCAGTGGAAGTGACATAAAGTGCGTTAACTTCCATACTTTTCTTTTTTTTTGCCTTATCTTCTTGTGCCTCTATGGCTTCAAAGGACCAATGTGATCAACGCGACAGGTCGCTATTGGCTAGTGGGCCTGGGTATTTGCGTTGGTGCCGTGTGTGCGTCAGCCGAACCTTCACATGACAGAAAAATATGACATGCAACGCGAACGACGTGTGGCTTTCGTTTCTGGGATATCATAAGGGCCTAGTTTTCGGATTTTTTACGAATAAATTATCGAGCGTGACAATTTGTTTTTTTGATAGCTAGATTCAGTTCCATATTTAGTTTGTCTTGAATATATCCACCTCCAGCTTTGGCAGACCTCAAGATCTCGTCGTGATTTGGATTACAAGCTTAGTGGGTCAGAAAACAAAACGAATCCGCCTCCAGCCGAAGTGTTCTATATGAACTAATGCTAGTCAATGAGGAATTCAGTGCGCATTGGCAATGAAACCTGGATAAGTCAATTTAAATGTAAAAAAGAAGTTTTTTTTTTTTTTTTTTTTTTACAAGAATAGACTGAATCACCAGCACTTTATTTTCATTTACAACACACTAAAACCGTTCCGTGAAGGTTTTTTTTAAAACTAAGTTGATCTTATAATGAACCTAATATTGTTCGTTTACGTGTAGGTATCTTGTAGGTATATCATTTGACGCTAAAATTACGATCTGTGTCAAGACAGTGCCTTTTCAATGCCCGCATAATAGCTCTCGGATTTGATCTTTACTATATAGGAACAATTTTGAACGAAAAAAAATCTGAAAAAAGAAAAAGGAATCTGCTCGTCATGAAAGAACTTGCTTGATGGAACTGAAAACGCCGCATAGCTCAGGGCCTAACAGGGCATCGTTACTTTGCTATAACCACAGTCATCATCATCAACAGCCAGATCATCTCGGTGCGAAGGCTTATCTCATATTGCTCCAATTAACGCGGTCCTGCATGTGCTAGCTGCATCCACTTGTCTCCTGCGAACTTTCCCTTATCCGCCTGCCCGACATTCTTCCGGCCCGTGCTACACTTTTTTTCCGTCGGAATCGAATTTGTTGCACTTGCCGACCGTCAGTTGTCTTGACATCGCACTACATGCCCTGCCTATGCCCACCTCTTCCCTTGATTCCACTAGAATCACCTTCACTTGTGTTATTTCCCTGACCCACTGTGCACACTTGTTGTCTCCCCCACCATTTTTCGTTGCATATCTCTAGCGTTGTCCTCAACGTAAGTAGAACCATTTTCCATATCCTCCACGTTTGTCACATAGGTGAGTACAGGTAAGATGCAACTATTATATACTTTCCTCTTGAAGGATGCCGGCAGGCTGCTAGACATAATCTGCGAGTACTTGCCAAATGCGCTTTATCCCAATCTGATTCTCCTAGTTACTTCCCTTTCCCTGTCCGGATCAGCGGTTACTATCAATATTCTAAGTATATATATTGGCCTACTACTTCCAGTGCTTCGCTACCCAACGTAAACTGCTGTTCCTTCCCGAGGCTGTTGAACATTACTTTAGTCTTCTGCATTATGGTTTTCAAGCCTAACTTCCTGCTTTTCTTGTCTAGGTCATCAATGTTTCTTTACAGCTCATCCCCCGAGTTACTTGGCAAGGCAATGTCATTAGCGAATCGAAAATTACTAAGGTATTCTTCATCTACTATTATCCCTAACTGCTCCAATTCCAAGTCCCCGAATACTTACTCTAAATATGCTGTGAAGAATACCGAGGCGATCGTGTCTCCTTGCCTAACTCATTTCTTTATGGAAATTTTATTACTTTTTTATGCAGGACTATGGTTGGTGTGAAGCCACTGTAGATATCTTCCAATTCTTTCACATACGGCTCATATACAACCTGTTTTCGCAATGTCTGCATAAGGGCCGATGTTTCGATTGAGTCAAATGATCTTATAAAAATCCGTACCAGGATCGTTTCCCAGGAGCGTTTCCCAGCCTAGAGAGACGCACACCATGTATGTTGAGGGCAAACTCGGCCCTGATTGTCGTGCATGCCTTTTATTCAGATATGTGTGACGTCCCAGCCGATCAGTGAATGGTAAGTACAAGGACAGGCTATATTCGGACAATTTTTCTATCACCTAGTTGATAATATGTTGATAATATATATATATATATATATATATATATATATATATATATATATATATATATATATATATATATATATATATATATATATCAGTATTGACAATAATATATTGACAATATTATTTTGATAATATATTTTAAAATATATTATTATCAAGATCGATAGTAGAGTATTCTTCAAAAAATCCTGCTTGTTTCTTTGGTTGATCTAATGCCCCGATTATTAACATGATGTTAGCGTTCTTCCATGATTCCGATACCATCGATGTCACCAGGCATAGCGTATACAGGGGGGCCCGTTTTTCGAGCAATAAATCTCTCAAGTCCTTCAGAAAATCTGTAGTTACCTGTTCCTCCCTGCTGCTCTTCCGCCCCGCTGCGGTGGTGCAGTGATTAAGATTCTTGACTACTCTTCCCGACTACCTGGTTTCGATCCCAACCGCCGGCGGCTGCGTTTTGATGGAGGCGAAACGAAGAGGCGTCCGTGTGCCGTACGATGTCGGAGTGCGTTGAAGATCCCCAGATGATCGAAATTAGTCCGGAACCTACCACTACGCGCCTCTTTATCTCTTTCCGTTTTCACTTTAACCTTCCGCCCTTGCTTTACGACGCGGTTTCAGCTGTCCACAGAAGAAAAAGAGTGATGACACTGCGCCTTTAATTTCCAGTAAACCGCTGAATATTATTGTTTCTCTTGTTATAGCTTCTAAAGCTTTGTTAATCTCGTCCTTCGTAACTGGCGGAACGTCTGACTGCTCTTCACTGCTTCCAATCTAAACTTGGGCAACAGTATGGGTGAGTGAGATCTCCTCGGCTACTTTGACTATCGGTCGATATTAATGATGACATTGCCCTCCTTCCTCCTTAGCGTATACACCCGATTTTTGTCTGTGCCCAGTTTCCTATTTATCACTTTAGGGCTACTCCTATTTTCTAGAGCATGCTTGATTTTCGCCATGTTATAGTTACTTACGTCGGACACTTAGCATATATTGATTACCTTTGATAGCACTAACAGTTGTATCCTGTCTGTTGGGTTGGAGGCTTTCATATGTTAGTGTCTCATAATAATAAAATATTTCGTCTGCTTAGATAATTTACCCGTGCTCTCTCTAACTATCCTACTATCTACGTCTACCGCGCACTCAATAATGACATATCTGAAGGTATTGTTCAGCACCGCTGCACTAAGAAGAGCAGAAAAATCGGCAAGTTGGTTTATATTCTTGACCGAAAAAAGCGCGAACTGGAAACAAGGACGGAGAAAGGACAGCTAACTCGCATTTAAGGTTTATTCGAGAAAAGGCATGTGAATAAATAGGTGCGCAATTGAACAAAACAAAACACACAAAAAAACACACGTGGCGGATATCTTCATCTGACACCCACGAGTAGAACCAAATGTGTTTCATATTATTTTTCAAGCCCAAGTGATGCGGTTTAATATTTGAATTTCGCATCAATTGGGCTTTAAAGATAATCTAAAACACCTTTGGTTCTTCTCGATGGTGTTAGATGAAGATTGTCGCCGCGTGTTTTTTTTTTTTGTGTTTTGTTTTCTTTAATTGTGTGCCTATTTATTCACATGCATTTTCTTGAATAAACCTTAGTCGCGAGTTAGCGCCTGTCCCTGTCGTTCTTTCTCCGTCCTTGTTTTCAGTTCGCGCTTTTTTTTTAGCCATGCTGCACTAAGGTTGTCTTACGTCTGTTAAAGATGAGTATGTGCTCTTCAGCGAGGTTCTGAATTTATTGATCTTCCCTTTCACCACTAAATCGTCGATGGAGTTCTTGCTCGCTAATTTGTTTCGTTTCCTCTTCAAATCTAGACTAACTCGAGACTTTACCTGTGGTCAGTGCATCGCACCTTTCCGATCACCTCTGTATTTCGCTGCACAATGCCAGGGTTAGAACACACTATGAGATCAATTTCTTTTGTAGTTTCCCCGTTAGGAATTTTCACGCCCACTTCCGGTTATTTCGTTTGCTGAAGGAGGTATTCGTGATTCTGAAGTTATTGTAGTCTGCATACTCAACTATTAACTCCTCCCTGCTATTCCTAGAGCCAATGCCGTACCTGTTTTTGCCTACCTTTGCATTAAAAACGGCCATCAGTACAGTCGTTATGATACCGTAACCATACCCACACCCATAACCATAACCATGGTAGCGTCATTCAAGTTGACTTGATGCAACACAATGGATGTATTATAGCAATTGTTGCTGAAGACGCCGTCGTCGTTGCTTCTGCACACGCGGTTGCTGGCAGGTGCACCTTTTGTTTTAGTTTTTTCCTCTGACATATCTTTTAGCTCTCCTGCTTGTCCGTGGCTGCGATTGTGACTCTGGTATAACCAGTCCAGATACCAGTGAACTTTCCTTTGCAGCTTGCATTAAATGCACAGTCTCTTAAAGTTAAGCTGGCCGTTACTTTCAGCAACCGAAGCATCAAGTTAGTTGTCAGGCGCGCGGTTTTCAGGCGCCTCGTAAAAAAGGCGGGGTTTGTGACGCTAAACACGAGCAGAGAAACTCGTGCTTGTCTGATGCAAGCCTACAAGTCGAGCTGCGAGCGCCACGTGCGGCGGCCGCTATCTGAAACTCGCCGCATAGTCAGTTATACGAGGGGAACTCGGCCGCGATATATTGATCCTTGGCTGCATATCGCCTATCGGCCATAAAAGCGCGCTCGCGCACACAGCGGGAGGAGCGCTTTGGCGCTTAGATTGCTCCCACAGAGGGATCCCGTTGCGTCAATGAGCCGTAACGGCTGTTTTTCTAACCGAGCTCCCAAGATACATATATCGTTGGCGGGGAGATGCGTTCAGCAGTGCGTGGAGTGTACGACCTAGTCCAAGGAAATAGAAATTTGGTTTCCACCACAAGCTGCCGCGGAAAAAAGCGGGAGATAAATGAGATCAGTACCAAAAACCACCAATCTAGACAATTATCAAGCAGATAAAATTCATCGTTTTGCAAGCTATTGTACAGCACGAAATCTACTTTTTAAATATTTTATCTGGAAAGCGAGTGATATGTGGCTGTGAAACTTGAAGTTCAAAATTTATATCAGTCGGAACTGTTTGGTCACTGTAACCTCAACATCCCACTGTCAGCAGCAGTGACATTCAGAGACAGCATTCTCGGCCAACGATGGAATCAGCAGTAGGGGTCTACGAGATGGTTCGGACCAGACAGCCTCCGTAGTGTTCTGAACATGACAAAATCAGGTCACATAAAGAAGGCTGTTGGGGTTCCTTGGGACAAAATGTTTGAGAACTGATTTGGAATTAGCCTTATTTGTGAGTAACCACTGGTGGTAGCCGACTGCTTCCACACACTAAGGAGGAACAGATAAAAACAACGTGTCATAGATGAGATAGTTGCTGGCAACTGTCTGCCTTCAGGCACGACAGCCATTTCCAAAAAAGAGTAAAAAAAATCTAAAAAAACAAAAAAAAAATGCACATACAAACCTCGAAAAGAAAATTACGCGACGCGCATGCAAAATTCCGGAAGAGAACACGGTTGTATTCAAAGACGTCTGTGTAGGAAAATTTCAAAATGAAGTTTTTTTTTTTTTTTTAAGAAGTATACGAAGTGATGAATGAACGGGAATAGATCGACATTCTGCAGTATAATGCTCAAGGAGGAGAAAATATATTAACCATTCATGAATCATAAAACCAGCATAAAGAAAGTATCAATATGAGGTAGCAGGTAGGTCCAAATAATATTGTCCGTAACTAAAGGTACTTTCGAAAGACCTGAGCATATTTTTCTTCAGTGTACGTTGGACGAATCCCATCACTAGGTTTTCAGGCTGTGGCTACAAATACGCAGGATGGCGCCAAAACGTATTTCCCCTGGTTAGGTCGGCCTTTAAAGGATCTTTCGCATGTGTATGACTGTGTGCTTTAATCCACTAGCGGATGCAATAGATAGCTTGCACATGACGTCAGCTTCGCGGGTCGTCTCCCACTGCCGCCATGCTTGCGACCGTTTGCGAACCACTTGCCTGTTGTCTGACGCACGCGCGGCCTCAATGCGAGCGCTGGCGCGGCCTGAATCCGCGAAGCAGTAATTTTCTCCGTGTTGTGGCTGACTCATTTTCGCCTGCTACTTCAAAATGCCCGCATTTTGCGAGTGAACAGTCATTTCAAGTGGGCTGCACGTGTACGGTGTGAGGAAAATATTCAGCTGTGCGAGGACGTCGATCCCTACACGTTGCGTCCGGGAATAAGCACGAGCACCGATGCTAGCCTGTTGCCAGATATCAATCATGGCGACATCCTCAACTACATGGTGTTCTCCACCAGCTTTCTATCCTTGAATCAGATGAAAGCCTACAAGTATCTACAGAGCCCCACAACTACTTCACTAGTGGCTGGGTGAAGAGTTTGTCGGCGATTAAACTCGGGAAGACCAAGTACTCCTACTTGGTGAGGTAAGTGCGGAGTGATTTTGCTTTTGAGAGCTTTCAACTGGTTGCGGAATCAGTCTCGGTTGCGACGGCCACGCTTTGATGGAGGCGAAACGAAAAAAAGCGCCCGTCTCCTGTGCGATGTCAGTGCACGTTGAAGGACCTGCGGGGATTGAAAGTAATCGAGCCTGTCGTTACGGACTCTACCACAACCCATATATAGCGTGTTAAACCTCAGATGCGATATCATAATAATTAGTTTCAAGTCACTATCACTGATAGTGCCGTTATCAGTACTAGTATTATTTTTTTAAACCTGTCTGTATGCTAACACGCAGTTTGCAGGACAGCGAGCTCGTTGAGAAGAGTGTAGTGTAAAAGGACTGCTATTTCTATGATGGGGAGAAAGCGTCCATACTGCGCGAGGAAATGCATACATCAATGTTTTGAAAGAAAGCACTAGTACATATGTTAAGTAGTAAAAACAGGCTTTCTTTTACCGGGAATCAGATGGCTAATCTTCTGTATGTGCACTTTTTGCAGATGAACCACTCTTAAAGGTTGAAGGACTGCCCTTCTTAAGTGTGGGTGCTATGTAAATAGAGCGGCATCATAATGACTGGACACTGTAAGTGAATAGCAGGAGCTGGAGAGAAGCTCAAATGTTTGTGCATGCCTTATCGCAATTGAAACAGGTGCACGGATAAACAAGTCGACCACCTGCACACAAAAAGAGAGTACCTGGCTGCCACCCTATGTTGAGAGGGTTGGGTACAAAAGACTGAAGAATATAGACTTCACTTCATCGAATGAGAAGGACTGTCTCTTTGATGAGGCAACAAGAAAGGAATCAACAGAAACAAAACTACCAAAGCAACGAAACGACATCTCACCAACATCACAAGTTGAGCTTGAGGAGTTTTATCAAGCATTCGACAGTACGGGCGTTGTGCCTGCAATATTTCTCTGCTCTATGACCATCGTGAAAGCTTTAAAGAACCAGTTCAGAAAACAGTTACTCATGTCAGAGACCTATACTCAAATATGCATTCGGCAGATGACCTGGAAACTCTTCTTTCAAAAGCCAACAATTTCATGTCAACATTCACAGTTAGCGAGGAAACTGTCAAATCCGTCGATGTAGGTATAGGAGACAAAAGCAGACCAAGAGATTGGTTTTTTCATCGAGCAGGTTGCGAATGCCCCCGTAATGAAAAGTGTATGTTGTACAAGTGTTCAAAAGGCCAGCAAAGCCCTGCTGAAGGGGGCATGCTATCCTGAAAAACCCTCGGTAAAACGCTCGGTAAAACCACCTGCGGTGACATGGGGATTTTCACACGAGCGAGATGCTTTTAAAGCATTTCAAGCTAGCCAACAAGAAAAGCATGAAGGTTACCGATGTTCGAAGTCTGGTCTTCACCTAAGCACTCAGTACCCTTATGCTGGGGCCACACCAGACACTCTCTTTTCCTGAACTTGTTGTGGTAAGGGTTTGTGGAATTTACATTTCCATACTTTGTGTGGAACGCAGAACAACTGGCAGAGCTCGCAGCTTCCAACTCGTGCCTCTGCACCAATAATGAAATCATGCAGCTGCGAAGGCGCCACGCATACTACTATCAGGTGCAGACTCAAAAAACAGTGTGCTAAGTGAACTACAGCTACTTTGTTCTCTAGACACTGAACAAATTTTACATAAAAAAGTCAAGAAAGATGATGCGTTTTGCAGTAGCATGAAGGCTACTGCTAAAAAGTTCTTTGCCAGTGTCATCCTTCCCGAACTGTTTAGCCATTATTACACAAGACAGCTGAAATGGACAGGTGAGGCCGCCAGCGAAGACGCGTACTGTTTTTGTCGGGGTCCGGAGACGGGAAAACTGATCGCCTGCGATAGCAGCTCATATCAATATAAATGATTTCCTTTTTCTTACGTTGCCTTGAAGAGAGCACCTAACACCAAGCACTCGTTTTGCCGAGAATCTAAATATGCAGAAGAGAATGCATGACATGAACGTTTCTACAGCTAGCAATGTCAACACAGCTGCTCGCACTGTACCTGCATCATTGGAACTGTTTTCCGTAGTGCCCAGCAAGACTGTAAGCCACCAAAGAAGCCAGCAACAGTTGGCAATGAGAGCCAAAGAGAGTTGGTATATGGGCGCAAAATAAAGCGTTGTGAAATTCTGAATTACTGTCTACTGCATTTCTAGTGCTTTATGACGGCTCTCTAAAGAAGCTAAACTACAAATTGTCCCAACATGTCGAAGACATGTTTCTGTAGTGCTCCTGCTCCTAAAGAGTGCAGCACCATGCATGATGCCTGCACTTGCTAGCCCCTAGATAGCAAGACTAAACTGCATTCGTGCCGTTTGTTGCTACTGCAAGAGTTTGAATGACCCCGAGAAGGCCTGTGCACAAACAAAAAGTTTTATACTCTATGCCTGAGCCTCTTTTCATGCTGCAATAACTGCAAAAGATTATTAAGTAGCCCAATGCTTGGAGGCTCTGAAAGCATAACAAGCTGCTGCACTATAGATGATTCTGTAACATCTTGACGTAGGTAAGAGACGAAAATTGCTTAGCTTTTATTTTAGTTTTTGAGTCTCTTTATTTGCAAAATCTGCCACATGTTTAGGCGTAAGACTACAATTCAAAGCCTCTGTAAGTCTCTCAAAGGGCCATCTACAAGAGTTCACCACTCATCCCTAAGCTCCTTCCCAGCCGTGCAGTTTCGGTTGTGATACAAAATGTCAACCATTGAAACTAAAGCAGTAAATGAAAACAAGTTTACATATTTATTGCATAAAGAGCACTTTCTTCTGCTATGAAGTTTGAGTAAATGAAGAGAAGTGCATATGAAAAAACAATGATACACAACTCAAGAAGTGAACAGAATTTCAGATTGAGCAAAGCCAACAAAGCGTTGCAACAAAGCATTGAACAAGCACTGAACAACAAAGCAATGAACAAAGCATTGCCAAAAGTCACCCGTGCACTCACACACAACCACTGTCTCATACATGTCCCAGCAAGGTTCCTCTCTTACATTATGTCCCTTGAAATGCTCCACCATCTGGCAATGCAATGCTCTTTTTACCGATATGTATGAGTGACAACTGCCATACACTCATGTGAAATATAATGAGTTGCACAGTGACAATACGGATATCAATGAATATAAGACCAGATAAAAAGTAATCAAACAGCTGCCCGACAATGTGTTCAAACATTTCTTTAATGGGTGCAACATGCTAAAACTATTAAATTTCTCCTATCTAAATACTAATTGTCAGTTAGCACACATTACTTCCTACATTATTTAAAGATGCCATTTTTCACTAAAGACCTGCATTGCTGAGATTCTTCTCTGTAGTTGTGTGTTCTCTGCACATGCAGTAACTTGAAACCAGTATCACACTGCACGCACACCTGATTTGTAACGGATCTCGCAGCCCAAATCGCGTGGTTTTAACCTATGTTGTGTATTTGTCGTGTAATATTCGCTCTGGTGTGTGTGTGTGTGTGTGTGTGTGTGTGTTTGTGTGTGTGCGTGTGTGTGTGCGTGCGTGTGTGTGTGTGTGTGTGTGTGTGTGTGTGTGTGTGTGTGTGTGTGTGTGTGTGTGTGTGTGTGTGTGTGTGTGTGTGTGTGTGTGTGTGTGTGTGTGTGTGTGTGTGTGTGTGTGTGTGTGTGTGTGTGTGTGTGTGTGTGTGTGTGTGTGTGTGTGTGTGTGTGTGTGTGTGTGTGTGTGTGTGTGTGTGTGTGTGTGTGTGTGTGTGTGTGTGTGTGTGTGTGAAGTAATATTCTTTGTGTGTAAAATCTGATAATAAATTAGTCAATAAAGAAAAAAAGCAGCGGCGCTGTGGTTAAGGCGCTCGACTACTGTACCCAAGGATGTGGGATCGAATCCCGGCCCCGGGGGCCCCTTTTTGTGGAGGCGAAAAGCACGGCACACGTGTGTTCAATTTCAGTGAACTTTAAAGAACACCAGGCTGTCGAAATGTTCGGAGCCCTCAAGCTACTACAGCGTCTCTCATAGCCTGAGCCGCTTTCTAACGTTAGAATTCATAAACTAAACCAATTACTGGGTACACCCAGTGGTGCATAGAGTTACTTGGAATCAGTCTTTCTTTGTTGTTAGCATATTTTCTTCAGACAGATCATTTATTGCTGCGACAATAGGGGGTACAAGTTGCACAGTGCATAACACACAGTCACGGTTTTGTCTAGTGGCGTCACTTCGTCCCCCTCGCGACAAGCCACGTAGTTAATGGGTATGGTGGACTTCAAAAACACGAACTTATTTCTGATAAGTCCAGTAACCCGCTCCACATGGATCGTGACGTTTGCAAGCTTTCGTGCTTGTTCCACATCCTCGGGGGATAGCGTTTTTTGTTTCTTTTGTGTATGCGGGAACATGAAGAGGTGCGCAATAAAACCCAACACTACCCTCTATGCTTAATCCCCTGTCTGCCAGAACAACGGGGGCCAAATTGTCTAATAAGCCGCAGTGCTCTGTGATGTGCTTATCACTGGCCCGGCCTCTCCAACCTTCAGAAATATATGTAACAACACCCTGTGGTGAAATTCTAATCAGATATTTTGCTGTGTTGCTTCCTTTGTACGGTGACCAAGTTTTGAATCTCCAAAGAAGAGATGACGGCCTTTCTATCTTTACCTCAAAGCAGTCGATAATGACCGCGTCATTAGACCCAAATGAATAAAAAAAGGCTTGTGGCATAGTACGCTGAAGTGCCCTGCTCTCTGGCCACGTTATTTGAGATTCAAGCCGGTAATATGCACCATGCAGTCACTTGTCGATAATGCGTAATACTGTTGCTTCAGAAACGTTGAAGCGGAACGTAAGATCAGTGTTGTTAAGGATTTTCATCATTGCTAGGATGAATTTCTGAAACTTTGACAGAATGTTATTCATGCCGTGGGATATACTACTCTCCAGAAGTTCAAACACTGCCAAGAGTACAGTGAAGTTGGCCGTCCCTGCGTAAAGGCTGACCTTTCTTTCACAATGCCTTGGTACACTTTCTGTTACCTCAAGCTTCTTTTTGTCTCAAAGGACGGCATAAAGGCGCTCATTCAGTGAGATGCACTGTTGCTCCAGCAGCCGGATGTCCTCCATATTCATATCTGTCTGCACTGCAGCACTTGTAATGAAACCATGTCCAAGATTTAAAAATTACGCGATCATTTTGCTATCCACGGAAACGCTACAACGCCCTTAGGAAGCGTTCTACAAGTCGAAAAGGGCGCCGATCTACAGTTCCCGAATGCGAAGTGCTGACTGACCTGTATGCCTTTCGTTAGCTTCCGTCTCTTCAATCGGGTGCGGAGATAAGGGCTCATCGGCACACGGCTCGGTCGCTCTCACCACCGCGTCGGCTTCTGCACGCCGTTTTTGGGCTTCGGCTTCCCGTTTTTCGGCGTCGGCTTTGCGCTTCTCGGTGCGTTGTTTCTCGTTGCGCTGATGTCGCGCCGAATCTGTATGTTTCGCACTGTACCCCAGGAGAAGCGACAGTGCCCAGTCGGGGTCAGTCTCATCCAACAACTTGGCCGGTTTCCCTAAAAACGCAAAACCTAAATTTAGTTACAAGGCTGGTATTTCACTGTTTCGCAATTGCTGCACTGTCAACACTCGAAAGTTATTTACTCTTAATGGAGTACGCGCCGTAGACTCGCAGGTTGCGGTTCTCACTGTCGAAGTTTGCACGGGTAATGCATGCCAGCTAAAACGCGCATCGCTTCATGCTCAGCTCCTTCGTGCGCTCGCACTGATGCTTCACGACCTTAGGTACTGAAAAGAAGTGTTTATTCATTGGTTGTTTCCGCCCACGGGTATCACTACGGTTAGAGCAATCTAATATCGCACGCGTGACCATAGTGACAACACGCCTTGCAACTACAGCGTGAGAGCGGGAGATGGCGGGCAGTTCATAAGGATTGCAGACGCTTATCCCAGAATCCCCTTCCACTGACGTCAGTGCAAGCCATGCATACAAGCTCACACGTATGAACATCTACAAGTGGCGTGGTGGGCAGCTTTGTCCACTGCTTCTTCCAATATCTACCCACGGCCCGTAATGGGGCACGACCGAGGTTCCTGCCCGTATTTTGGGTGTGCGAGGAATTCTACTTTAGAGTACCTTTTGTATTCCTGCGACATATCTCTAACTTATGTACCTGTTGCGCAATTCACTGTGTGGCACGTTAACATGAGTTGCATGTAATATTTTCCCGTGTATCGAAGTTCACTGGTCCATGTCAGCTCGCAGGCGCCGTTTCATCGGCTCAGACGAGCCTCGAATGAACGAGCGCTGTGTAAAAAGTATGTAAAAAGAAGAAGTAATGATCAACACCCATTTGCTTTGTGTGCAGGTAAAGATTACCTTCTTGACATGCGTGTTGTACCGGCTGCGTAGGTACCCGATCCAGAAGTCGGTGTAGGATCGCAGACTGTGAAAATGCTAGTGATGGCTTGCATATATCACGAACATATTTGGGCGGCAGAACGCGAGATTGTTCATTTGTAAGTACCAAGTGGAACGGAGAGAATGCATACTGCCTATATATGTCTGTTGACGCACGTGACGTCGCTTGTTTTCAGCCTGTGGCAGTGACAGCTGGGCTCGCTATGCGCGATCGGGTGTGAAGATGCCGATATGCTTTATTTTGGAGAGGTGGCATATAAGCATGGACAAACGTTTCTTCGAACCTACTCAAAAGTCGCGAAGGCTGAGCAAGCTGAGCTCCATGTACACGCACGCGTAGGATCAATAATGCGCGCATCGTTTACCATGGGCCTACATGCAGCGACGACCGCCAAAACGAGTCAACTGGGTATTTCGAACATATCATCACACACTTCGTGCATAATTGGTTATTTTCAATAGATTCTATTGTGTTGCCGCCATCTACCGCACAGATTGGCGTGGCATTATATCTGCTAGTGAAGATGGGCGGAGGGGAATGTGAATGTGAACCTAACATGGTCTCCAGTCCAGCCCGCTTGCACAAAACAATCTTAAGACTGTCTTAGCTAAGTCCACACTTAACTGGAGTCTAAAGAATAGGCCACTAGCATGGCCGCTTAAGACTGGAGTAAAAACTGGGCTTCCGTCCTGACTTGAATAAGTCGCTTGTATGATTACGACTCTAGTGCTGTCTTGGTTAAGACACAAGGACGCCAGGTGTCTAAGTAGAAAAATTAGGAAAATACAGGGATGCGCTGGCACGGTCCCTGCTGTAAGATGTACACATTACGTCAATTTTGCGTTGTGTAAAATCCGTGCCATTGCTTTTTTGCGGCTTAAGATTGTGTTACGAGGAAAAATGCCCCAAGTGGTTGCTGAGGCCGTTCTGAGAAGCCACCCTGGTGAACATGAACCCGAAGCGTTCGACGTTCGGAACACGAGCCGTCTTAAATAAGCTTGGTCTTTCTAAAGACACCCTTAAAGTCTGGACTTAGCTCGGACTTTATCGTGCAAGCCGGCCCACACAATAAAATATAATAAATACTGTATCAGAAGCATTATTTTGCTATTTTCTGTAATTAAGAATTAATCGAGAGTGGTGCTACCCACCGTGAGATGGAAAAACATGCCTTTGTTCCTTGCGAGCTTTCATCATGCGATGCCCACTAACTCGCCTCTTCGCATTTGTAACTCCTGAAAATTAATTTAGTAGCGAGAAAGCAGGAAGGCGAGATGTTCGAAGCACGAAGCACAAAGAACAAAGCTCGCGAGAGAAGCCTCAGTCCGTAAGACGATGCTTCGGCAAGGCCTTTGAGCAAGTGTTCTCAACCTTGTCAGTGGTTATAACTAAGGCCTCGACTCACAGAAAAAAAAAAAAAAAAAGAACTGATAAAGGGGGTGTGGCTTTGTAGTAAGATTGAAGGGGGCAGTAAGATAGCTATCGATAGCGACCATTGGATGGATCAGCTCTGAAAACACAGCCGCCCTATGAAAATTACTATGGCAAGTGGCAGAACAAGCTAAATCGGTTCACTTGCTACCTGCCATGATGGGAAGGTTGCAATGATATTTTATTTATGTATTATTTGAAATATTATTTGAATTTGCCACCATTGTACGTCGAGAATTGCACATAACGTAAATATTTCTGATCTAAAAGCTGCTACTGTAGATTCCAAAGTGGAATGTGGAGCTATAACAGCTTACGAAATTATTTTAGTGTTCTTCATGTCAAAAGAAAACGACGACAAAAAAACAGCAGACCTTTCCATGTCTGACAATGCCTCTCGAATACTGATCAATGTCTAAAATACGGAACTTGCTGTTGTACAAGCCTGTTCGAGTACATGATTCGGTTTTACTAGGCTAGACTGCATTAGACAAGCGCAAAAGTGGACAATAAAATCATCAATATTGTTACAGTGTGGAAAACCCATAAACAAAGTGAACAGAGAGGAGATGGCCGATGCCTGCGAGATGATTTAATGAATCGCGGCGAGCATGGTACCAGTGCTCCTGCCCGCGACACTGCCCAAGTTTTCCTCATCCGTAACATTACCCGGGGTCACCGAGCGATCGTGGAGATCGTGGACAAAAGCATTTGTCGATGTCGATGAGATACATGGCATGACGATGGGCGTGACTCAATGGAGCACAGGAAGAAGGAAAAAGACAACGGCGTACCGCCATAATGATTTCTTGATGAATTCTGGTCCAGGATGCTTTACTACCACAGGTCGCCAAGAGCCGATAGCCGAAACCCAGGCAAGCACCGCATGGCATGGACGGGAGGATATCCTCATATGTGGTGCCGTCTTGGGTCGGTGGAGTCTTCTGGTCAGCGTCTGGGCAGTGGAGTCGTCAGGCCAGTCGGGTCTGCCGTAGTGTCCTGTGGTCATGTGGGTGGCGTCTCGGGTCAGTGGGAATAATTGGTCTCTTTTTCGTCGTGTCTTGTGGTCGGGACGGGTGACGGGGCGGAGGAACGGCAAGGTCGCCTCTGGTTTGGCAGTGAAGGTAATTACGGTATTACGGTGAAGGTAATTGAATGCTGTACCGTTGTCACACTGTCACATCATGGCTGAATTCGTGGCTGGTTTTGCTGCTGTTAAGAAACAAACATGGTACTATGCAACCTAAAGGAGAGCATACCCCAGGAAATATGGTCGTAATTTATTTGAATGTCGTGAATTAAAAAATAAATAAAAAAAAACTGTCTGCACGAATCGAATACATGTCTTAAAATCAGGTACATGGTGTTAATCCACTGCGCCACAGAAGCGATGGGTAGTGCGGTCTTTAAATGCGCTCTTATTCGTTTTGATTCAACGTGCCAAAGGTGGCACGACGGACGTAATTGGCAGAATCAGAGGATTACTGCAAGCAATTTATTCACGCAAACTATTTCATTGCGTATGCATTTTAGTTTATGTTCTGCAATGCATACTAAAAAAAACCATATAGCTTTATTGACTTCCTTTTTATTGTGTTTTATTTTTTAGTGACGCCACCCACCACTGCCGTTGCTGCAGTTTTCAGGGAATGTCAATACGCTGCCGACAGCGCAAACAGACATAGGGCGCCGATGCTCCGGGTCAGAATGATGAGTGATGATGACGTACCCCATACCTCCAACCAAAATGTTACGGGGCGGTAAGCCGATGAACACAGGAGAACAGAGAGAAGATGGCCGATGACTGATGATTTAATGAATCGCGGCGGATTTAATGAAGCGCTCCTGCCCGCGCCACTGCCCGCTTTTTCCTTGTCCGTAACAAATAGACCGCTCTCAGCTCGAAGCTGGGGTAGCACTCGTGTGTAAACTACTCAACCTCGCAGTCGAGAAAAAAAAATCAACTACAATGACGTCTGAAGTGGAAGCGAAGAAGAACCGTGCCGTTTTCTATTGCTACTTCCAGGCACCAAATCGATATTTCATAATGCATGGTGCCTGTATTAAATATCCGGTTTCGGTGAGAGGCTGTTGACATTGTCTAGTTCACGTACGCACGCTCAAGCGCTCTCACAGCAAGAAAAAAAAAGATCAACAACGCGCGAGGCAGCGCACACTCGAAGTTAGAATAAAACGAGAGCATAGCGACGGTGATGGCTGACTCATATCTAGGCAAATATTGGAGCGTGCAAATATTAGAAATTTTGGAATCGAAAACTGAATCGAATATCGTTCGCCGTGATTCACAGAAGGAATCAAATAATGCATATTCCAAAACTTCAACATGAAACGAATAAACTGCTCAGTGTTAAAACAGTTTTCAAATAGAGTGAAAGTTTCAGTCGGGCAACCATAGTTTTCTTCGATGGATGTCGGACAAACGATACCTAATACGGCATCGTACAGCATACTATCGAGATCATTCAGCCTGTTCAAAGCTCCAACAAAGTAGACTATTTCGAGAGAATTCATAATGGCGCGGTAAGCTTCAAACAGTTTTTGCGAAACCTTCTATTAAGAGGTGTAATTCGATCATAATTTGTGCAGTTCTGTTATTGGCCCACTATAAACACTTTAAAATTTAGTTAAAAAAGGTAGAAGTTGATTTCTCAGTCTCACTCAGTAGCGAAGCAGACTGAGGTCAACTCATTTGGTCAACTAGGCCGGCTTCGCCGCACGACAACCTGCGCGTTGAACTCGGGGCGCTTAACAGCAGTGTCGTGTTAAAAAACGTAGGGTAAGAGTGCGGGCTAATTGCTGCTCTATTATGCATATATAGCAGCACAAAACACCAAAAGACATCACTGACACACGAGAACACACTCCAGTGTTTGTGTCCCCTCGTATTTTAATCTGGTCGTTTACTGTGTTACGCCGGCACATTAGATAATGCTTTGTAAACTAACACTCCAGACAGAAGGCCACTTTCAAGACAACTCAACGTTCTCCACAACAAGCGGTTTTATAGCCTTAGAGCTGTCAGGTGGCGACCTAGGTTGCGCAGCCAGCCCGGCCCCGTGTGCGAGAAATGATCGTAGGCGTCATTAGGAGAAGCAGACCTTGCAGGGACACGGCGCGCAGTTCGATATATCAAATGTTCCACTGATCAGAAGTTAGATAAACGCGAACACCGCTCCTATACTTTTGCTTGGGATCTTCCAAGTGATATTCTAAGAGTTCAATATGAACAATATTTCTATATACCCGGCTTCGATATATTCCGGATCGGCTCTATTCGAATTTCGCAAACACCTGCAAATGCTCGACTCTCGCGTAACGGGGAAGTCAGAGCCGTTGACAATTCGCGTGCTCAGTCGCTGTATCTGATGTTATGCTTTTATAAAGCATTTGAATTGGCCTAAGCTAGAGAAAATCGGAAGGCTTTCCGAATGTTTATGCTAGAACGTGCATTTCTTATCAGCCACATAGCTGCGATAATAGCCCTTATTGTGGCGATCAGTGCATAACAATAACATATGAAATACACAACAGCAGCAAGTGCGGACTCCCGCCATTGGGCAAGAGCCTCGGCTGTGTGACAGATAGTCGAACATTCCACCAGTGACCATGAAATAAGTGGCGCAAATATTTGGTTGTAAATGAAAAAGGACGCCAACGCTACACTCCTTGTTTAAGTTAAAGCTATAGATGCAGGATTACCTCCGTGTTGTTTGCACCCTAATTTTAGTGAGAACTAGGTACTGAATTTTTATGCTATTTTTATACCTAAATAACAACGTTAAGAGCAAGAGGAAAAACACAAAACAAAGGACTAACACAGGCGCTGTCAGCGCTTTCGCTTTTCTTTTGTGTATTTATTTTTGCTCCCAGCGATGTTCTTTAGGCATGCGCATGCAGTACCAAGTGGATATTCACCATTTTAGTTGTCGTCTCAAGCAACTGAAAAAAACAAAAAAGTGAAGTCCACTTTCATTCCCACCTTCCTCCCTTCCCTTACGGCGCGGTTCGGGTGTCCACAGAGCAAGTGTGACAGTTACTGCGCCTTTCCCTTCCTGTGAACCAATTTAACTTAACTTATTTTATGAACCAGCGAACGCTGTGCCAGGCATAAAGCGAATTAAAAATAAATAACAGAAAACAAAACCTCAAAATTAAAAAAAAAATTCTTAAAACAGTGAAAAACACTTATAATAACAATAGAAGAAGATAGAAAAAAAAAACAAGGTCCGAGTCGCTAGGAGGTCCACGCTGGAATAAAGAAGAAGAAGAAAAAAAAAACAAAAGACCTCCAGGAGGTAGCATCCTGACCTGCAAACAAAACAAAAACAGGAAACAGAACCGGAAAACGAAAGAACAGCAGCAAAACAACGGATATACAAAAATGACAAAGAACGTATGGTGAGAGAGGCAGACGTACAGAACACAAAAACATAAGAAAAAAGAGAGACTGGAGTAAAATGTAAGCAGGAATGTCCACAACAAAAAGAAATGAAATAGAAATATCGTCGGGTGGGAAATAGAGATGGGCAGTCTCGCGTATTGCCTTTCCCCGAAAACTTCTGCAACGGAAGTGCCGGGAGAGTCACTCAAAAATAAATCACAACCTTACGTTTTGTTCGAGCACAGTATGGAATCTGAAATGCAGTAATAATAAAATTGTTTTATGGATTGAAATCGCTCCCTCTAAAGAGCGTGATACATCGGTTGCATCTGTCGCGCCATCTTTGCGACGTTGAATAAGTTAAGTTGAAAAATCGGCGTGACGTATATCCGTAAAAAAAAAGTTTAAAGCATGTTAAACGATGATTGTTGCTGAGAGCTGTCTCTGAACGCAGCCTAAAGGTAACATACACACACTGAAGACAAGAATTTATTACGGTGAAGGTAACTGAATACTGTACCTTTCTTATACCGTCACATTATGGCTGCATTCGCGGCTGGCTTTGCTGCTGGTAAGGAACAAACATGGTACTATGCAAACTAAAGGGGACATACCCCAGGAAATATAGTGGTAATTTACTTGAATGTTGTGAATTAAAAAATAAATAAAAAACTGTGCCTACACGAATCAAATACATGTATTACAATCAGGTACATGGTGCTAATCCATTGCGCCACAGAAGCGATGGTTAGTGCGGTCTTTAAATGCGCTCTTATTCGTTTTGATTCAGCGCGGTAAAGATGGCACGACGGATCAGAGGATTACTGAAAGCAATTTGAATCCAGCAGACAATTATATTGCGTATGCATTTTAGTTTATGCTTTGCAATGTATACTACAAAGAAACATATAGCTTTATTGACTCCCTTTTTGCTGTGTTTTATTTATTAGTGACGCCACCCGCCACTTCCGTTGCTGCAGTTTTCAGGAAAGGCAATACGCGGCAGTCTCCTATGCCATTATAATTGTTGGTCCACAAATATATATAAACAAAAACTAAAATTAGGAGCAGAAGGATGAAAAAAAAAGAAAAAGTTAAAGAACGTGCTGATAAACCAAACACTAGAGAGAGAGAGAGGAAGATAGAGAAAGGTAAAGTCTAAGTGGTCCGGCACCTTTAACTTGTGATTTTTAATGCATACTCTATGTAAAGGTGAGGCTGCAATTGTGTGAGCAAGTGGTATCATCGCTTGTAATTTTCCAGAAAAAAAAGAAAAAGAAAATAGGGGGCGATAAGGGCAAGCATGCAGGAGTTAGGCATGATACTTCCGTTGTTTTTACTTGCTGATATCTAACAATATTGGCTGTGCGGGCAGCGTTGTGTTAAGGGCTGCATTTTGCAAAAAATCTGGTGACTTCGCCATCAACGACTTATAAATATCACGACAATGCCTCTGGTACGTGGTACTAGGCATGTGACATGACCGGGCACATATTGTTCGACGGGTCTTGTGGCGTTACTAAAGTGCATGGCATCGAATTGGCAGCTCGGGTACCTCCTTTGAGAAGGGAGGATGAGGTCGGAATAGAAGCTGAGAGTCTTCTACCCGGAGTAAAGCTAACCCTAAGCTACGCAGGCACGTTCTATACGGCTTGGTTAAAGCGAGCTTTTATACCTATCTACGAAAAAAAAAAAAAAGCAGCACATAAACGACTAGGGCCCAAAAGAAAAATAGACAAAGGACGAGCACTGACCGCGCGCGTCTTGTGTCTATTTTTCTTTTGGGCCCGGGTCTTTTATGCGCTGTTTTGTTTTAATCATGAACCTATATGAACTCGCCCAACTGAATGTTCTCTTTCATGCCTACGTAATGCGACATTTTATATAATGTGACATCTCACGACCTTATGAAATTGTGTATACAGAAATAGCAGAGCCAAAATTATTGGGCATTTCATGGTTAAGCGAGGAGCAATGTGCATTTATGTGCACGAGGATACGCAAAGGAAGTCGGATAGGGAAGCTATTAACGCTGTCCCACCATGCCCTTAATGACGGACCTTTAGTGTCTCCATAACTTTTCTGCTTCACAGGTGTCGTCTCTGCAAAAACACTAAACGCTCAGTGGTGTTACTGACCCACACAGCTACCCAATAAAGAATTATGATGTAGAAGTAGTTAACTAGCAGGGTCGGCACAGCACGGTCACTGGAAGTGTCAACAAAAATGGCTCCCCTCAGATGCCATTTGTGATGCGTTCCAGTATTCTCTTCCAGACATAGCGTACATACATAGCAAAAAGTATAGATTGTGAATTTTGCGGTTTGAACGTGCAAAAACAACTAAGGCAATGAGGGTCACCAGAAAAGAGAGCTGGAGAACATTTTAATCCTAGAGTATGTCAATGTTCGTGCGCATCGCACAACACATGGCCGATTTTGTATATTGCCATCGTCGAAATAAACCCGCTACGCTACGATCAAGACCGGACTGGCGCAGTTGGATTCAGCAACCAAAGGCTAGATCCAGTGAACCATCGCGGTGTGTGTGTGTCAACTTTAGCTAACTCGCTCAGGAATATATACAAAAAGATGGATTTTTTTAAACATTATGTTTGAGAAAGTTGTAGATTTTATATTTACAGGCTGCACGCCGCTCATATTGAACTCACACCGCAACTTCCTTCTCAACGCACTGAGCGCGCATAAGCCCGGGCGCACACTTCAGAAACACGGACTATACTTTAGTTCTCTTTCCGGCTGCGGGCTACACAGAAGGTGTTATAGTAGACGTCAAATAAACGCAATTCGAATCAAAATCGCGCGCAGAAAAAACAAGAGGACCCACACATTGGACGCACAGATGCACAGTGGCACATAGAACAATTGGCCGCTCTCCCTTTCCCTCACTCCGTCTCAGGCGTCTCCCGAACATGTTTAGGCGCTCTTGCGGGTGCGAAGAGATACCCAACGAACCACGAAGGCGCCCTAATAGTCTCAGCAATGCCTTTTTGTATACGTCATCTCGATGTGTAATATATTTCGCACGGCTGTAAAGTAAAATGCAGTGATACAGTCGTATAATTATGCTGCAGAGACAGTTATATAAGGAAAAAAAAACAAATATCTAAGCTGTTCTACACGTGACAGCAAACGATTGTACATCCACTGGCACGTATTGATAGCGTGATGCCTCTCAGTGACAAAGAAAATATGCTACCATTATAAGTTCATTAAAACTTAAAAAAAAAAAAACATTCAGCATGATTCTGTTAAAGTTATTATGTAACAAGGGCTGAACTCAAAAGCAGCCAAAATGATAAAAATGTTAGTTTCCTTTCCCACCCTAAAATTTTGCATTAATCAACGCAAAATTTATAATTTATCAACGCAAGAAGCGCAGTTCTTTGCAACTGCACTGGAATAGTCGGCGATGCGGGCGTGTGGCGATTGCGGTTTATGTTCTCGACTGCCTGGCAGAATTGGCGTCGACAGCCACACTGGGCGCACACATGTGCCGAAATCGGAGAGGGTATGTGACGAGCCGCAGGATGGAGCATCAACAGTGCAAAAACAAGCTCCCGAGGTGACGTATCAAACTCCTACACTTGTCGCGGAAGAAAAGTATGTCGACATAGCCGAAATACGTTTCGCCCGCACCGTATAAATGAAGGATGCATTCGGCCCTATTTAATACATGGCGATGTTGAAGATGGCAGCTGCTGTCACTGTCGTTGTCATCGGATGAAAGGCTCGAAGACTGCCAGAAAGTTACGTTATTAAGGCAGTTCAGATTTAAGAGAAAATAATGTTCGCAGACAGGGATTTTGGGAGATAAACACGCGCCGAGGCCATGTTTGAACCCTGAAATTCAGGATATAACCTCATTTTTTGCGCGTCGTCGCCATCAGCCTAACTACGCCTACTGAAGAAAAAGGCCTCCCCACCTGTCTCCAATTCAGCCATGTCCTTCGACGACTTCGGTCACTTTATCGCTACAAGCTTCGCCATCTGAACCGCCCAGCCAACGTATTTCTGGCCTCTGGTAGTTCCACAAGGATGTTATTCCAGCTCTCTTCTTGTCTCTAGAATGTACGCCTTAATGTTTTTTGTTTTTTTTTCACCGCTCTCTACATCGGCCTGAATTCAATTTCAATAATCTGCTTTAGACTCCTCGTTTCTTGTCCACAGGTAAATACCGCCGTTATGAAGCTGTTATACACTTTCCTCTTGAGCGATAAAATGGCCCGATGTGTTGTATCTCAGATAAAAAGAAATATCTGCTAGGCACAAGAAAGAACTCCCATGTTGTAAACTGATTCGCTGCGCAAACTTGCTGTACTGTGACAGTGGCAGTTATGAGTTCAGTTCCAGTCCAGAATGTCAAGGATTTCACGTTTGTTTTTTACTGTGATGTGAACTCTTTTCTAATAATCAGGTCAGCTTCCCTCACTCTCTGAAGTTTTTCAGTTATCAGCTCGAGAAGCACGTTCCGAAGAAACGACCGTAAAAGGGCACTCATTCTCTGAAGTTTTTCAGCTATCGGCTCGAGAAGCATGTTCAGAAGAAACGACAGCAAAAGGGCAAGGTGATAGGCGTTTTTAATGCTACCTGTTAAACCTTGCTGCTGCTTTGCAGGCAAACTTACCACTGTTTTCTGGGCAATAATATACAGCAAATCTAAAACGCAGCCTTGTACTGCTATTTGGATATTATGATTCTTCGCTGCATTACGGCATGTTCAAAGCATTTGTTTTTTCGGAAAATCAGGCATGCTCATCTGGCTTGCCCTAAGTTGATTTTTCTTTCGTCCTCTTCTATTGTCACAACCGCGTGCTCTATGTACACAGCTCCTATGCAGTTCTTATCATAGAGACGTTCTTATCATTTTTGCCAATGCAGGATCTGGAATTAAAAGAGACGTTCTGACTAAGGCTGCCCAAAAGTCAGCAGCTCATAACAAAACTCTTCGATTTATTTGCTTTATAAAATCGTGGCTCTGCAAAGGGCTTAAGAGTCCAATGGCCCGCTGATTGGCCTTAAGTCGACACTTGAACCGAGTATTGAATAGAGCACAGAAAGAGCACGGTTTTATTTCATGACACTGCTCGTGGAAGAGTAGGTTGCAGAGGAAAGAAAGCTACCGGAGCCATTCTTCTGTGCTTCAAAACCCAAACATCAACTCAACTTTTTTCTTTCAGTAGTCTTGACAAGAATATGCAAAATTAGTGCTTGTTTTGTCATTGAACGCTTTAGTTATCGCTCGCGTTCATTAAGATGTCACCCGGTTTCCCGGTTTTCTCAACGTGGATGTTTTTGTTGCACGTAAGCACGAACTCTTGACTGACTGCTGTTCTTTTTTTCTCTTCTTTTTTGCAGTGAACATGTGGCGTTGACGTCTACACTAGGACGGCGGAAACACAGCGTTCGTCCGGTCCCTTAACATATAACGTCCCTGCACTTCAGCGGTGTCCACACTTTGTACTCCTCCATATAATATCTTTTTTCCTGAGGGAGCCCAGGTGCTGCTCGGGGACACCGGCCACCTTTTTATAACGCACTTTAAGGCCAAAGACAATCGCGCTTTAGGGCGAAAGCTCACCGAAGGACCAAGGGTGCAAAGGCTAAGGGACGTGGCAGGTAGTAGTTTCCCGATGATACGGCCGGAAACACATTGGTCAGTAGTTTCTGTGATGTCACATAACGACATGACATAACCGAACCTGTAGGCACTGCAAACTAGGACTTCGCCATTTAGATTGAACGATCAGGATAGGATAAGGCATTGTAAGACGCTTCGATACCGAGATAGAGCGCGTTACCTTGAGCTGCGCAAGCATTTTCGTAGGACTTTGTTCAAGCGGGGTTTAATATCTCTCATTCATGGCAACTTCGAATATACGCGTATACGTCATGTACCTTTTACCGAGCGTGGTCCTAACTTGTGGTAGTTGACAGATGACCAGGCAAGGCATTTATCGGTCGACGGTTTCTGCAACGTCTTCTGTCTTAAAGTAGGTTGCCTTTGTGGTTGCGTATATTAAACGAGTAAGGATGAGGTCAGCAGTGACCTCCTTCATGGCAGTTGTCTGGCGCTGACATACGCAACGCCAAGCGGTTTGTACAGCGGACGAGAAGACAGCGACGATGTCATTTGCATCTACCAACAGGGAAGGTTGGAGTCAAACTGGCCCTAACGTGCGAAAGATGAAGGACGCTTGGCAACGGTTTCTCTGCAACTGGTATACATTGTGCGTGAATTACAATAGTTCGTGTAAGACTGAATTGTTACCAAGGTGAAACAAACGAAACGATGCTAAACAAAGCTAAACAGAGCATTATCGCGACAATTTTGGTTGACCACGTTCAAACCTTACATATTTTTTGTGTGTGCATAAGTTATCGAACTCCTCTGTGCTTAACATCCGGTACTGCGCAATCACAAATAATTTATGATATGTTTGTTGTCCAATAAACAAAAAAAAAGACACTTGTCATATTTCTAGAAAGGACGAAAATGAATGATTTACTTCGCTTTTTTTCCGCATGCGTTATCCCGCACACATCACGCTGTGTGCAAAATGTCAGCGTTGTCTGAAGTGTCCCTATTATAAGTACTCGAACATTCTGGCCAAGCATGCTATAAGCACATTCTTTATTCACAGTCGTAACAAACGCTACCTAGAGCTTGCTACGGATTCGGTTTACTGTCGTCGCTGCCTGAAAGGGAAGTGACGAAGTTGTATGGAGGCAGAAACGGTCAAGACAATGTTCATAAATGACTGCTTTCTTGCAATGTTTATTTTATAAATGTGTATAAACAAGCCTCTAGTAAAATTAAGAAAAGGAGGGAACAGGAAGACAGAGCTGGTAACCAGCAAGGAAGTTTGAGTTTGACTTTGAGTTTTGAGTTTATTTTAATTTAGACAAAACTGTCTGGGTGAAGAGGGCTAAAGGTGACACGCATGGTCACCTGACTGGGCCCTAGACACCCTGCATTCATGCAGACAGAGTTTGGAACACAGCAAGAACACAGCAAGTTTGGAGCATAGCAAGAACACAGCAAACGATTTCATGTTGCAATATATACATAGGGAAAAAAACACCTTTGTTACAAAACAAACAATACCCACAGATAGGTTTGCTTGACAAAAAAAAAAAACACCTTTGTTTCAAAAAAATAATACAAACAGATACGTTAATTTGACAGAGCGAAAAGAAAGACATTCCAGAAGAACTTGATCTTCCAAACAGTGTATAATATGCGAACATTGCATTGCTTACAGACACCAGCTGGTTTAAACTTATTCACGTGGCATTCACTGAAGAAAATGACTAAAGAAGAAAATCTTTGCCTGTTTCCGGAAGGCAGGCAGAGAGGAACAGGTTTTCATGATATCAATCAGGTCAGGATAGAGGTGCAGGAGGTTAGGAATTGGCCAACTGAATAATTGTCTACCATAATTCGTCCGGCAGTTGTTCTTGATAAAAATGGTTTTCCTAAATTCGTAATGTGGCTCATGTTTTGTATATTTGAATATGAATAGTGCTGGATTGCTTTTAAAATCTGAAAAGGCAACCTCTGACAATCGCAGCTTAAATAATGATTCAATGTCCAGAATTCGATTTGGCCTAAAATGTAATGATGTCGAGTCACGTCGTGATAGATTTTCAATAAAGCGGACACCTTTCTTCTGTAATAGTCAAGTGGAACTCCGGCTTCAACACAATGAATCATATCTATTGTGCTGCGCGTTTGAAATAAGGGACTAATTAAGCTTAGTAATTCATTGCCTGGTGCGCTATCAGTTATCTTGTTGTACTTAAAAACGATAGCCCATTCTCTCGATAATGCACAATGTTTAGACACATTAACCTTTTATATGCCAGAGCGACATTTCGGAAATGCGTGATATATGCTTCAAAATAATTAGGAACGCAGCAAAACGTCTACAAGAGAAAAGAGCAAGGTGCACTATACTAAGTGATGGGAAAGTAACGTCATAGAGCTATGGGCCTAGCTACATGTCTGACACACTACAAGCATAGTTCGGACTTCTCGCAGCGCGACACGGCGCGCATACCAATAAGTGCGAGAACGAATTGTCCTCTCTAGTCTTCGTAACCAGGGACGCTGTTGTGCCGCGCAAAACAGCGAGCACAAACGTAATTACGGTGGAAAACCTTCTCATTGCTTTGACAGTCACACTTCGTTCGTGTTTATTCTTTCTTCACTTGTTGTAAACAGCTGGACGCGGTGGCCTGTGAAAAAAAAAATAAAGAACAAACCTAGGATAGATATTACGACACGCGACTGTGCCATGCCGCTGTAAATTTTTTGACGCCTGGAAATGGAATAGGCTGAGTGAAGGAGAAAATAGAAAAACAACAAATGCAAACAAAAAGCGATTGTATGTGTCATATTGTTTGACACGGCTGTCATCCGCAGATGCAAAGCAGTTAATGACCAGATTCAGTGCGCTGCTTGTGCTCATCCAAGCGGAAGGCATTCTCCCTAGAAAAGGTGTTGGGTCTTCAATTCTGATATCGTGAAGACGAATTCAGAACTACAGGAGCAATTAGGCAGCCGGCGAGACGTGCTATACTGCTTTCTATCTGTTCTTCATGCTTAGGTGCCGACTTTATGCATTAAGCTTATGTGCGTTATTCGTTCTTTCCTCGTCCTTTATACTGCAGTATAGCTCAGTATTTGCAAATTTTGCCTATACTGAGAGAGAAAATTAGCTTTTCACTGGAAACTGCAGGAACAAGGGGGGCTTAGCTGAGAATCTGATGGCTTCGATTCGGCGTTGTCAAATCAGCAGAGCACTTGCCAACCAAATCGTCTTGTTCAGGAAAAAAGATGCGCCCTCTTTCACTGCATTTAGCACTTGAAAAAGCCGACTACGAACTTTGGCGTATCTCTGAATGGCATAGAGTTGCCACTATTAACTAGAGGGAAAGCTGAGGGCGCTGCATTTCAGCCACCATGGGTGCGCTAAGAATCAGGGGCCGTTGCCCTACTTAGTGCGGGACAGTTGGTTTTTCTCGGGTGCACGGAGAGGCGTTACTAAGTCGTCTCTTTTTCATCATCATCATCATCTCAAGGTGAGTACATAGACTGCAAAAGCCATTGTGGCGAAGGCGCAAAAGCACACGTCGCCAATAAAAGGATTCTGTTTCCCGAAATGACACTAAAAACTTTCTTAAGTAATTGCGCAACCATAAATATTTTCAAAACGTATTTTTCCTTTCAAAGTGTGCCTATTAAGTGCGAAATATTGGTATCTGTGCTGTTCAAAGCTAAACCAATAGGAGAAATATCAATCGCTTATATTGAATAAATTTCAGCCTGACACGCTGTTTCTCTTTCGTATTGCAATTTATAGTCACAAAGGTGAATGTTAAGACATTGTTTACGGTAGAAAAACGTTTATCTTTGCGTTAGTTTTGGCCAAAGGTTGTAGTTCTGCACTCGGTAGGTATCCGGCCCATGATGCTTTGGGCGCCCATGGGGGCTGAACAGGTCGTCAGAAAACACCATGTAAACTCCCATAGATGGCGACATAGCTTTCCCTCTAGGTAAGAGTAAGAAACTGTATACTGAACGGAGATTCCATTTTTCATCCTACCGCGCTTTGGTGCTGTCCGCAATGCCAGTGCGTGAGCACTTTTTTTTTTCGTTTCAGATTCATCGAACTGAGCGCACCGCGGGATCAGGAACACAGTAAAAGTCACTGAGCAACCGCGTATGCTATTCTTAGGACCGAGAGTTATACACATTAAAACTCCATCTTTCTTGTCTGTCCGTCTCTTAATTCTCCTCCAGTTTCTTCCCGCTGCGTGCCGTTCCTTCCATTCCCGTTACTATTTGTACTACACCTTACTGCTCCATGCCTTATCAGTTATTTGCTATGACCTTATGTTTACAGAAAACCTCAGTTATTTTCCGTTCTATTGTTATTGTTGTCGTTTATCGCTGGCAGCGTGTGTCCTTTCCACTTCATTGCGCAAGGCATGATCAGATTCTTCTGCAGTGATCGCAACCATACCCAAAGTTTGTGCCACTTCAGAGCCTGTTGTCTTTGCTTCAGACAGGCTATTGCCAAAGTTCTTTGCCTCGTCTACCCAAGGGGTGCTTGCTGTGGCTTACAGCTAAGGCTAATGGAGTGCGGCTTGCCTCCAAATGTTACTGCACCATGTTGTTTAGAAATACTGGCCTAACTCAGTTGCCCCTTTTCTTTCAATTCTACCTTTATGTGAAACTATCAGCGCTTGAGCCACCAATTGCATAGAAATGTGTTTACTTAAGACTTAAGTGAACATAAATCCGCGATCAATCAATAACCCATGTGACATGTCGAAACACAAGCTCGTTTCCAAAGCATACTGGAAGCCATGGAGAGACGTAGCAGAAGCGGAACGCCCACGCTACGCGGGCGCTATGTCTGTCGGCACTGCACTGGCTCGTAATGTAGTAAAATGTTTGTGATATTGAGGCAATAGCACCGTTTTAATTACATAATGCTATCTGGAGCGGGATCCACGAACTTTGTGGATGGACGATACGCTGCGGCAGAGGTAACTGGTGCTCTTCGGCTCTCTAACGTCTCTGAATAGACACAGAAAGTTGTCCCTAAGCATAACTGCAACGCTAACATCCGCACAAACCTATGATTGTTTTATTTCTTAGTTTTCGTCATGCTTCCGAGTATGTTCATCTAGTTCAAGGGGTTCAGCGGGACACCAAAAAAGCTTGCTGTTGAGCTGCTTCTCTGCGGCGCCTTTCAACCCTTTCACTGTGCCTTTACTCGGTGCACTCGTTCGAACTTAAACGCTTTCTGCCGCCTGATCTTCAGCCTTTTGTTTTCGTTTCTTCTTCTTTGAGCACCAACTTCTTCGGGGTTTAAGTCTCTTTGGCAACGCTCTCTTCGTCCTGTGCAATGCGGCTGAATTTAGTACAGAACTCTTTATTAAAGGTAAATTTATCGTGGCTTCACTATTTCTGTTAAGGAATTGTTGTATCTTTGTTCTTGACTTCAGGTTTGAGTTTTCGTTCCCGTAGGATGCAGCAGTGTGAGAATTAAAAAACTGCAGCACCAGTAACAATTGCTTTTTTTTTTAAGTTTATTTTTTATTGAACGTTTTTTTTTTTTCTAAGCCAAGTACATAAATTACTCTTGCCTGTTTCTCATAAATGCAGCGAAAATAAAAGAGGCACTCGTGACGTTGTGACGTCGCCATTGATCAACCAGCAAATTTTGTCTTTTTTCTTTTTTAAAGCGTACCTCTACTCTTCTCACTGCAGCACCCCAGGTCGTTCCCTTGAGCGTTTGACCTTCCGTCTGCCTGCACCACTTCACTAGCACGACCCCTCCTGCCTGCACTACCTCCCACATTTTGTGTTAATCGTGATATGTTGCCTGCAGTAGATGGGGTAATGCAGTTCAAGTTCACTATAAAAAAGAGTCTGTTCTCAGTTTGGTTCCGTTTCACTACCTATTCAAAATGGTGTAACGTCGGAGGCTCGCTGAATCAGTAATAGTACTGAAATCACTGAAAAATCAATGAAACATTCATTGAAAAGTATTAATTGATAATGAAATATAAATGTATACCAAACATTCTCATGGTTTTATCATTTTTGTTTATTCAGTTGCATCAATTCGACAAGCGCTAGAGTGTGCGTGTTGTTTCCTGTTAAACGTACTGTTTTATTTTTGTTTGTTTTTTTTATATACAGGGTGTATAGGCGTAACTTAAGCATGGCGTTTAAAAAAAAAAGCGGCGCATTGCAATTTCCTCGAACCAGCAACACATAGTTTGCTTTTGTGTACTGCTCCTCTGAACATTTATTTAATTTGCTTTACTCTCGAAGGTAAATGGTTCAAAGCCTTCATTGTTTAATTTAGTTTTAATTGCTTTTTAGTAGGTACGGGAAGGGTTTTACACATAACCGATCCCGCCATGTCTACTAGCGTAAGCTCGCGAAGTATGAAAATATTCCACGCGTCCACGCTCTAGGGCTGTCGTGTTTCGCAGTGCTGAAAAGCGCACTCTTAATCGACGAAACGCGCTCCATCCCCGTATCGAAATGAGTAACCGGTACCTCAGTTAGCATAGAATTGTCAGTGCGCCAGCACGTTCTGTCAGAACCATTAAAAGCGGGAGCCGTAATCAGCGATAAGTGATGGGCAGGCCGTTCACAGCTAACTCAGACGGGGCCTTTATCGAGCTTTGACTCTGAAGAACCAAAAAAGAATGAAAAAAGCACTGATGTCACGGGGTTCCATTTTCTTTATTTGTTTCAATGTACAGCTCGTCGAAATGAGCTTCGACCGCAAACTTGGGCATGTTCAGCACGCACGTCTCTTCGTTCGAACCGCGGTATGGAAAGCTGCAATATGGCCGCGTTGAGCGCGGGTACGTGGTAACATATATTGTTTCGCAGGCTTTCTTTAAATTAAAAAAAGAAACGACTGTGTAGGAGTCATGTTGATAGAAACAAACTAGGTAGGTTTGTTCTGAACTGCAACCTGAGACACACTTAACTCTAAAATGAATACAGAGCATCTTGCGTAATTAACGTTAATAATTTGTCTACTAAAGCTGAATGCACAGACCAAAGGTTAGACGCGATGTTATCTTTACATGTTGTGGTGGAAAGGTCGGACCAGTTTGTTGCAGGGAAGTTAATGTCGCCGAAAAGAACAATCGGAGTATGTTGGTGAGCCGCGGTTATCACGCGAAGTGCTTCGTGGAAATTAGCAATAAATGAATCCGTTAAATCTGGTGGACGATAGCAAACGCCACTGATCACGGGACAAAATTAAGCATGGTACTGAATGAACATTATTTCTAGAGGGGATGGAATTTTAATTTCAGAACAAATAAGCAAATCATGGGTTCCTAATGGCACGCCTCCTCCTCTTTTATCTGTTCTATTGCGACGGAAAATAGTGTAGTTAGGAAAAACGGAAAGTATTTCAGAGTCATGTACAGATGGTGTTAGCCAGGTTTCAGTGAGTATGATTACGTTGCTATCAATTGTGCGCGCAAGACTTTCAAGGGTGTCAAGTTTGGGCAGGAGACTAGAGATATTAGTGTAAAGGAAGGACAAGGAGCAGGGCTTCGAGCTGACGGGATGTTTACGCAGTAGCTATGGCGTGCTAACGGAGGGGGGGTGGAGGGTGGCGGGGATCGACTTTCTGTGAGGAATGGTCGAAAATATGGACAGTGTTATCAATGATTAGTTTATCATGACGGAGTTTGTATGTTTCTGGTTGAAGTTCTGCCAATTCTAGTAATCGTCTCCTGGCAAGGAGAGTAGGTTTTGAGTAGTCTTCCGAGATTCTGCAGTCACTGTTTTTTAGTTTCTTAGCGCAGGAAAGAACTTTCTCTCTAGTTTTAAAGTGAGCGAATTTAACGATAATCGGCCGTTTCCTGTCGCTTTCAAACTTTCCAAGCCTGCGCGCTCTTTCAACATCCATTGGGCTGATTGTGACGTGGAGTTTGTCCCTACATAGCTCTGAAATCAAGTTTTCAGATTTGGCCCATGTTTCTTTGTCAGTGTCTGACAAGATGAAAAATAATAAATTAATTCTACGTGATCTATCTTCAAAATCAGCCATTTTTCAAGGAAGATTTACAATTTCACCCGAGGTTTGCTCCGCAAGCGTTCGTACATCACTAACATCGTCCCGAATTGCGGCAAATGGTGCACACACTTCAATTTTGACGAGTCTTGTTTTAATTTCTTCGAATGTTTTTATCATTCTCAGTTCATTTTGAACGAAGGCCTTTTATTTCGTCTAACAAAGCTGTTTGTCCAGAACGTAATTCGTTCAAGGCTTCCATTATTTCATCAGTAGAGCGAGTATGTGGAGGCCCGGGATTTTGCTCGACGTCATCTGCCAAGATTAGTAATTGATGGATGACACTAAGACTATGATAAACAGTTGTGAAACAACATTGTGGGCTTGGCAGCACAAGCAACGCAGCGTAACCGATACGCTTTGTAAACAGTGGGTAGCAGTAATTTACCTGCGCAAAAAAAAGGCGACGTAGGTGAGCGGACGTGGCCATCGCTGTTATGCTGGCAAGGTGACGGGTAGTGGTGTGGTCCTTTTATGCCATTCACGGGTTGGTGACGTTGTAGCATGTATGCCGACAATTGATGCCGAGAGGGGAGGGAGCAGTTCGAGGTGCGCATGCGCCACATTCAGCCTGATAGCAGAGTCGTTGCTGATACAACGGTCCAAGATAGGCCACGCGGAAAACCAGGAAGGCCGAGGGCACTGGGCGCGTTGAGCCAGGTCAGGCGATTGTAGTTTGGTAGGGGCGTGGATCCGAGCGGTGACACGTACAGTCATGAACAAAATTTTGCGATGTTGCCGGAGCACCGTTTTAAAACTGTGTTGGCGTCACTAGGCGGCGATATAATAGCGCCGAGGTTACGCTGGGTGATGCCTATGCGCATGCGCGTCTTATATTCGCCCGCTGGCCTGTCTTATAGCTCGCTTTGCTTGGAAAGCCGCTTTTTCTGAGCATAGCCGCGGGCGGCCGCTTTTCGCCATTTGCACTCGTCAGCCGAAGTAGACGGCACGCAGCCCGGTACCTGTGATGACGGGCACATTCAGTGCGCGCGTCGCATTTAAGCCTGGTTTTTAAGGCGAAAACGCTCTGTTTTTTTAATCGTAACCCTAATCGATGACAAAGCAGCTGATAGCAGACTACAACGAACTGTTTGTAAAAAACCCGGCCTCACTCTCAGCAAAAAAGGTGATTAGCGATAGGAAAAAAGCGCTTTATTTCATTATATAACAGGTTTAAATATGATCGGCACCAGGAATGCTTCCGTCATCGCAGTCACCGGGCCGCGCTCCGAGTACGGAGGCTGACGAACGTGAGCGGCGAAAAGCGGCCGTCCGCGGCCAAGCTGGGAAAAAGCAGCTGCTCATGCGAAACAAGCAATCAGGTAGGCAAGCGCGCGTGTATAGGACGCGCGTGCGCCTAATCATCACCCAACGTAACCTCGACGGTATCATATGCCGCCTAGTGACGCCAAGGCAGTCTTAAAACAGTGCTCCGGCATCTCGCAAAATTTTGTCCATGACTGTACGGGCAACGGCATGCATCTGGAGGACCGAGGCGCCCATGACCCTCGTGATGCCGGCGTTGAGACCATCACTCGGATCTGGCGGTGCAAACGTAAGCATCAGAACCTGCGCAACAAAAAGGCGACATCGGGGTGCGGACGGGGTCATCGCTGTTGTGCTACCTTCATCGCCACGGCGCGCCTTTCATGTTTATGGCGCTTGCTAGGGGACATGTACGAACGCGTATCACGTGTGAGGCGCTGTCCTTTGTTTCGTAGGTTTGTTTCGTAGGTTTGTTTCGTAGTTGATGTTCGCGAAACAGTCGCGACAAAAAATCTGACCTGAAAGATTTCTCACTAAGGCTGCGCCACGCGGATCCATTGTATTTGGTGCTTATCTTTAGAAGAAGTATGGAAAGGTATGTCCCTTCCCCGCATCACACTCATGTTAAAACCTTGAGTGAAACAAAATTTTTACGTACCTCTACTTCGCGGCCCCGACACGCGCGTGGACTAAATTCGAGGTCAAAGGTTTCCGTGCTCTAGCATCCAGGGGTAGCCGGAAAATTGAAATTGGATGGCATCTAAATTTCGAGGGGTATGGAGAGGGATCGATTGTATAGGACAAGCGGCAGTTGTTTTTAATTTTCATTAAACCCTTACTACTGCAAGCGCACTGCGTTATGCCGCCGCGAGACAGGCGCCACACTCCCGTTGGTTGTCACAACGTGGCTCCACCGTATTGCTGCACGCGCTCCTTAAGCTCGCGCCCACGCCGTCACGTTGTATCCAGGGCGGTCGTCATATCTGCCATACTTTCATGTAGATATCGTGGTTTCTTCCACTTCAAGTCAACCACTGACAGTATGCCCTTCCGCATACATGCCCATCTTTCAGCACTTTTGAACAAAAATTCCGAGTAGTGCGCAAAAAAACAAAAACAAAATATTAGATGCGAATTACCTTTAATACCATCAGTTTATTGCGCGAATGTTTTTAATTTATCTTGCTGAAGCTGAGCTATTGTTACTGTAACATAAATGCACTTCCCAAACACACATTAGTGATTCATACGCGTCATAATGCGTTCACTAGGTGTCCCTTTAACACGCTGGGTAACAACGTCGCTTCGTGGCCGATGGGTTGCGTGCCAGTCGGCACGCAGGCCTTGGTTAGAATCTGAAGTGGCGACAAATTTATTTAATTGAATTTCTTCTAATTTTTGAAATATCTCAATGAAAGAACCTCCTCCCCAATTTTGGCTTCAATTTGGGCCTTCCCCAATTAGTTATTTAGCGCTATTTGGAATGTGGATTGCTTGAAATTCCCGCACGAGATAGGTCATGTGGTTGTGACGTCGTAATCCTATCGACCAATCAGGATTTTTCCGAACGAATATTTCCGATACGGTAGTGCCGATTACTAAAATGACTACTACAATTCCGACGGCTTTTCATCCGAACGTGCTGTATGAGCTTGGCATAATATGTATTCGTTACGAATTAAGGAGGCGCGTTCAGAAAAACAACGGGGTGTGTACACCCCCTCTAGGAAACGGGGTGGGGGGTGGGGGAGGGGGCGGGTTGTACGTAAATTACTGGAAGCGATAACAGAACCCCTTTCAGCACTTCCTCTACGTATAGCGTAGCGCCCACTAAGCTGCAGCATGCCCCAGCCGAAACAGGCGAGCCGACGGGCTAGCGGGCTGGGCATGTAGCGGGGGAAGTGCACTTGAAGCCTCTCCGTAATAAGTTGTAACCTCCGAGCAGAGATGGATGTAGACTTCAGAGCAATAACGTCCTTCTGAAATCCCCTTTGAAATCCTCTTCTCGTCGATGCGCGCGCTAAACGTTTCGTAAAGCGCGACCTCTTTGTGGAGCTTCCCTCTCGAAAGATCGCACTTGAAGTTAAAGCGCGTTGCCAGTAGGAAGTGATGTGGCCTTATGCCATAACATTCTTTATTCCAGAGACATAGTAGGTGCTCGAAATAACTAAATAAATAATATAGGCTCCACATTCGCCCACAAGGAGTAGCCACTTCTCTTTACACCCCCAATCGATGCGACAGCAGCAAGCTAGCCTTTACCCTATTGTTTAATGAAACGAGCTTTTTTTTTTTTTTTTTTTTTTTTTTGTAGCAACGGTGAAATGGTACCCGTCTCTACAGACTTGGTCACAAGGTAAAGAAAATAAAACACGCATCCCCTAGGAATTCCCTAGAAAATCAGGCCCTTTAGTCGTCAGTACAGAGCGCCAGCAAGTCATATGTTGTTTGCCTCTTTGGGGAACTGAACAGTCTCTCTGCTTGATTTTTATTGGATGAATTGTTTCTTTCTTGAAAACCATGTAAATGGCATAGCGCGCTGAAACAAACCAGAGCCTGAGAAGCATTTAATTACACATTTACCACAACATAATGGGCACATTATCAGTAAGTAAGCTGTGAGCAGCTTCAAGTTTGCAATTCCTATACAGAGAAATATTCAGCATGCGCTGCTCGTAGCGAGCATGCGTTATGTTTATTCGAAGATATGTAGTAGAGTAGTAATCGACTGTTGTCTTGTATTCAGTTACTTTTTTGGGAATCTGTGATTGTAGCCAACTACAATCACAGATGGAGTAATTTTAATTGTAGTCGGTTCCTAGTTTCCTGCAACGCTTGCAAGCTTAGGCTATCTTGTTATTTTTGTGACTGGCCATGATGATGGGACTACGATTACGACTGCTTATTCTGAAAATACAAAAAACCCTCCAGCCCCGCCGGGGTGGTGCAGTGGTAAGACGCCCGACTACTGTGCTGGAGTTCCCGGGATCGAATCCCGGCCTCGGCGGCTGCGTTTCGATGGAGGCGAAACGAAGTGGCGTCCGTGTGCTGTGCGATGTCAGCGCACGTTAAAGATCCCCAGGTGGTCGAAATTACTCCGTAGCCCTCCACTACGGCCCCCCATTCTCTCTATCCACTTTCACTCCCACCTTCATCCCTTCCCTTACGGCGCGGTTCAGGTGTCCACAGAGCAAGTGTGACAGATACTGCGCCTTTCCCTTCCTATGAACCAACCAACCAACCAAAAAACCCTCCAGCGCTGGTCGGAATACTTTCTCAGAATGAAGTCCAAGAAGAGACTAGGCTTCGAGGTCTCCTGGAAAACTGCTTACTCAGTGCTTTGTCTACCGTAATCACTACTGAATTCATAGCAGAATAAATAAGGCCTTGCTGTTTCCATTAAGCGGATATCGCAAGAAAAGTACCGGGCAGCGAAACAGTTTCGCTTACGAACACAGAAGAAGCCAGCCTACTCTGGTGCAATAACGGCGAGCTATCGGCAGACAAGTTCTTAATATAAAAAAAAAAACGCTTTATGTTGAGCTCAAATTTCGTATCACATTTTAGTGTTTCTGCGTTTGGATTACATTTCTTCATTTCCCGGGAAGCCTAAATTGCACTGGGCGAGTGATTTCGGAGAAAAACTGGACTTGTTCTTGACAGAATGTAAGCAAAGCTTGAGAAGCTTTTTCTCTCTAGGTCATTTAGTTTAATGAAAGTCCACCGAGACCAGCGGTCAATTATCCATCCAGCACAAAAATAATACGATGAGGAAAGACGGTTCGGAGGTCGCTAAAAAGCACTAACAAAGGCGACCACTCCGAATAGCCCGGTCGCAATCAGTGCAGAGTCGTCGCAGCACCACACACGGCAGTGGATGGTGGGTGGGCCTTACCTTAAAATGACTTCTCTACTTGGCCGCCAAGTGCGCGCTTTTCAAATTGGCCCGCAGTTGTCGTCCGCCGGACCAGCACATCGCAGCGGTGGCGGTTGGGCACAAAAAAAAAAAAAAAAAAAAAAGAGGAGGGGACCTTGATGAAAAAATCGATTTCGCTCACCGCGCTGCTGCGTCGCGCAGGAAGAGGAAAAAAGGTAGACGCCGAGAACGCGTTCTGTGCAGCAGAAGGAGAGGAAGAAAGCCTGCGTTGCGAAGAGACCACAACGGCAAACACGGGGAAAGCCGACAAGCGCCGAGTGCTCTGAGGGGAGGGTAGGAAATGTTTTTCCTCCCTCGGCGCCGTCGTCGTGTTGTTGTGCTCGGTTCTAGCAGTTTGCTGCGGCAGGAAGGGTTTTGCATATATTGTCAGTGACTGAGTGACGCGGAGCAGGCCGGCTTTCTCTGCCTTTCAGCTGCTTAGATCCTTTATTTTGTTCTTGTTCGTATTGTGGTAGCGCGTACAACGCGGTCATGCGGGGTGCAAGTCAAAAGCAAGTGCGGGCGAGTAGAACGTGGGCCGGCGGCCGAAATGGTTTTCGTACCCATCATTACCTACGCTGTTTCCTTGGCCGCCCTAGCGGAAAATAAAGAAACTGACTTCAGCGTCGCCAACGTCGCCGACGACGACGAAGTGGCTCCAGCGGCGCCCCACAGGAGACACCAGAGCGCTCTGTCGTCCGACAGCCATTACTTTCAGCAACGGCCGCGGTAGCCCCACCATGCACGCCACACTCCGCGGCAGTTTTTCTTGGTTATGTTTCTTGGTTCTTGTTTATTTAGTTTCGTATGCTGAGAAATTCGGCATTACTCCGACGCCATCATTCTGCTGTGTTCGCGTGCTATATTTAATTTTTGCCTCCTGTCTTTCTTCACGCTTCTTCATTAGGCGAGGAACTTCCTTAGCAGGCCGGAGTGGATCCATTTTCACGCATGTCATGAACAGCCATCCTATAAATTTTGGCACACAAGGCTGAGTAGTGGTATTTTTGTCAAAAAAAGCTTAAAGGTCGGACACTGTGTGCTAGAATCAGCATAAAGGGGCTGGCTCCATCTGCACGGGTGACGAGAAAGGACGGAGGTCACCACACAATAGCACTTTCGAAGCTAGAAAAACTAAAATTAGAGGTTTTGACTGCATTACCGGGTTGACTGCAGTAGCCTACAGAAACGCAGAGATTTGTAAAACCTGATGGAGAAATAACGCGTGGAATTCAGGAACGGCTACACAGGTACGCCAGCTCTCCACTCCGTACTCCGAAAGGTACGAAAGGCAATAAAACACGTAGGGGCGACGTGTACCACTCAAGATGTCGCGCGGAGACTTTTGCAGAGGGATAAAGCGTAGCGCGATCCGCTACAGTAAGCCATTGCGGCAGCGTGCCGCGGCGCATGCGCAGGTCGTCTTGAAGCCGCCAGATGGCATCACGTGCTAGCCGGTATAAGTCACTGACTCTAGCCGGTAGCGCTCAAGTCGGTCGACTTGGGAACAGTCAGCACAACCGCCCTGGCGGTGCGTGGTAGTGGATCACGATAGCATGCTATCGCAGATCGGGCTATGCTATTTTTACCTTGTGTTCCTAGCATCCGTCAACCGCGGAAATCAACGGAAGTTGATTTTGGAACACAATCATTTAGTGCGCGCCAATTTGATTAGCCCCGCTGGCCTTACTTTTCGTAGTTTTCTAAGAAGCTCATGAAACGGATTATAGAATGCATGGACATTAAGCAACCTTGCTGCGGTCACATAGTGAATGCAGACCCGTGCGCTAACCTTACAAGGTCTGAAATAACTTTTCAAAACGCCCCCCCCCCCCCCCCCAAAAAAAAAAAAAAAAAAATTCCTAGCAAGCAGCTTTGTGTCAGCGCTGCGATTCTCGCTCTCTTCGATAGCGATGAAATCCCCCTAATTAAAAGTCGGTTGCAAAAACCTAGCTATATGTAGCAGACAATTATGCAAGCCTATTCTTAAAACTGCTTGTCACGAATTTTACTCTTGTCAAAACTACGCCCTCTGTAAGTTTAAGCTTGGTGAAAAAGAAAACTAAACATAGCCGGTAAGTTGCTAACAACGATACAGCCCATTTCGATTCGTTAGTGCAGCTGCGCAGTCACAAAAACGATGAAGGTGCAGCAATTTTATTTAAATTAGGCACACAAACGAAAGGTCTTGAAGCATGTTCAGAAAATGTTTGGCTACTCTAAGGTATAAAAACACACCGTGTAAAGAGGAACGTATACAAGGGCACCACAGGTGATGGGGACCCCACCTCCCGCCAACGTCGAAATCGTTCTACCCTCTCTACTTCACCCTTCTTTTCTCTTGGAAGTGATTTTGTAGCCCATGTGTCATCCGAGTATCCCGTCAGAAGAAACTACTTTGGACCCCTAACGAAGAAGTCTTGGATACGTTCCTGATACATATCGTGTCGGCGTGATCGCATCTGGAGAGTAGCTGCTCCGGGATATCATAGCCAAGGTATTTGTTTCCGGCACATTACATGAGTGATAAGTGCAGATAGTGCAAAATAAAAAAAAGGATGGGAACGTCTGTGTCCTTCCTACGTCCCTTGTCTGTTTTGCGCTGTCTGCACTAGCGTAAATGTCTTGCCCCAACATCACACACAGGTTCACGCATGTCAATATTTTGATTTTTCGAAATTTCACTGTTCCGATTCCAATCCCCCACCAGAAAAGTAAATTTGGATTCAGCGTGAGGTAACGTGCGACCTTCAAAGCTTCATTTGCACCCTTCTTAGTGCATCAAAAGCTGCTCATTATTGATCATGTGTTGGAGTTATGCCATTACGCTTCCTGTGACGGCATGTTCCATGTTTGCTTACCTTCTGATGCAGTAGCTGCTGCCCAGCTGCAAACCACTTATGTGGTCCTGCTATCTTATTACTTCGTTATCTCGATAGTGTAGGACGCCAAGTTCTGACTTCGTCTTCAAGCTTCTGTCAAAGTGTTCTAAGCGCGATTTGCGCTAAATTCAAATTAAAAAGTAATCAGAAAATGGAAAATAAAGGTGTGCCCAGATAATATTTTTAATTGAGGTTCCATTACCTTCTTTTTTTTTTAAGTTAACGTTTTAAGTGTAATGCATCAATCATTCGGCATTGAGGAATGAAGGTTAGTTTCGGCTGAAACGTGAAAGTTTTCTCTAGAAAAAATTACTCTCTGCCTTATGTTGAAAACACCTTATCAAGCACTTATCAAAAGTAATACGTTCCAAGAAGTGCGCTTTTTACAGCAATGAAGTCTTGCGTAAAGTATTCCAATTAGGATGACCATGGAGTCGGAACAATTGTTGGAGTTCACTTGCAGCTGGTGTTCATGCTACTGATGCATATATTCCAGAGTGATCTGTTGTAATTTAGACGGTATCCATTAGCCTTTTTCTTGTTGCTTTGTATGAAAAGGGTCACAAGAGGATGGTGAAAGTTCCATAACAAGGAGGATGGCCAAGAGTCGGGTATAAAGTGAACTGACAGAAGATGACGATGGGCACCACTGGCCCTTGCAAATTAGGTACGCGGCCAGTAGTGCGAAATCTAGCGTATGGTGAGCAGGAATTCGAGAGAGGTGTCGAATATGCTTTCTCAGGGCTTCAGACGCAAATATTAAGTCACTGGATTCTCCAGAGCGATGAGTACTTTTGTGGCTGTTAGAGGCCGCTACAGTATTTAGTACCTATACATTTGTTTACCTGGAGCAGGATTTACGCGCAAATGTTGTAGTATATATAGGATGCTGTTGTTATTATAGTTTCTTAGAGGAAATATGTTTTGCTTTCTTAGTTATTGTAGTATAACAAGTACACTTGAATTATGGTTTGACGATCTGACTCGTTTTGAAAACAAAAAAAAAACGAAAGAAAAGAAAAACTCGGACTCTCTTGCTACTGACTCCTTTTATTGGAAGTCGTAAAAGTACATTGAAAACCAATATTGCTATTTAACCTCCATTATCGTGCTTCTGTGGACGCATGGATGTATAAATTATGGGTGTTAAGTAGAAATGTAGCTTTGGAAATGGGATTCAGATTGCTGTCTCTGGCGCTTAAAAACATGGTGAGGTGCATTGCTAACCTGTGTCTTGTCAAGAGTACATGTATACAAAATGCGTGCTATCGGGCCAATAGGAATGAGTGCTTTAGATTGTGCTATGAAAATTTCCCCATCTTTTTGTTTTTCATAAGGCACAACGTGACCACAAATAGCTGGCTCCTGGACATATTTCTCGAGACGTGCAGTGTGCTCTTCATCCGTTTCTTCTGCACGCCGTCTCCGGAGGGTTTCTCTGCACTTTGTGGCTACGGAATACGAGTGTGGAGCGAAAGCTTTGGCGGTGGGCGACTGAGCGTCGTATCGAACATAACTGCGTTCAGTTTAACGCATCCAATTTCACCGGCGTTTTAGTTGGTAGTGCTAAAGGCGTTTATTGCATCTAAATATGGGGGACACTTAAGCTCCGCCTTTAAGGGTAGGACGCGATAGCGTAGGCTACCAGCCCACATATAAAGCACCGCTTTCACCAAGCGACATGCACGTGCCTTAGTGGCCTATAGGGGTCACATGAATACCAGGGTCCTGACAAGCTGATTCTGACATAACTGTCCGATGTGAAACGAGAGACCCAAGTTGGCAGCTCCTGCCATTTGCGGCTACGACATACGAGCATACGCGAAGAGCCGAGCTGGTTGGAGTAAAGTAGCTTTCGTAACAACACCAAACTAAACGTCTATGATGAGTCACGACGTTGCATGCTTATAGTGACTCCGCATAACATGTCGGCTTAGTCATGCCGCTCACCGTATACCAAATATGCGCACACACGCTACACAAAACCCACAGCGCACCAAGCGTCCACTTAGTGTGTGACAACGACATAACAAGGAAGACGACGACGACGACGCCAGGAAAATTACTCAACAGGCTCCTCAAGCTTTCGCGTAATAATAGCTGCTGATTAAAGCATGAGAAAGCACCATGCAGCCATCTTCGGAAGAATACAGCACGACAAAAGAGTGTAGAAAAACACGTTTTCGGACCTAACGCTGGCGGATGCAATGGAGAAGACGAAAGAAAGGTTGGGAGAAACGAGGCTAGACGGGAACATAGGTGCAGTCGGTTGAATTAATGATGTACAGAGAACGGAAGGCCAGAGATGTTAGAGAACAAATCAGGGAGGAAGGGAAACGACCTCTCGGCAACATCTCATGATGTGGAGATGGCTGTCTGCACATTGCCAGCGGATTGGGGTCAACAACAACTGGAAAGCGCTATGAATGAATCGAACGGGAAACACTGAAGGCTAACAAAGGAGACTAACTTTGTAGTAGATGTAAACAATGAAAAACGCTACGTCAGGAATCAGGAGTGGATTTCTCACAAAATGAAATCCATTTTCATTATGATATAGGAAACTTGTTGCGATGGCGGCTCGTGTCAAGAGCCGATGTTTCTTTCAGTAACCCCCGAGAAGTTAAGGGAGGAAAAATAAGTAATGAATTTAGTAAAAATTAACTTCGAGAAGTCACCAAACTCTCATCATTAATGTTGCATACTACTTTCACAAACATGCCTCGGTACCTTCCGTGTGGAACCAGTTTAAAGGATTGCATAACTGAACAACACCCTGGCCAATATTCGCCATCTATTTCTTTACATCTAAAGTAATGAAATTAAATGCAATTGTCGCACACACTAGCGCTTAGAAATTCTTTGGTAAGAGAGGCATCCTGAGTACCTGCGAAATCGGTTTGTGGCCATTTCGCTACATGAAATGTGCATGGCGGCCTAATATTGTTGGATTCTCCTAGCTTCATGCAATGGAATGCTCATTTCTTTATTTACGTTGCCGTTTTCAAGGCTTCCGACAGTAAGCGTTGAATATTCGATCCTGCTGAGTAGGCTGCAGTCACTGAGTCTCGTGCAGTACATTGTAGCATGGGTTGCTGTATTTCTGTGAGAATAAAGTTCTTTTACTTTATCGTGTGTTTTGATCAGGGTATACATTCGGGAAAATAACAAGAAACGAAAGGGTTGCAATGGGGGCTGCTCTTTTATATCAGTGAATATTAGGGCGAAAACGTTTTATGGTTGGTTTGGTTGGTTTGTGGGGTTTAACGTGCCAAAGTGACTCAGGCTATGAGAGACGTCGTAGGGGAGAACTCCGGAAATTTCGACCACCTGGGGTTCTTTAACGGGCACTGACAACGCACAGCATACAGGCGCCTTGCTTTTCGCCTCCATCGAAAAGCTGCCGCCGAGGCGGGGATTCAATCCCGCATCCTTGGGAACAGTAGTCGAGCATCGTTACCCCTGCGCGCCACCCCGGCAGGGTAAAGCCTTTAATGGTTCATGCTGTCGTGGACAATGTCCCGCGTTCGCTGCGGCTCTGATTGGCCTAGGCGGGATGACGTCATGGAGGTATCGACCAATCACAGAGTCCCACCACAGTATGCACGAATGCGTGCCTTATATGGCCATATGGCAATCAATGATCAATTACTAAGTAATGAATTAATTGCATAAGTACTAATCAATGGGAGAATAATGACTCAACTGATTAGATAATTGAATAATGAACAAACAATTATATAGTGGATAATTATTTACCTAATGATTATTTATCAATGTCTAATTATATAGTTAATTCATTACTAATTAGTGCCAGTTGTGTAGCAGAATGCGGCACTCAGGCTTTCGCCTTTCATTACTTTAGTCGCTAAAGTCCCTCGTAAATTATTCTCCACAGTTCCTCGTTAAAAGCTAAGTTCACGCTAATATCTACGCTGATGGCATTTCCCTTTGATGCAGCTGCTACTAATATACAGGTTGTCTAACATAATATGAGCCAAGGTTTCAAAATGAAAGGCAGTTCGTACACGAATGGTACAAAGAATTGTGGTACAAATTTATGTTCACCGTATGTTCGCTTGGAATCATATCTGAGTACCCTCGATCAAATACTTTACACCAAACACCTTCATATAAATCTTAGCGTGTCCGCTGCTTTTGTTTTCCTTGAACAGCGTCTTGATTTTTCCTCTCTGACGTGCATCACCTTCCCACTTTTCATCAGGGTTGATTCATAAGTACCTGGGAGTCGTTTGGAAAGAAACAGTAACCTGGCGGCAGCAAATTGACCATGCCTCGGCTCAAATTGGTTGGTAATGCAGGGAGATTCACTTTTTCTGATCTACACTATATTCACCGGCTCAATTTAGAATTCGGCCCGATGCTTCTGCCTGGCTCTTTTTCGAGCAAACTTCGTTACACTTGTGCTTTTTTTTTTTTTTTTATTCAGAGCAGAAAGCTGCTCGGGTATGTTTTATGTCTCCCCAGGATTATCACGTAAAACATCCTGTACTTTGCAGTCGTAGTGCCATCCCTCTTAGATGGGTAAAACTATTTTACTCTGTATGCGTATATCAGTGAAGAGTTACTCTTACACTTCTGTCCGTCTCATTTTTGTTCCCAGCCTCACTTCTGTTGGGGCGTCCTTTGGCCTCGTTTTCAGAGCTAACTGGTTAATTTAGCGCAAATTCTACTTGACTCTTTAAAGTTAGGACCATATATCATTCCGGTTGTCGGCAGTGGGGCCTCAGTTGAAAATTCATTTTTAGTAATCTTTTAAAACAACCGTATTTTAAAGTGCTCAAGACAGGATCATTTAGGCATCGACTCTTTTGCCTAACACTAGAATCGAACCCGATGCTCCAAATGCAACGAAAAGGCAAGTGTACGACTTCTCTGAACGATGCTATGTTGGTTCTTTTCTTTATGTGTTTCCGAATAAATTCCCATTTATCATACAGCGTCTCCGGCGATGGTGCTTGATCTGCGTTAACTGGAGCCCTTGCTTTCTTCCTTCGCAGTCATAATACTGACTCCTTTCCTTGTACCCACTTCTCGCTTCTCGTGCCCACGCTTCCTTTTTTGATGCATCCTATCTAATGTTTCCTCCTCATATCTACCTTAAATATATGTCTGACCGACTCGCCCAGCAACGCACCCTTTTTTTCCTCCTCATCTTCGCATTATTCCTTTCATATGAGAGTGAAGTAAAAATGGCGTGCGTCTAAATGAAGTCGCAGAGAGTATGGCAGAATGTTTCCTCATTGGGTCTATTTCAACAGGCCTCCCGAACGCAGCGTTTGTCACCGCTGCACGAACTTCGCGATTTCCGAAATAACCTGTATTATATATGCTGCACGTTAACACATTCATATTTTATTGAAAAAAAACGCCATACCTGGGGCTGCACGTTTACCTAAACACAAAACGTCTAATTTACGAAACTGCGCTGCCTTACTCCATATTGGTTTACTAGCACAGGTGATTTGACGCTCTCTTTACTAAACTCATTTTGCCTTGATCACGGACCAAGCGGCCGTCTTTGCTTGTTTTGCCTCAGTTTTGTCCTTGTACGAAGAATGGCCTTCAGGGAGACTGCAGCAAGTTGTGTTAAGCTAGTGCAGGGTACTCAAAATAGGTTCCTGGACCTCCATAGGAAAATAAAAGAAATGCTTGTAATAGAAGTAAAACAGAAGACAAAATCCAGAACGGGGTCTAAGTATAAGCAGCAACGCGTGATTGTAACAGTGGAAGCTTTCTTGTCGCATGTGGATGCATATTGGAATTCCTAGAGCAAAAAATTTTCACCTCCTCAGCTTGATCATACCAACCTTTTCGTAGTTCAGTGCCACCATTCTTGGTTGCACCTACAGGAATGCATGTTCTATCTTTTAAAATTTCCTACTCGAATTACGTCGAGTGCAATTCCAATTTCCAAAATTTACATTTCTGGCTGTGTTGAAATAACCCCCCCACTAGAGTATTAATTACTCTCCCTTGTGATGCTCTACTGCGTGTGTTATCGTCTACCTTTTCTTGCTCTAGCGTTAAAAGTCCCGTTCAGGGGCGAAACTAGCTGCTCCAGCTATCTGTCGAGAGGATCCGGGTTTGTCCAGATGGTCGACGTCAAGCTTGAAGAAGTGCAATTAAAACCGAATAAACATTATAAAGCTAATGATTATATGTTCTCAACAGGGCTCAAACGGTACTAGGTCGTGTAACTAAAGTAAGTAAATAAATTAATGAATAACGCTGAAAAATAATAGTGTTAATTAGTCGGGAACTGAACCCCAGACCGCTGGCTTGCGTGTCAGAGAAGTAGGCACCTTTTTCAACTTACTGTCGTTTATGACACAGAAAACAATACAGGTCACTTGGTTATTCATAAAATAGCACCCTTATGGCTACAGGGAACTTTTGATCCTTTTTAGCCGCCATTGGTTACTGAACCACATTAAGCTTTCAAAGTTTTACTCTGTCCTGAATTTTGTGCGTAAGTCTTGCTTAAATCGGGGCTTTATATACCGGGTGTCCCAGCTAACTTGAACCAAGGGTTACAAAATAATATATTTGAGTTAGGTCAGTGAAACCAATTGTATACAACTGCCAGCCTGTTTGCGCACTACAGGTAATTTTTTGTTTTGCATTTACTTAATTAGCTAATTATGTTAATTTATCTAATTTATTAAATATCGACTTTAGACCAAACATGTGAATTGGAAAGTTGTAGAGCACCTTCAGAAACCTCCATCCCATTAACTGCGATAAAGAAAATCTCACGTGTATCTTTTTTTCCGGGCTCAGAAGAAAGCCCGCGAAATACAAATAATACCACGTGACTAGCGCATTTGTGCGCCGCGATTGGGGTGCTCTCAGTCGTGGTTTGAGTGAACGACATAAGCTGCGGCCGTGACCCGATGGTCCCGTTGCAGCGGCAGGCAGAAATGTTGGCGATGGTTCGAGCGAGCTCGAGCTCGCCCGAGTCACATGATGTCATCTCGCCCCTTTACCCAAGCCTGTATGCGCAGATTCAGTGGCTGATACCTTATCGCTCATTCGTTTGTCATGACGTTTGCTAATGGGAGAGAAGGAGGCCTTGTTAGAATGTCGGCGGTGTCGGCTCGCCGCTCTCGCTGCTCTTGCACCGTCAGGAGGGCCGGCTGTCTGACGCGGGCGAAGAAACCATCGCAGGCATATCGGCCTGCCGCTTTAACGGGGCCAAGAAGACACGGCCGCAGCTGATTTCGTTCTCTCAAACCACGACTGAGAGCACCACAATCGCGGCGCACAAATGCACTAGTCACGTGGTATTATTTGTATTTCGCGGGCTTTCTTCTGAGCCCGGAAAAAAAGATACACGTGAGACTTCCTTTATCACAATTAATGAAATGGGGGTTTCCGAAGGTGCTCTACAACTTTCCAATTTACATGTTTGGTCTAAAGTCGATATTTAATAAATTAGATAAATTAACATAATTAGCTAATTAAGTAATTGCAACACAAAAACTTGCCTGTAGTGCGCAAAGAGGCTGGCAGTTGAATGCAATTGGTTTCACTGACCTACCTCAAATATATTATTTTGTACCCCTTGGTTCAAGTTAGCTGGGACACCCGGTATACACCGTGGGGTTTTTCACAAACTGAAGTAGCTTACGACTGTGAGCTAATAACAGTGGCTCTGACTCAGAAGTACTAAATAAGGCACAGTACAGTGAATAAGGGTGTAGGAAAGTGCACATAGGTGAAAGGCAAGTGGACGATAAAAGATGCATGCTTGTATGCGGTTACGACGAATGTTTTGAATATGTGTAGTGGCTATGACGTGATGGGGTGCTTGGAAAAACTTTGTGAAGAGAGAAGAGATTATTTTTATTAGGAAGAACATGCTGAGTATGTGGGGTTGTTCATTGGTTGTGGCAATGGCGTGGACTGGTAACGGCCTGCTAGTTTAGGTAGAACAAAGCTATTGGACCGCGACCGGAAGAGGAGAGGATGGCATGGATAGGAGAAGCAGACCCGGCTTAGGTGTGGTGGGTGGAAGGAAAATATCAAATGTGGTGCACATGAAAGAACGTATGCAATAGCCAGGCGACCCTAGAAGAGAAGCGCGCAAAATATTTTTACCTATAGTAGAGTCTTAAAATTCTAACTTTCATGAAAAAAAAAAAAATGAGCTATGGCACTCTACATGTTTCATGCGTTGTCGTTTAAAAAGTGAGTCGCGAGCTCCGCGTCGTCCAAGTAATGCATGAAAGAAAGCAATGCTCTCTGTTGTTCATAGTTTGCTTCGATTTATAGGGTTTAATGTCCCTAAGTGACTCATGCTATTAGAGACGCCACAGTAGAGGGCTATTCAAATTCTTACCACCTGTAGTTTTTTAACATGCACTGACATCGCACAGCATATGGGCGCCTTGCTTTTCGCCTCCATCAGAAGGCCGCGCATATAAAGTCATCGCCTCCATCGAAAACCGGCCGCCGCGGCCATAATTCGATCCCGCATCCTTGGTTACAGTAGTCGAGCGCCTTAACGATGGTGCCCCAGCGGCAGGGCCCACGTTTTATGAACGCGGCCACTAGGAAAGGTGAGCACCTCACCTGCGGTGTAGAAAAAACCGAGTTTCGCTATGATGGACGAGGCTTTTCACACGCACGAGCAAGTGGGGTACAAGCACAGAGCAGGTGTTTACGGTTTTCAGCTCGCCGCAGGCACTGCGAAATCTGTCGCCTACATCGCAAAACAACTGTGAAAGAGAAAACTGGGTTGATGCCTACATGGGCCCGCTGTCGCTATCCAGTAAGGCTTTTCGTCATACGATAAAAGGCCGGGCCTTAGTGCCCCCCCTCCTCGTGCACCGATAGTTTCTTTCTGTTTTTTTTTTTTTGTTCTTTTCCTTTTTACCTTCTGGAGTTCAGTAACTGATACACCATTCTGTACTGCCCGATTCTTGGCCGATTTCCCATGCATGTGTGCGCAATTTTTCGTTAGCATAATGATATTCATCGTCATCATCAGCGTAGGAAAGTAAGCTTTACGCATATCTTCCTTGAATATTCAGTGCTGCGGAAGCCATTCTAAGCCGACTGAGATCAAAGAGGTGCTATGCAAAGAGGAAATTAGTATTTGTGCTTTTTCGGGCAGATGCGTTAGAGATACGAAAAGACAGCTAATAATAAAAACATTATGCCTGGGAAGGTGCACATGGAGTTCGTGATTAAGAAAGAAGATGAAATTCGCGTCCTAAATGGACATATAAAGCAATATGTAAAGACAATTATGGATCCGTGGAAGACTGGAGCAAAAAAAGCAGATGAATAGTAGTAGTTTAATAATAAACTTATAGATAATGTAAATACAGCAATGAAAGTTTGTTCATTGCTTGTGTCCAAACATAAAAGCGATTAAAGGCAAAGGAGATGTCATCCTGATAGAACACATGAACGCGTAGACAGGTCCTGTTGTTACTAGGTTTATTATTCAAAAAGAATGACCTTATTAATGCTAACATAAAAGGTAAATTTGAGAGATAGATGCAGCAGAAATTGAGAAAGAGGCAGGCGAGCACTGACTGGATTATTTTCACTAAATATGACTGTAAAAAGACGAGGCAAATAAAAAATAAAGAGGAGAGGATTTGTACTACTTTTAGAATACCGCAAATGTACTACAACAAATTGTCAAAAACCATGGCTGGTCTAAGTGGCGGATGAAATTTCAGCCGTGTACATTGCTCAAGAAGGGGAGAAAACATGAACAATCTGCAATGAAAGGCTGGTATTAGGGAAGATTAATTGACTTGATCAAGAAAGGGCGATGGCAGAATAAGAGCTTCTGGTAAGCGCAAAAGAAACCTCAAATGTGGTTGAATGCATAAATTAAAAATCAAATGAATCCAGGAAACAGGTGTCGAAAAATAAATGGCAGAGAAGCCCAACAGGGCATGCAAGGTAGGGAGAGGAGCAGATAGATTTTTTATTCCTGCTTAGGTGCTCTCTGTCGCTACAATTGTTCATGGTTTATGCGACGGCGAAAAGTATGCATAAAAAAAAAAAAACTTGGCCTGGCTTAGCGTGTTGTCGACAAAAGTTTCTAATAGTCATTCGTATTCCGCGGTTAGTGCACGTAGATGACGCAATACCTTTGGATATAACCAAAGTGAGACAGTACCCTTATCATATGTCTTCGGAATGGAAGCAGCAAGTGTTCGATTCGAATTCAGTTTGAAAAGACAAGCGTTATACGTTTTAATCATCGCGGGAATGGACCACCCTTAGTACAGAGATACACAATACAGCGTTTAAATAAATATATAGTAGATTGATAAAGAAAGTGAGTATACAAAAGACCCATAAAGAACTTCACGGTATAAAATAATAAAATAAATTTGTAATACTAAATAGTCCAGCACTATGAGGATATAATATACACATTAAGTATATAATCGATTATTATAAGGGTGTTAAAATCCCGGCGTTGACGACTGACAATCTAGAACTGGATCTAAAAGCCGATACGTCACAAATACTGCATGGACGACAGAAAGGTGGAAAGATTAGCTACACGCTCTAAGCGATATTTCGTCCTTTTGGCTGTAAAGACCAACGTTTCTCCAACGAGGCGAACGGTAGGAGGGAAGAAATGAACACAAGGACAAACAACGTACGTTATTTTTATCCAGCTCTTTCGCTGTGCCCCACATTGTTTCGAACTTAAATGGCCTGTTTTCTTGCCTATTTTAATCAAAGTGCGATATAGCAGCAAAGCTTATAAACGGATTATGCTGTTAATTAACGACAATATTGTCACTATCTGTTCTGATATCCGCGAAAGGTTTACAGGCATCGCACAGATCGGAAACTCACAAGGAGGCGATTAAATACGACGTGTTCATAAACGTATTTGCCGGCGAGTTCCACAGGGCGCGCAAAAGATGTACGCAACTTATTTTCATTGCTGTAGGTGCGTGGTTTTACACTGCCTCATAGCGAATCGTACCCCTTGGAATGGGAAACCAGCGGTCGCTTTGCGGCAGCGTGCATTTGACGCAACCTAATAGTATGTGATAGTTGCCTCATCCGCATTTTTTTTTTTCTATATATTTCCTTTATCCACCCTAAAATGTGATAATTTCCAAATATACTTATTTTGCGACATTGTAAACCATCTTGGGTCTCCCGCATCCCGACCGTGGCAGCCGCTTCTTGATGAAGGCGAGAAGTGCCAAGGCATCCGTGTATTGTGCAATGTCAGTGCGCGTTAACAACACTATGTGGTCGGAATTTCCGGAGCCCTCCCCTAGTTCACCCCACTCAGCCTGTGTCGCTTTGTGCTGTTAATTAAGCCATATAAACTAAACTAAACTAAAAGCAACGAGCTCTCCTTGAGCACTAGTTTGGTTAGGGAATTTCACTATCTTTTCTGGGTTCCCGCTCCCCCGCGGCAAAGACTGGTGGTGCGCCTTTATACATGTTTGTGTACAAAAGCTAAGAAGAATGAGGAAACGGCTCTAGCACTGCCTAGACAGAAATCAAGGGAGCTCGCTCCACCCGCCTGCTCCTCAGCTTTTTCCTATCATCTCTGAATACCGCAAGGGTCGTCATCACATGCCATAATGATAGTATGGACTAGTACAAGTATTAGCAGACATTTGCAGTCATTTTCACTTCTTTTACACCCGGAAAATTCTCATGGCCGGCAGTTGATGATTATGTCTACCCTCTAATCTCCGCTTAACTTCTCGGTGATCTCTTGTTTTATACGTTACTGAAGACCGGCATCGTAGATACACTTTCCTCCTTCACACTCACGAGCGGGCGCCGCCGTTCCAACAGCACCCGTAAGCGGCAGCCCAACGACGCAAATCCACGCTATAACGAGCAGCTTACTCCTCGCGCAGCAGCACCCGGTGCTGCCCTATTAATTCCGCCTTTATGGCGTCCCGCGGGGTGAACGCTCACTGTTTACCACGTCACTGTGAACACGCATCGAGATCCAAATATGGTGCGGCCTATGAGGACGATGGGCCGACGCCAGGTAATTATCCACCAACAAACGTTGATGTTCGCCCTTCTAAACCGAGCATTTTCCTTGATTGTCAATGCGCGCCCACCTGCAGCAGGCAGCTGGTATTACCTTGCGTCCCCAATCCTGTCACTATTATGAATGTTCTCATATCTCCGCTAAAGCAATGCTAAAGCCTGGCGTTTAAACAAACTCGAAACTGCGCTTGCTCTCTCTTTGATGTGATCTCATCCAAAACCATTTATTCCTTTTCTTTCTGTGTAGAATAGACGTTATGTAAGGAAAGCAGGGAGTCGTTACGTGTCGCAATCTTCCCACAAAAAAGCCAACAACATTTAATCTGTGGTGTCATGCCACGGGACGGTAATTTGGCTTGCTTCCGTGTACCCTCTATGTCAACCTAACTACGGCTCTATCAACGAGAACATTCCGAAAACCACCCGCGAGAAATGAAAATGAGCATCTGGAAATTATTGCCGTAAATAGTCACAGGCTGAGCGCAGCGAGTTGATATTTTGGGGCTCTTGAAGAGCGTTCTAGCGTGGCGGCAGTCCCCAGAGCTCATGTTGAGCAATTAAGAACAGTGGGCTGAGTGTCCGGGAAATAAGGAGTCGCGCCACACGCGGCACCCTGACAATAATTGCCAAATTTTCTTTGGCCAAAGTCAGCCTCTGGCGCCGCACACGGCAGATGGACCAAGAGGAGGAATGTTAGAGAGCGCACATTGACATAACGCAATGCGCATGGCTCGCGGGATCCCGTTATTGCTTCTTGTCTCTTGTTTGTCCATGTGGTGAGGGAAGGGTGACTCACGTCCCTGACAAATGAAAGTCTCAACGAGCACTGAGTAACGTTCTTTAAACTGCTCACCGGCACTTATTATACGTGTTTACCTTTTCTTCTGGTTATTTGCTTGTCGGTTTAATGTCAATGCAGCCCAAAAACAAAAAAAAAAAGGAGGAAAAAGCCAATGTTTTGAAACGCGTCTCAATTCCTTTAAGGTGGTTCCATTACTCTAAGATATCTAGATGATATAGGTGGGGAAAATCACGCAGTGTTATTCGTGTGTCTTCAGTAGGCTTTTTTTTTCTATTTTTCCTAGTCAAAAATATCGGAAATCCTAACGCTTAGGCATCGTGAAAAAGATGGCACAAAAAATTAACAATACAAATTACAGATCAGGCATAGCAAGAGTGCTTATTGAAAACCGCTCGAAGGCCGTATTTGAAAGGCTCATACTCATAGCCTGAGTTGCATTGGGACGTTAAACCCCACAAACCAAACCAAACCATCGTCACACTAAACTGTGACCATCAAGTACGGAAGGAAAATACTGAGTGAAGAAACAATCAGCAACCAGCCGGAAATTATGATAAGTAATTAGGATTACCGCAACGACTACGAAAACTTTCTTTCATAAATTCAATAACAGTCAGCGAGAACCGGCTGCGAATCCTGCTAAATTGTTTAGCAAAACAGCTGCTGAATTGCAGGAAGTATCCTCGTTTCCATTCCAAAAAAGAATGCGAACTGCAAGTTGGAGATCGTGCTGGCGCCTCGGCATTGTGTGAACCATCGTTGACAGAAAGCACTACTCAGGTCATATAAGTAATCTTTCCCAGCGTTCATTCTTTCGGCGGCTACAAAGAGTCCAGGCTAAACAAGATTTAACTTGATGGGACTGCAATTTTGCGCTACGGTGATCCAGAATTGTTGATTGCGACATTATTTGAAGCCGTAGCCATTATGTACTCTGTCATTTCAGGTCCGTAGCAGCCGGTGCGGAAACTCGGAGAGACGAGTCAATAGCACTGTCACAGTTTCGGCTGGCCGAAAGCGTCAGAAAACGTTTATTGGTGCGCAAGAGTAGTTGAACGAGTTATCCGCAATCTATCGAATGCGTAAGAACGCTTATCCCGTGTCTGTACACTAACATGCGGCAGAGTTCGTCGAACAGCAGCGAGTGTCGTCCAGGCTGTATATATGAACACGCCACAGCGCCATGGCACCAGCCAGCGCCCCTTCTTAAACGATCTGTTTATGGGCCGCCATTATGGCCCAGCGTGCCGCGGAATTCGCGAACCTCCGCGTTTAATGGCATATCGGCTTACCCTTACATTGCGTGATGTACACACGGCAGCTGCAAGGAAAGGGGCTCGCGGAAAATGCGGACCGGCGGGCCTTTGTCGTAATTCGCGTGTGGCCACGCCCCGCCCATCCCACAGACCGATTTCAGTGCGATTGCTTTTGATCGCCAACTTGTGGTTTCTTTCCCTACTCTACTCTGCTGGAGAGACGGCCTCTGAGCTCCGTGTTGCGCGTTTGATACCATGGACGCGTGAGCCAAAGAAGGCAGGGAGGCGCCCGGCGGTTCTGAATCAGGCTGTCGCAAGTGCCACTCCTCGGTGCGATATTGAATCAATGCGAAAGAAAAATGCGCCATCCGAGAAATCAGTTACGAAATACTCCCGCAGTCTTCAACCCCATGCGTGACGGCGAAGTAAAACAAAACGCACACCTACCCTGCCTCGGACGCCCACCGTGATCGCACGACCACGACACACAAGGTCGAGCCACAATGGCCGGCAGGAGATGTTGAGCATTGACGACATACTACGGCTGCAAGACGGTTCTTCACCCCGCGATGAAGCCCTGTCCACAATTAACCATACAAACGTGTGCCCAATAAGAACTGTCACAGGGCATCTTTCTTATGGTGTTGGCTTCAGCGAGAGTGTTACCGAACTCTGATGCAAAATTATAGCCAAAAAACACAATCGTTAAAAAGTACTGCTCTCACTAAAACCTTCACTTTCTGCCTGTGTCAAAGAAACGCGAAGAGTTTGATTCTCTTTGAAACAATTTAACCTTGCACAGGACTTGAATATTTAAGTCCAGGACGCAGCGACTCCTGACTCTACCTGACGAAGTGTAAACATTTTAAGGTTGGATGAATCCCAGGCTCGAGATTGAAGCGCGCTCTTCGGGATCATGTACTTGCGCAAAATGTTAGACCGAATAATGGCATTTGGGTAGGAACGCTTTCAACAGGGTCCCATGAGGGTAAGAGGTAGACATTTACTAATGCACGCCTACTACTGCCGATATGCCATCACGTCCACCACGCAAATATCCATCATCCTCGCGCTCTTCTCCTCTGCAGTCAAGCCTCAGTTCGCTTACTGAAGACCAGCCACTGAAGTCATATAGACTTCGTACACCGCCCGGAATTGACCCTCTGATAGCGCCTACACAGAACCTATGCGGGCTGCTTTGTAAAGCTAGCAGGACCAGAGGAGCGACCGACACGACTCATGGGAATGCATGCGCTGTGCAGCTTACTTCAGTATTGTGTAGTCAAATCCATTATTAAGTTCGACGAAAGGATCTGTCTGCAAAACTGAGGATTGGTCATCGACTTGAGTACAGCTTAGCGTTGCATAGAGGACAACGGCAAAGTGGAACCTTTGAAGCCAGTAAGACCGATGTAAGGCACAAGAAAGGGATTAAAACTGACAACTCCCGTTGGGTACAGAGGGAAGAATAGAGATGGGAAGATGCACAAATAGCATTTTTTTTTTGTTTCACGCGTATGTGGGAATGAAATCCGATCGTGCACATCTTGCCGCCTTAATTTTTATTTCGAGAAGTCTTATCCCTGTCCAAACGGCGATTAAGGCAAGAATAAACTTTCTACTTCACAATACCGAAGTAAAACGCCTCATACATCATACGTCCGGCATTCTTCATGTATCCACCAAATGCGTTATCGCAATAACTCGCACAGGGTCCTAAATCTCATGTCGCTAACCGTGACGAATATTCCGAACGTCTGCTGTATATGACATGTGCCCATGTATCTTGTTTGTAAATATCGCTATTTTCATAAGCTTAGTTGATTAACGAGCTATTGTCTGTTCTGTTTTTTTTTTTGCTTTTTTTTTTGCATAAAACATCTTTGCGACTTTGTAATGTGCTGTGATGGCGATCCACACGAAATAGCTGCAGGCTTTCAGGAACTCAACCGAAATAGAGATTATAGGAAAATATGATATGCGGGCACGGCTAAGCAAATCTACGAATCCGGATAGGTTAACCTTATTGATTTGCCGTAAACTAGCCATATAAACACTGGTTTACAATCTGTACGGCTTTATACTGTAGGTTGCGTTGGTTAGATTTGTAACATGCCCACTCAGGCAAATAAAACTTGATTTAATATCGACGCGTACAAGAGAGTAGGCTCTAGTGCCAGTTCGGCTTTGTGTACGTAGTATATCACAAGGCAATAAAGGAAAAAAAAGACTCCGTACCACAAGAATAATGAAAGTGAGCTATAATGCCGGTGCCATCAGAGCTGTCAAATTTTGTTTTGTTTGCAGTTATGGCCTTATTTATGCCATGTGATTGTAGAACTCTGGCAATAAACAACAAATATCAGATATCGGGCAAATAATTTTTAAACGCGAAGTACAGAGTTCAAATCTTCTGGTTCACAGATATTTGCTCGTTCCTTCTAATGAAAATTTCCTTTTAAGGAAACTTCTGGGTAGTCCTACGCCCCTCCTACGTCATCTAACTATTTTCCGTGCACTACTACCGCTACGATTCGCAGGGCGCAAGAGTAGAAGCGTTGAACACTGTGAGGTTCTTTTCTTTAAATCTTCTGGCCACCTTATTCTGTGGCTTGTTCAGAGGCAGCAATCTAAGTAGACGACCAGACTGACCAAGCTAACAACAAATACTTTTATGTACAGACATGGACGGGAGGAGAGTAGGACGAGCAAGCGGGACGATGATAAAACACAAATTGTCAAAAAGTCACCAAGTTGTTGGATGGAGAAGCCGGTGCAGACGCTCCGGGTAGTCAGAGTTCTGCAAGGTCGGTGCAGTAGGGCCTCGGTAAGCCCAGCGGAAGGCTAGGCTACCGGACGGGGCCCAATAGAGGCAAGAGGCCTCGAGTTGCCTTTTCACGGCCGATGCGTTAGGCCTCCCCGAGTGCCTGGGCTCAGCACGGCGCCGAACGCTCGTGCCAGTGAAGAGCTGGCGCTGTGGCACTCCCGGGCCCGACCACCGTTCCGAGTTTCGTGGACGACAGGAGAACAGGACAGGATACGGCCGGCCGGCCCCAGGTCTGGATCCCCGGGTCAGGCCTGGCAGAAGACGCAACGCTCCGAGCTCCTTGGACAGCCGATCGGCTCCGCTGCTCGCCTGTTCTCCCCTGCTCGTGCCTCGCGCTCCTCGAGCCAACCTCCACGTTTTTCTCCTCTTCTTTCTCCAAAAGTGATTTTCTTTCTTCGTCTTTTCTCAAATTATCATATGTTCTTCACAAACACACAAAGACAGCGGTTTTTGTTTGTTTTCCGAAGTAGGACTAGTCTGCCAACGTTATAACAACTGCGATTTCAAAATGTGGCGCTCCCATGGGAACCCCTGGTCGGAAATGGATGCGACGGGTAGGCACCATCCCTGCGGGGTCAAAATCTCTCAGCTCGCAGTAACCGCTATTACCTTTTAGTTTCTGCTCTTCGGAGACAAAGACGCTCGCGAATGGCTCCAGGGAATTGAGTCAGTCCCGTTCTTTGAAGCAGAAAAGATTGTCACGAATGTATTTACTACTGATACAACGTAGTTCGGGACCTGAAAAGTTGCTTTTCTGATCTACAATTCCTCCCGACTCGGCGTTTTTAATCACTAAGATTCCCAGGAGCAATACAGCCGGTGATTCCTGTAAAGAACTGCGTAATTTCTTTTTCTAGACAGCGCATGAATGTTTTTTTCCAGAAATATCGTTTCAGCTTTTGAAATGGACAGGGATAATAAATCTATGTGAAAGACTGCACATAAGGCACGTAACAAAAGGGACCGGCAAAATGTGTATTATAGCGTAAGCTCTGCGACTCAGGGTGAAGCTCCGGATATCGCCTCGCTGGGTCCGAATGACCTTGACTTAGTATAAGTGGAGGTCTCCACCGAAAGCTGAGACAGGCAATGCGGCTTCCTTGCCCAAAAATGAGCATCATCATCAACCGGTCTAACTCCATTGCAAAGCGAAGGGCTCTCACATATTCCTCCAATTAATCCTGTCCTGTGCTAGCTACATCCGCTTGACCCCTGCAAACTTCCTAACTCATCCTCCTCCCCGATTTTCTGTCTACTCTAAACGCTTTCCTTCAATTAGAATCCAGTTTGTTATCCTTATTGAACATCGGTTATCCTCTTTTCTTCAAATGTCCTGCCCACCCTATTGCAAAAACCAGTGCCACTGGGTGCCAGCGCCCCAGCGCCATACCTGATTATGGTCCCAGTATGACGCTGGAAACTGGGCGCACTGGAACGCGGCATACTGGGACGCTCCGCTCTGGCGGCACTGTTCGCCCGGAGAAAAAAAAAGGCGTGGGATAAAAATTAAAAAGAAAAAGTAACGAAACAAGTTAGGTACATAAAAAAACCTGAAGTAAAAAAAAGGAAAAAATTAGTGCACCATGCGCGCCTAGAACTCAGTCCCTAGGCACATATCAATCATTAGCTCAGCACGCTAACCACTCGGCCTCACCGATTTTTTTTTTCTTTATTTCCTGACCGAGGACGTACACAAAAAAGACACATGTGACATCAATAACATGACAAAATAAAAGATCAAGCATTGACTTAAAGCTTCGGCCTTCCTTAGCTGAAGTTGTCGGATTAAAAATCCCTCATATGTGACAACCCTTCAAAACTAACCAACCATTCTGACTCTAGTTTTAACGCTTTCTGTTCATCCACATATGCCCGTATGCTCTCTCTAAAGAGCTGTCTCGCTGAACGTGCATCGACGTCACCATGCTCTACAACCATTCTGCTTTTCCATATGCTGTGGAGAGCCAGTAGCATCAAAAGATCCAACGGTGTATCATTGTTCGCTTCTACTGGCAAGAATCGAATACCATGTGGGCTTATGGGTAGTTCCTTTTTAAGCGTCCTCTGGAGCACGTCCCATAAAAATACGGCGTCCCAGCATTCGAGAAACACGTGTTCAATCGTCTCCTCTTTCCTGCATATTATGCAGTGGACACCCCAGGGTACAAAAAGCCCTTTCTGTTCCTTCCATTTCTTTACCTCCAATGTTCCAGTGTGCAGCTTAAAAAAGAACGTTTTCATCCCTGCCGGCACCATCATCCTCTTCACTCTTTTAAGAACATTTTTGCCCCCGGTAGACGAGTACACAGCTCTGTACAACGGTTCTGGAAGCACCACATCGCACAAGTCTTTATACAGTTTTTTCCGGTTTACACTCCACAAATAGTCTAAAGTAAACCGCACCATCAAGAACCTGTACGCCAAGACCACTTCCCTTAGATACCCGTGGACACCTCCTGACATGCGGTCAGAAGAAACGACAATTCCCGGGAGAGCTTGACCCAGGCGTAACTGACAGACCGTACGAAGAAATGGATTTTTCACATTCCTCAAAAACATGAAACGATTGACTAACTGGCGCAGAAACAGATGTGCCAAACCAAGCCCGCCGTCCTTCACCCGGCGGAAGAGATTTGTCCGACTTGTCCGTTCCCACGAAGACCCCCACACAAAGACGGCAAAGATACGATGCATCTTTTGGACATTAGCTCTTGAACAATATAACACTTGAAGCACGTACCAAACTTTTGTCACTAAAAACAAATTACAAATCGTGGCCTTCGCAAACACCGACCACTGCCATCCATTCCATTTGTCCACTCTACCTTTCAATTTACCGACTTGGTTTTTCCAGTATGGGTCACTGTCCCGATACGATTCAAGAGGGGCGCCAAGGTAGCTGACAGGGTTGGTAACAAATTTCATGTTAGCAAAAATGCCTGGGGTCGCTGGCCAGTCACCGTGCCAGAAGCCCAGGCACTTGCCCCAGTTAACAGCACTGCCGCTTACAGCGCAAAAATCTTTTACAGTTTTCACAACTTCTACGATGCTTTCGTAGTCTACACAAAACATCGCGACATCATCGTTAGCGTGCTCGTCTCGCACCACTCGGCCTCACCGAGAACTGGGTGTTCATGAAACATTCCTGCATTTTATGTCTTCACCCGCACTTATAAGGTTGGGACTTCATGTTTCGCAGTCTACAGGCCATTGTTACCGCTTTAACAATTGCAACTTCTTGATCATTTTAGCTTGCTGTCTGCTCTCACGACTTGCAGCTAATGTTCTGGGTGCCTATGCGCGCTATTTTGTGCACTGGAATCATTTTAACATGTGGAGTTTGACATCGCTGGCAAATTTACCAACGCCGGCTCTTGGGTGGTGCTCTGCTACCGTGGGCGTAATTTTCGCTGAACACGGAGCTTTAGTAGAAGCCTTCAAAGAAAAAAGTGCGACCAAGCTTCAATACCGGCAAGCGCCGCAGCGATGACCCTAATTGCGTGTAACTAAACCGTATTTGTATGTAAACATTGCGGGAAACTTTGCGATGACCGAGGGCTCGGCTGCTTGATACGCAGAGTAAGAAGGAGCGCAAAAGCTTGAGAAACACGCCAAATATTGTGTATTACAAGCTCTGTATGTTGTTGCTTTTTCTCTCATGGGCCCATCGCTCGGTAAACTACTATCTTCCTGGTTTTAGTTTTTCTTTCTGCTGTTTACACTGGGCCGTGATGCAGGCTACGCTCGCCTGCGATTGAGCCCGCATTGAACATTTTGGCAGTAATCATTGTGTTTAAGTGCCCTTAAGATCAGCTGTGAAGTTGGTTATGCATGGTAGCCCACATTCTTCAATTCCAGCTTTAGTTGTGCGTTAATCGTCAGTGTATCATGAGATCGAGGTGCGGCGGTCGTTGTCTCTCTCGAAACGCTCGAAACGACCTATCGAAACATGGAAACTCTACAGGGTCTTGAATATTTGGGGGCTGGGATTTAAAAAATTCCTATGCAAAACCTACTACCCCATTCCAGCTGAAATAACGTTCACAAAGTAGCAAAATATCGTCTACGTTATCTGATAAGTGATTCAACATTGGTACTTGCCTACATTTTCTGAAATCGAGGAAAAACTGCTCTCGGCGGCGTGCACAATTTTCGCAGAAGAGAGTGCAAAAGCTATTTTGACATGATGCGTTATCTGTCGAGCAGTGAGACAAGCTCCATTCCTGCAGTTGGCGCGCTTGCCTCGCTGCCCGACAGATGACGCATCATGTCAAAGTAGCTTTTCGACTCACTTCTGCGAAAATTGTGCACGTCGCCCAGAGCAGTTTTTTCTCGATTTCGGAAAATCTAGGCAAGTACCGATGTTGAATCACTTTTCAGGTAACGTAGACGATATTTCGCTACTTTGTGAACGTTATTTCAGCTCGAATGGGGCAGTAGATTTTGCATAGAAATTTTTAAAATCCCAGCCCCCAAATATTCAATACCCTGTAGAAAAAAGATACCGGCTTTGTTTTTTTACAAATGCGCAACGACTTCGTAGCAAAAAGCGCTTGCTTGAACCATATTTTTCATATGCCTCCCGATGGTCGATTGAAAGTACGCTGTTGCCCTGTTGGCCCCTGAGGCATGCTACACCGGCTGACGCCGCAGGCCGCACCGGCTATACTGGGGCACTGGGACCAGTGCGGCCCCAGCGCACATACAGCGCTCCTCACAGTGCATCGCGGATGCCAGCGACACACCTAGCGTCAAAAAGCTAATCCCAGCGTTTTTCTCCCATCGCACCACTGCAGCCAGTGTCTTCCCGTTACTGCTCCAGTGAATATTGCAGACCTCCAGCGTGCCCAGCAGATCCAGTGCAAAACCAGCGCGAAAATCTTACTGATTTCGCACTGGAGACGCTGGTTTTTGCAATAGGGCAAGCCCATTTCTTGTTCTTGACTTCAACTACAATGTCAGTCTCTGGAGTTATTTCTCTGATTCAATCTGCACGCTTCCTATCTCTTAAAGTTACATCTTTCATTTTCTGTTTCATAGCCCTCTCTGATGTCCTCAATTTAAGTAGAACCCTTTTCGTTTTCTTCCGCGTTTCAACCCCATAGGTGAGTACGGGTAAGATGCAACTGTTATATACTTTCCGCTTGGGCGATAGCTGTAAGCTGCTAGTCACGATCTGCGAGTTCTTGCGCAATGCGCTCCATCCTAATCTTTTTCTCCTAGTTATTTTTCTTTCGTGATCCGGATCTACGGTTGTAAGCGTACTAAGTACACATATTCGCCTACCACTTAAAAGGCTTCGCTACCTTTTCTAAGCTGTAAATTGTATCGTAAAAAAAACACTAAGAAATTAAAAAAAAATTATTGATTGAACATTTGATGCGTGCTTCACCTTTTTCAGTGCAGGTGCTCATCCAAACATTGACATATACTGCATCTTCCATTCCACCAAAACAATTCAAAAAATAATAAAAATCGCAGAATGAAAAGGCTGTGTGAAAGGCTCCATAGCGCCTACTCTTAAGGCGAAGTTTAAGCGTCTCCCTAATGCAAACCGTCAAACCATGTACAAACTTGGCCATCATCATTAACATCATCATCATCGCCCCGGCCCTCTCCCGCCCCGACTAGAATATGCCCACTGCAGGGTAAAGGCCCCACTCACAAACCCCGATTAACCAAGCAAAAATATGCATAACAGAGATTTCGCTCGTCTCACTAGATCCAAGCCATAATTACCCCTCCCCCATAAGTCAATAATTTCTATATCAATACAAAGGCAGGGATGTCTCTTGAACAAGGCCTATCGAACTCGCGTCATTCTATTCTCTTTGACAATTGTTTATCCTACAACGATGTTCAATGTTTTGAGTCAATACCATCCTCCCCCTTTCTTTAAAGCTTCGAAAAAAGGTACGCGTGAGCCTTTTATTATCAAAGCAAATGGAATGGAGGTTTCAGAAGGTGCTCTCCGACTCTGTAAATCACATTTATTGTCTAAAGGCACTAGCTAGTAAATTAGAAAGATTATCTTTACTAATTATTTAGTTGCAAGATAAAAAAAATTGCTTGTGGTGTGCCAGATGGCTAGCAGGTGTATAGGTGTATACAAATGATCCCTCTGGCGTACATCAATTGTTTTATTTTTAATCCTTGGCTATGGCTAGCTTGGACATCATGTATAACGGGCAGCTTGCTATGAGAGGGGAGAAAGTCAGGTGGGCGGTTGAGATTAGCAGGCGTGCTGACTAAGGCGTCCGCAGCTCGCACAAGACAGGCTAGTTGCCGACGTAAAAGATGGACGTTTGTTCCACAATATGCCTAGTCGCTGTGATACAGATGACGGACATTTCATATTGTGGAAGTACGTCTACTTTCGTCGCCTGTACATGGCTGATAGAGAGTATTGCCGTCTGAAGCAAGTTGACAAGCGCAAGAAACATCTAATCTTCAAAATTCCCAGCTTATTCACATTACAATGTTCCGAGATCGAGTAATGAACTCGACGTGCAGTATATTAATGTAGGATCCCAAATATAAAACAGTGCGAAGATAATGCATGCAAAATAAATATTGTCAGGCATGCGAAAAGAAGAGAACAAGGAAGTGCAAAAAGAGGCTCTCCGGAATAGAAGTGAAAGAAGAGGAAGCTCACTATATCTTGGTTAGCACATCAGGCTAAGGGGCAGAACCACTTTGTAAATAAACCTTAACAGTGTGGTGGAGGTGCGGGGTGCCAACATACTCGTTTTAGCACCGGAAAGGGAAGCGGGTTCCACCAGAGCGTCGAAGGTATTGGGAACCGCACCCGAAGACACAACTGGGACGAAGATGGCGGACATCGCCGGAACGACGGTATCCTCGAAGACAGAAAACAATTGGACCGCCCGCGGCGATTCTTCTATAAGGGCCGATCGAAGGCTGGGGCTTATTGATATCTCGCCACTGTTGAAGTCGAGAGTGGCGCCACACTGCTGTAAAAGGTCAACTCCTAGAATAAACCTTAACAATATAAGCTGTAAAAATATTTCGAGGTCATCCTGCAGTAGTGTTGTCCCTCATAACATTTGTGCAGCTTCGGTTCATCGAAGTTAAAATGTTTAATAATTGCAGGCAGCCTTACGCTTTTGTGCGCCAAAGAATGGTTCAGTTTTCACTTAACCTTCTCTCGCTCTCATTTTTTACCTGTGCTGGGAAGCAAGCTGTACTTCCCTCGCTGCTCGTCTTCAACTTTGCTCTTGGAGGTGTATTCAGCTGCCCTGGATGCTTTTTATTGCGAAAGCAATACTACTCTCATTTTCAGCCATTCGCGTAGCCACGGTCGGTAGGCACGTTTGGCCTTTAATGACCCCAAATGGCTGCGACGTCATACCAGCTGCGAGAGATGGTCTACCAAGTCGAGTCGTCGGTTGGCGGCGGTCGGTAGGCACAGCGCGCTGCCGCTGGAGCCGCGCTGCTACCGAGTGGAGCCGCTGCTGTCCCCTCTTCTCTCGCAGTTAAGAGGAAGAAAAGGAAAACAATGGATATATAAATGCTGGCGCTTGCTTCAGCTGAGGCACTAGCTATGCTGAAAAACAGAAAGAAAAGTCACGCCGTCTCAATGAAGCCAGAAAACGGCAGCGGGCTACAGAGACAAATTAAGAGCGGGAACAGCGTCTCGCTCGACGGTGCGCTCAAGATGCAGCTAGACGAGTGCGTCGCGCTTCTCTTGAATTGTCCTCAATCGGTGACGACTCCGAATGGAATGTAATGGACGCTTTGAACACTGAAGACTCTTTGCCGACGTGTTCACTCAGCAGTCAAGAACGTAGGAATGCAACTAGGCGGCAACGACGCGTTCAGGAAACAAAAGAAGAACAGCAACGGAGCTATAGTTGCGGTAGGTCGCGTTAGCAACCTACCAAGCTTAACTAAAGCTAAGCTCCAGCTAATTTTATTTAACTTCACGTGCTGCTGCGGAAACTTTTGTTGGCAGACTAGAAATACCTCTCATTATGTTGGCTTATTAGGCTATTTTGCACAGATACGCCGATGAATTGGAGCTACTTTTAAAAGGGGGCGACAGCTGACGACGGCAATTTAACCTCCAGAAACTTCCATATGAAGACGCAACTAGTAAGGCAATGATGCTGGTCGATTGTCCCGAAGAAGCGAGAAAATAAATGTGGCTTGCAAAAATGGATTTCCTATTTTGAGGACTTGCAAAAACGTTCTCCGCTGATGAAGAATAAGCGGCGTTTGTGAAGAGGATTGTTGCTTATCCGAGCTGGTGCCGAGGAGCGAAGCTGCTCTCTCAAGTTTGCGCGTTTTCCTGCCCCTTACTGTTCAGTAAAAACGGCCACTCAAACTGCGCACTTTGGTGCACGGTTCTATTTCTTGTTTCGGGTGCGAGCCAGTGCTCTGGAAACCAGCGCTTCTGCGCATACCCGGTATGTTCTTCGCAGCGCACCAGAAGCGTGCTAGTTACCTCGGGTACAAAGGATGTATAACCAAATAGCCCCGTGAGGAAATTCAGCGCGAGTGTTTTTGCTGCGCAGTCACGCTACTCGTTGGCCTGGCCGTTGTGGTGTTTGTTGACAGCCACCGGGACATTCTTGGGCAGTGTCAAGGGAGTTTAGTCCTTCGTGGCCATGCAGGGAAGGTCAACCGGAAGCCAGCAGCCAGGATGCGGCAGACGGCGAGACTAGCTGCGTCAGGTCTGCTGGATGCGCAGCTTGTGACTGTACTGTAATGCGAACAGAAGACTGAGCTAGTCGTAAAGGATTCAGTCTACTGTACCAACTTGGATTAGCTGAAAGCTTTTCTTGCCACCTCCTTGGTCGTCTTACCAAATTTGTATACACTACAGCTGTATCCGTTCTTTTGGTGGTCTCTTTGAAACGATGGCAGTGTCGTACCTATTGTAGTCCTAGAATAAGGCACTTTGAAATTCCTTCCTTCCGGAGTTTCACGTGTCGGAAGATACCTCTGCTCACAAGCCCCGATTTCTAAGACGGAAAGATGGGGTGCTTATTTTTATGTAGAGTGAGGGGAAAGTCATAAAAATGACTTGTCGTTCTTTTTTTTTTTAATTCCTGATATATTGTTCGGTATATTTATGCCGCTATATTATGACTCTTCTCGACGCAAGGTTTGAAGAAATGCTGTGAAAATTTTTATATCTCTCCAACGCAACACCGAACTTTCAGTTCCGTCAAATTCCTTGGAGTGAAAAAATGCACTATCGGCACAGTAATTTATTCTGCGTACAGAGCAGAGGCCCCCGGCACGCTGTCCAAGTAGTTATAGAGCTCGACTGGTGATCCGTAGTATAGGGATTTGATTTCGGCTTCGGAGGGTGCGTTTTGATGGATAAGAAATGTCAGGCGCTTGTGTACTGTGCAGAGTCGGTGTGTTTGAAAGAACTACAAGTGTCTGAGTTTCTGGAGTCCTGAACTATACGTCGTTCCTTGAAGCCCTACCCGCATTTTACGTTAAACCCTGCAAGCCTAATCAATCACAGGCAAGCATCGCGGCGCTGCTGAGTCCTGACGATTCCTGGACAGAATTAGATTTGCAGACAACACTATAGTGCTGGCACGGAAATGTAGCTAGCGCACGATGAAACATGATCTTCCTAGTATTAAGGAAGTCGATGAAGTGGTATTTAGAAAAGGCACATAAACACCGACACCCTTTTTTTTTTTTTTTTTTTTTTTTTTCAGGTTAGACTGAGAGCCCCTATAGTCTGGTCCATAATCTGAAAAGGTTCTCCCTTCCTTGGCGTACGTCCTCTAAATAACTTCACAACTCTCAACAGGGAAGACAACGATCGCGGCCGGATTCATTTGTAGGCCCGACGCAAACGGAAGCTGAGAAAAGCTCCTTACCTGGGAACTCTCAATTTCCGATCAGCACTTAATCTCTTGCTTAACCACTACGTGTCTCCGAGAGTGTTTCCGGTGCATTTGGTGGGCTCCGTACTGAGATGACCGGTATGTTTCAACTTCAGAAGTTGCCACAAAGACTTCGCAACAGGGAAGTACTACGAAGTCATAAACTCCAGCGGTTTCAGTTCTTTTTTAAATTTTAACTGCCAATAGAACAAATGCACTAAAAGCGGGGCATAAGAAGTTAATGCAAGAAATTTTTATTTTCGAAAAATGATATGCGGCTGGCTGGGTGCGCTCATCTGTGGCTGTACAGCCAATGCGGAATATTTGTATTAAATGTATTAAATTTGGTCTGAAATTGAAACTCACCGCGTGCGTACGTATCTCTGATAAAATATTTGAACAGTTCTTTTTTTTATTTATTTCAACTGCGCGGCTTTCACATCTGCGTTTAACAGATGACCATGGCTTGATTGAGGAAAATCCAAAATCTTAGTGAGCAGAGTGAATGTCCATCTTACAACCAGTCCTGAGCTTGTCTAGAATGTACAGCAGAAGAGAAAGATCTCAGCAGCTGCCTAATGCACTGTACGAAGAATTCTATTAGGGATTTAGTAACGTGGTGTACAGTTGTGCTTGTTTAGGGCTCGATTCCTGCGCAATAAATTGTCTTTGCTGTGTGCTCGTTCTCACTTGCGATACTTCTTTCTACGAACCCAAAAAAGGAAGAAAAAGAACGATGTTAGGGGGGTGCAACATGCCCGGTGACCCCATAGCGACGTCGTCACAGCAGACCACACATGGAGACATGTAGACATCAGATACTTTTTTTTATTTTGCCCATTTCGAAACTTCGCATGGGTGTCGTGAGCGAAACGACGGTGGTCCGACTTGGTTGCAATTCTGTGTTTAGGGATAGTCAAGACTCCCGCGGTCAACAGCGTAAAAAACGTTCAAGCTGCAAACTTCAACATTTTTGTTAGGCTCATCCCCGCCTGGCAACAAAATCAGTCAGGGAGATCCAGCAGCTCGGATCCGCAGTCATAACAGCCCGAGAGTGAGATAAATTAAGAGCCAAAGAAGCAAAAAATGACATTTTTTTCAGGAAATATTGGCGTCATATGACGAAAGCCAGATGATGCAGTCATCCGCATTTCTCTAGAAAGTCCGTGGGACTAGTCACATTTTATTGCATGTAGCCTCCCACCTGGGAAGACAAAAGAGCTCTTGCAAACATGAAAATGTGTCCTCGGTAACTTGCGACAATGATAAGTTCTTGACAGTTCCCCATGTTACAGTTCTCTGCCTCAACGCATTTACTGGCCACTTCATTGACCGTGCGTACCATATGGGGCGCACTATTCAATATCGACACATAGGTACCCGTGATGTGCAACTATTCTTCATGACACAATACCCAGCCTCAACCAGTTACTGTGCCTTGCCATTCCTATCCAGTATTACTTACTGAACACTTAGACTGGTAAGGAGATTTCTCATCACATCACATGCCACAGAATTTCGCTTTATAGCTCTAAAGTTAACATCTGGTCAACATTTTTAATCACCTCTCTAGCTTTAATACTATAGTTTGCTTTTCCTTCTGTGCAGGGTAAAAAACAAGATTCTTCTTCGAGCATACTGTGTCCTCTTTTACCGCAGCCTCTTTTTTTCTCTGTACACAAGCATATGCAGGGAGGCTGCGTACATCAAAAATGAGCATCAGTCGACATGCCTGTCAACAACATACTTTTTTGTTTAGCAAAGCCGTAGGTTTCAATTCTGGGCTCAATTTTTAAAGTTTGCCGGTTGTTGTTACGGCGCGCAATACGAAGAAGGTTGCCAACTTTGATATGACTGGGAAAGCGACGCTACTTCGCTATAAAGGGAATTCCGGCTATTCTGGAAGATGAAGTTAGATGGTGAATTAGGATAAAAAAATTTGGCAGCGAGGAAAAGAAAACAAAAAGGCAGCTTGGAGGGGCTACCGTCGGCCGCTCGAGGAGAAATTTTCTCGGTGTGTTTTCGGGATTTGTGAGGACTCTTGGTAGACGTTCTAGCTTCAGAGGGTAGCATTCTGAAGGCCTACGAGGCGCTATTTTTTTATTCGTAGCAAGCTCTCAGCAAAAGGAAAAAAAAAAAGTTTGGCCACTTTCTGGGCAGTCCTCGCATTGTTGGCTGATTTCAAGCCTGTCAGGTGTTTGAGTGGCATAGACTGCTGGTGTGAGTCTAATGTGCTGTTTGCCGGGTGAAACATCGATAATAGCAGGCTCTATGCGCTCAAAGCGCCGTCGTAAATGTTCGGTAGTGCACGCGGACGCCTTTGAAGGCGAGGCTTGCCTAGTAGGAGCGGTCGCTCTAATTATTCTCTAAAGCGCTCTAGGTTGAACGACGAACCGACCCCGCTGCAATGAAAGGCGTGGCGTCCATGGTCCTGCCCAGCTCATACAGCGTCCGGGCGGATGCGAAGCGCATACTTCACGGTTACTGTACAGGATCGCAGCTCGATCATGGTCGGACGGCCCGAAGAGTCTCTGGAAATCACTGCAGGAACACCTTTCACAGAGAAGGGAGGTGAACAGGCGGACTTCGTCCTACCATCCCCCAAGAGGGCTGCATTAAAAAAGACGTGAAGAGAGCCCATGCAAGTGCCATGAAGCTACGTCACTGATGAAGACACACCCAAATATTCCTGGGATCTATTTCCATTCGATTCCCTTTCATTTTGCCTCCATATCTCGATCTGCAGGTGTCAGTCGTTTTATGGCCTTCACTTACTGCACTGGTTGCCTGCACGAACGTGCTCGCTCCAGCTTTTGCATAAAGACCGCGACTATAGGTACGTGATCGGAGATTGTAATGATGTTTCGGCGTCTGCATGTGGCGCCGCATATTTAATCGAAAGAAGTGCCTAGTGAAAAGGCGTGAGTTGGAGTGCATTCGCCTTTTACCCCGAAGTTCACACCACCGCTTCTCGCAAACTCCCGAAGCTTGGTAGCGTTTTGAGTCCAAATTGTACAAGGAGTAGCGCTAAAACAAGCAACGCATGACCAATACAGTGACACTCCAAGCGGTCTTTTAAGAGAGTACCTACGTTCGAGTGACCGAAATCCGCCTTCTGCGGCAAAAATCGCTGTAAATTTTCTTGAAAAGAAAAAAGTGGAGAGAAATGCCTGCTTTTAACCACGTCATCACACAGAGGCCGAGTAGAAGAGAAGACAATTTTTACTCAACGGAAACCGGTAGCTAATAGAGAGGACAGATATTCGGCCAAGCCTCGTGCAACGAGTACAAAGAAATACAATAATCTGAGAAACAGTGCGAAGCTATTTTAACTTCATCTAAGAAATAGAAATGAGCACCGTTAAAGTATATAATACGCGAAATTTATATATAGTAGCCAGCTAAAATGTCAGAACGGACAAAAAGGAAAAGCGACCGTAGTCGGCGTTGCTGCCTATATAACGCAGCGCAGAAAAAATTGGGTACCGCCATATTGAAAGTTCCTGTGCTCCATCTGTTGAATGTGGAACGGAGTGCTATTTCTGAAATGTTATGGAAGAAGAAGGGAGGGGGGGGGGGGGGAGGTGGAAGGACACAAATCACATACTGGTGAAACGGCAGTCGGCGCTTTATATGCGCTGCACGGTGCCTTAACTAACGAGATAATTTTCAGTGGACGGCTTTACTTGCCTTGCGAAAGTATAAGCATTCAGAACTTCAAAACGATGCAGGCAGGCTTCAACAGTGCGGCTAGAAATAATTCGATACCTGTTCTTTGCGCCATGACGTTGGAGTACCTGTACAAATAGTAGGTCTGATTGGTTTTGTTCAGCTGTTATCTCAAACCTGCAGAGCCTCGAAACTATTGTGAATCACGAATTACGAACGTGCATATGGTCGTGAGATTATGAAATGCGAGGTACTCAATTTTAGGGAGCCCTTACGGTAAGCTGTACACTTATAAAGCTTCATTACTGGATCTGTAAATACCATTGATGTGGTTCCAACCGCGACCAAGCTCATTATTTTCGATCAGTCGTTTTACATATCTACCGTCCTGTATACATTGCAATGATACCACGCAAATCGATGCCGTTGATATGTAAAGACAGTGAAACAATGCTACCGCCGCCGACTGCACTTATCCTTTTCGTGCAGCGAAGGAGCAAAAGTGCGAGAGAGTTTCACCCGGCCAGTTTTTGTTCAACAAATGCTGCGAGCATGTCTAAACATTCCATAACATGGTCAGGAATGATAAGCAGATTGAGAGGACTGTGCTTTCAGCCAAAATTTTTAACTGTGCGTTCCAATTTTCCGGGAATGCTTTTGAGTGCATCACAGAGATGCAACTTTTTGAACGTAGATAGCAATTAAGAAATGCTTTGTGGTAAACTATACAGGTTACCACTCAGCAACGGCTGAGCTCTCGACCGATGTCGAGCACGTCACAGAAAGCGCCATAAAATCCAGGCACTTATGCTCTGATAAATAGCGCTGTGTAGCGCTGTGTAAATAGCTCTTGGGTGCAGCGGTGGCGTAGCAGTAGAACATCCGCCTCACATGCAAGAGGACCGGGGTTCAAATCCCGGTGCCGCGCAATTCTCCACCGGATGACAAAAAAAAAAAAAATCCGCGTGTCGATGGAATTGCATATACAGGTTTGGGGTGCGACCTGATGCCGGTGAACACCTCCGGCAGCGCACTCCCTCACCAGAACAGGAGTTGGCCACCCTGGTGCAGTAATTGGCCACAACCTCCTATGATAAGCTCCATAAAACCCCGGCCCGCAGTCACCAGCGGCTGCGGAACAAATGACCACGGCGGCGGTCAGACCTGTGGCGCAGCAGGGGGTGCTAAGAAAGCCTGGCTCCGCTGGACAGGCCGCCATTGGAAACTGACCCTGGCAACGTTTAATGCTAGAACCCTAGCTAGTGAAGCTAGTTTAGTAGTGCTGTTAGAGGAACTAGAGGGCCTGAAATGGGATGTCATAGGGCTTAGTGAGGTTAGGAGGCCGATTGAGGCATATACTGTACTGAAGGATGGGCATGTACTGTGTTATCGAGGTTTACCAGAGAGGCGACGACTAGGAGTAGGTTTCCTTGTCAATAAGTATATAGCGGGTAATATAGACGAATTCTATAGTATTAATGAGAGGGTTGCAGGTATCGTAATTAGGCTTAATAAGCGGTATAAACTGAAGGTTGTACAGGCCCATGCACCTACATGTAGTTATGATGACCAGGCAGTTGAAAGCTTCTATGAAGATGTAGAATCGGCAATGCGAAAAGTAAAGACGCAGTATACTGTACTAATGGGCGACTGCAATGCCAAGGTAGGGAAAAAACAGGCAGGAGACAAGGCAGTAGGTGACTATGGCATTGGTTCTAGGAATAGCAGGGGGGAGTTACTAGTTGAGCTTGCAGAGCGCAATCACTTACGATTCATGAATACCTTCTTCAGCAAACGGAAGAACCGGAAATGGACATGGAAAAGTCCTAACGAAGAGACTAAAAATGAAATCGACTTCATGTGTTCAGCCCCCGCCATTGTGCAGGATGTAGAGGTAATCGGGAAAGTTCGATGTAGTGGCCACAGGATGGTGAGGTCCCGAATTAGACTAAATCTGAAGAAGGAACGCAATAGATTAGTAAGAAAGAAACCCATCAACGAATTAGCGGTGAGGGGGAGGGCAGAAGAGTTCAGGATCTCGCTACAGAATAGGTATTCAGCTCTAACTGAGGATGGCGACATTACCCTAGAGGCAAGGAACAATAATTTCAGAGATATCATTACTGAGTGTGCGGTAGAAGTAGGCGGTAGGATAGTTAGAGAGGAAGCTGTCTAAGGAGACGAAAGATTTCATTAAGAAACGGCAGAGTATGAAAGCTTCCAATCCAACAGACCAGATCGAATTGGCCGAGATATCAAAGCTAATCAATAAGCGCAAGGTGGCCGATATAAGGAAGTATAACATGGAGAAAATTGAGCATGCTGTAAAGAACGGGGGAAGCCTTAAAGCGGTAAATAAGAAATTGGGCATAGGCAAAAACCAGATGTATGCGATAAGGGACAAGGCGGGCAACGTCATCACTAATATGGACAAGATAGTCAAAGTAGCCGAGGAGTTCTATACAGATCTCTACAGTAGCCAAAGTAGTCAGGACCGTAATGAGACTGGCGGTAGGGAAAAACAGTCAGACGTTCCACCAGTGACGAAGGACGAGGTCAAGAAAGCACTAGATACTACGAAAAGGGGGAAATCAGCTGGAGAGGATCAGATAACTACAGATTTGCTGAAGGACGGGGGGGATATCGTGCTAGAAAAACTGGCCACCCTGTATACGCAGCGCCTGGTGTCATCGACGGTACCGGAACCATGGAAGAATGCAAACATTCTCCTCATTCACAGGAAAGGGGACTCTAATGACCTTAAAAATTACAGACCAATCAGCTTACTGTCTGTTACGTATAAGGTATTTACTAAGGTAATCGCTAATACAATGAGGACAACCTTAGACTGCAATCAAGCAAAGGATCAAGCAGGGTTTCGGAAACGGTACTCTACTATCGATCATATCCATACCATCAATCAGGTGATAGAAAAATGCTCGGAATATAACCAGCCCTTATACATAGCATTCATTGATTACGGAAAAGCATTTGACTCAGTTGAAACCTCGGCGGTGATGCAGGCATTGCAAAATCAGGGGGTAGACGAGCCGTACGTGAAAGTGCTGGAAGATATATATAGTGGCTGCACAGCAACCATAGTTCTACATAAAGAAAGCAACAAAATTCTCATAAAGAAAGGTGTTAGGCAAGGAGACACAATCTCCCCAGTACTATTCACAGCTTGTTTAGAGGAAGTATTCAGAGACTTGGAATGGGAGCAGTTAGGGATAAGGGTAGATGGAGAATACCTCAGTAATCTGCGATTTGCTGATGACATTGCCTTGCTAAGCAACTCGGGGGATGAACTGCAAATAATGATTGATGACCTAGACAGAAAAAGTAGAAAGGCAGGCTTGAAAATCAATATGCAGAAGACTAAGGTAATGTTCAACAGCCTCGGGAAGGAACAGCAGTTTACATTAGGTAGCGAAATACTGGAAGTAGTAGGCGAATATGTCTACTTAGGACAGGTAGTAACCGCAGATCCGGACCATGAAAAGGAAATAACAAGAAGAATAAGATTGGGATGGAGCGCATTTGGCAAGCACTCGCAGATTATGACTTGACTAGCAGCTTACCGGTATCGCTCAAGAAGAAAGTATACAACAGTTGCATCTTGCCTGTACTCACCTATGGGGCTGAAACATGGAGGCTAACCAAGAGAGTTCTACTTAAGTTGAGGACAACCCAGAGGGCTATGGAACGAAAAATGGTAGGGGTAACATTAAGAGATAGAAAGCGTGCAGAGTGGGTCAGAGAAATAACTCAAGTTAACGACATTCTAGTGGAAATTAAGAAGAAGAAATGGACATGGGCAGGACATGTAGTGCGAAGAGAGGATAACCGATTGTCGCTGAGGGTAACAAACTGGATTCCAAGGGAAGGAAAGCGTAGCAGGGGGCTGCAGAAAGTTAGGTGGGCGGATGAGATTAAGAAGTTCGCAGGGGTCAAGTGGATGCAGCTAGCACAGAACCGGGTTAAGTGGAGAAATATGGGAGAGGCCTTCACCCTGCAGTGGGTATAATCAGGCTGATGATGATGATGATGAAATAGCGCTGTGAGGCCGACATGAGAAAGACAAGTATTACACTCACAGAGATCAAAATCGTATTGTTTCGCAGTTACTAGTGCTTTGACAGTCCACAGAAATGGTCGCTGAACTTTGGGTATGAGAGTGAGCGAGGTTCAATCTCGGTTCGAGAGCACCGTATTCTGGTCTATAGTGAGATGCAGAGCCGAACGCTGAAAGAGCGTGGCCGTGGCTGGTGCTACACGTTAATGTCAAGAGACCTTTGTTCTGCGCAGGATTCAACTCAATTTATGAGGGGGATGATGATCATCGCAATTGCTATTCATTCAATGTACCACCATCGCCACTGTTTCTGCACATCTGAAAATACTTACTCAATCGCACCGCTTGTCTCAGTCAAACTACAGAGACCGAAAAAAAAAAAAAAAGGGAAAGCCAGGTCAGCCTTGACATTTTCGCTTCATTAAGTATTTAGCCTTACTGTCTTCCTGTGCGAAAACTTATTCATAGAATGCCGTGCAGATTTAGAGAACTACTTCCTTTATGTAGACAGAAACATGAAAAATTGCAAAAGTGCGTCTCTCTAAACTTGGGGCACAAGCACCAACATAAAGGATTTCAAAAGGATAGCTGTAATGTTTGGCCCAATGTTCAGGGTAATCCCCTAAGGCGGAGAAGATTCGAAATAAGGGTCTTATTACGCATTACTCCTCCGCACAGCCGTACGGCTACAAAGGCAAACTATACAGCTTTCTCACAAAATTTGTAGCTTAGAAGAAAAACTATTCCTTTTCCAGGGATCAAACCAGGGAACACCGCCTTTTTGGGGCAGTCGCTCATCCTACAACTGGGCTAGCCAGAACGGCCACCAGATCAAATGGAAGGGCGCGAGCAAACATCATGCAGCATGTTTTCGTTACTGCTTCTCGCAATGCCTTTAAAGAATCAGAAGGTAAGGTTTATGCATTACCAGGAAGCACACAATTAAGCATGAAGTTCGCACATATACTCACGACATATAACTGCATGTGCATATAACGCTCACGATGACATATTTGCTGGAACGACGAACGACAGGAGGAAGTCGTTTCCAGCCTTTAAGCGCGCCGTGTGTGTTAGTGCTGTGCGCTCTGCACTGAAAACCAGGGAAGCATATACACACCACGGGAGCGACTAATGTTAACGCGTCAGACGATTACAATGGCGCTACGAGGAAGTGCATGCATGCCCGAGAGCCGACCTTTCATCGCCGGCGATGCAGTTTTCGAGATATACCGAAGTGCTTTTAACCCGACAAGGCCTCGTTTAACGATTCTGCATTCTGGGCCTAACACTCTCTTCCCGGTCCACCAGACCTCTAATTCCGTTGGCAGGCACTCATTGAAACCCGGTCGTTTCAGCGGCGGCAGCTGCGTTTTCAGAGCCTATACAACCCTCTTCAAGAGCGCCGTAGTCAACGCTACTGCGGAGCGATGGACGAGGTGCGTTCTTTGTGTCCGCGGACGGTGATGAATTGCAGCCCACGCCTCGTCCGCATCGGTGTGCCATCGCGTCCGCACGTTGCCGTCAGCTCCTCGCAAACAAAGGTACAGCGTACTGCTATAGGCTGCGCATCAATAATGGTTCGGCTTTCACAGACCGGATCCACCTCGGTTGCAGCGCCACGCCTCGCTTAGCTTTCGCCACCGGGATGCATGCAATGTTTGTAGGTAATCTACTTAGCAGGTTGCCACGATGGTAAGCGACGACACTGAAATACTGCTAAAGAAGTGTCGAAGGCGTAAAGGCACTCAGCCGTTGGTGGATACAGTTCATGCTATAGTTTCGACTGACTGTATCATTCGCTGTAAAGGACGGGCTGTCGAGTGCCGACATCTTGCCGCCAGAAATCGCTGAATGGTGTCTCTCGTCAATGGCAATCCAAGTCTCTTCGGCGTGAAACCAGCGGATGCAAAGCTGCTCAATCCCTAAAGCGCAATGTAGGTTGAAGTGAAAAAGCCTTTTCCTTTGCTTGAGTACAAAAATAAATGCCTTCGAAGTTTAGCCATAAATGTAAGTTCTCTAGCTAAATAACACTCGTTAGCTGTACATTTAATGCACAACACCGCTCTCAATGCTACGTAAATGAAAGGATTCTGCTAGCAAACTCAAGGCACCTGTTTTCTTTTTTTTAATTACTGCAGCCTTATCGCAAACACCATTTTCAAAAGTGCTTGTTTCGCCGCTACAGGATATTCACTTGGATTTCTTCATTTGCAGTACGTGAAACACGAGTTTTACGAATACAAAAGCACTATTCAGGTGATAAATAACAAAGAGGGGAAAATGTATAATGCCGGCGCTTTAATTTTGCAGCTTGGGCTACGACGAGGTACAAGTTTTCAAGTGCCACTGTTACATCTCAGCTACAATTAGCAACCACGATTATCCCACTAGTGGTTCAATTACAAGTGAACAAACCTTTTAATTCGTCTGGTCCTTACGTAGCACAGAAAACAGCATCAGTAAAAATGCTGTGAACACACTACCTTTGAGGCTGTGGCTGTATTGACACTCAGCAGTTTCTGCACCAGAAGCGTTTACTTTTCCACTTGCAGACAGTGGAAAAGCAATGGAATAATACAAATGGGTTTTTCGGTCTCATTGATGCATAAAAATGCACACACCAGTGCTGATAAGCTCTTTTTGTCAAGGCGCTCACGGGAGAACATCCGGAAGTGTTTACTACACAGCGCCAGCCGCACGCAGCACGAATCTCTCGAGCGATTTTTCCATCGGCAGGATGGCGGCGCGTAGGCAGTCTGACATCGACTGCGGAAAAATAGGCAATATTTTCAGAGCAATGCGATGCAATAACATGGTCTTCATGCGTCGATAAAGATGTCGCAAAAGGGCCATGAAATGGTTCCGCGTGATGCCGATCTTTTGCAGACTAGTTCGTCTCACCGCCGCATCGTTGCGTCGATTGTTTACATATTTACAACCGCAGCTTACAATTTTACTGCACTAATAAGATCTCAACTGTGTTGAACCGACGTTTCAGTGGCTCCAGTAATTATTTTAACTGTTTTGGTGCAGTATGACCGGGCGAAACGAGAGCGAAATTATTGCAGAAAGGCTTTACCAGCATTCGGCACTCTGCTGATATCCTCGGCGCTCTTTCGGCGCTCCTTTACTCCATATTACTTTTAGCTGCAGTGCGGAGTCCCCGCAAAGCCTCAGTCACTCTTATCCCTATTTTAGCCTTCATCACAGCGCGGAATCGCCGCTTGGCTTTGATGCGGCGGGGATCACAGGGCATTGGCTAGCACCCCAAAATGGCCACCGTACTTCGCTTCGCGTTCTCCGCAGACAGCGAGGCCATGGCATGTCGCCGCTGATGCGATGCGGCAGAGTGCATTCAGCGGACGCATTTGGGCCATCCATTAACGAGCTGATAAGGGCACGCAGAAGCGCACGCCATGTCTAGACTGCGGTCCTTGCTGCCCAAACTTCCGTAATGAACGCCGAAAGGGACCGCGGCAAACCAACAAGATAAAAGACCGTGCTACTTAATCATATTGTCACTAGCGTGTCTTGTGGTGTAACCGAAAGGTTTTGCTTCCTCTCGAGAAAGAGAGCCAATTAGTGTCGCGGATTTTCGCTTCCGTCGCCGAAGCAATGCTTTTCCAAATGCGTGGATCTCGTATTGGGAGACAGCAACCGCAAAACACTCTTTTCCGCTTGCTCCATACTGTTCACAGAAACCAGCGATGACGTAAGCGATCACTGAAGCTAGTGGGGTAACGGCCCCTGTCTGGTCCAGGGTCGTTACTCGTATGCCATTTGGATGGAGTATGCTTGCGCACGTTTCATTTCGCCCGCCTGATCAATCAATGCCGCCTTCGCGCGACCCACTTTTTTTCTTCCGACATTTTCATTCACGAAAGAGGTCGCCAGAAAACTGACATCATCAGTGATTTTGTCGATAGCGACAGTCCCCCGGCGGCTGTAAGGCTTAAGAAAAAAAAAAAGGGTATCAGTTTTAAACCAGAAAATAGCAGCCCCTTGCTAACATGTTTGACTAACGAAAATGTTCAGTGAATCTTGCTGCTATCACGGCATTTACGCCAGTAGCCGACAATTCCCATTTGCAGTTACCGGCTCTTGTTTGCCTAACTTTCTTATAGACGCAGGAAATTTCTGTTCGCAAAGATGGTCTCGCAGTCACAGGCCCCTTTTTACTTTCTCATTGGCGCTCAGTTGGTCATTTAGAGCTGACCCAGAGAAAGTTTCTGTGGTGTACTCTTAACTGATACATTGCGATTGGCGTCTGGAAGTAGAGTGGATGAGTGCTAAGAGCATACTTCTAAAGGCTGTTTCACATGATGCTATTCTCGCCACAGCAGAGTGCGATTTCAGCCTCACGGCGACGAAAGGGCACGCCGCTCCCGTCGCAGAGCGGCAGTGGCAGACTTCCAACGAGTTGGTCGCACGCCGCACCGTCGCAGCGACCATAGCGAGCGAAGCGGCCGTCAGCCAATAGAATTTTGAGATTTACCATCACAGGAAGCTACCTAGCGGAAACAGTCGAAACTGGATCAGAGGTCATTTTCACTCGGTTTGGAGGTGTTGCTGCCGTGTTCGGTATGAACTCATGACCGGGTAAAACTCCTGTTCTTCTTTTTCGTTTAGCATACACCAATGCCTCGAAGTGGACGCATTCATTTCGGCATTTCTCATTTTTAGGAGGTAACATTGCTCCAAGAGAAATGTGCCGCCGATCGCAACCAACCGCCGATTGAAGCCAAAGGTCTCCTTGACCGTTCCCCTCAGCGGACCCGCGAGTTCTTGCTTTTGCAAGTGGTTCTACATTTTTTTTTTTAGGAAATTAAAGGAGCAAACGTATATTAGCGTATATTCAATTTCGGCTGAGCTGAAGCAATGTTGAAAAGCGCGTCAAAACGGCACTTAGGAACAGTAAATGTATTGAGCGTAACTGCGTACAAAAGGAAAGATTTAAATGTACCTTTTTTTTTGTGATACAGTGCTTCATATTTCAATAAAAATTACATAAACAAAAAGCGTATTCTACATTTGTTATTGGTAAATAACGTCGATGCCGCTCGTGTCGCACCGACAGAAATCGCAGGCGCCGCAATCATCTGAAAGGGCTGTTGCGATTGGCGTCGCAACGACACTGCGACCGGACTGAAATTTTTCGTTCGCTTCACATCATGTGAAACAACCTTAAAGGGCCACTGTCCACCCTTCGGTCGAAAATATTTTATTCCGCGGTGACTGTGAGGCTTCGCCCCCATAACGCACGGCCATAAAAACGTTCTTGAAAAGAGTAACTAATAACGCAGTCACAGCCACCGCTATCACCCGATTCTGTCGTGTTTTTCTCCTCCTGTTCCCTCGCAAAGGTTCTCGTGCCTGGTAGTTTAGCCTCCGAAAGCCAAATTTCCCTTCAGGGTTTCTTCTCAGGGTTATGCAGGGGGTACGCGAAAACAAAACGGACAAGGGAGCGTGCGCCGCTGCTCTCATTGCCTTCAGTCCGGCCATGGCGAGGAAAAAAGCGCGCATTAGCGGCGCACACAATTAGTCGTGTACGCCCATCTTTCAACCGTCAGTGAGCGAGACGGACCAATAGATGTCGTTGCCTTCTGATGTCAGCCTAGCGGCCCGACGGGCCAGCGTAGAGAACGGCGAAGCTGTTTTCCCGAAGGAAAGATTGAGAGAGCTTTGATTTATATCTTTGCTGCTTTGCGGTGCACGCATCGCTGTAGAATTTTGCACAGACTATCTCCGGTACCTGATTGAAGCACTGAGCTCCTTTTCCATACCATGTTTCTATATTACCTTATTTTCATCTCCATTTATTACCTGACAAAATATGTAATCACTCTGGAATTGTAAGCTTTTTGAGTCACTGGAACTTACTTCATTTGCTGAGAGTGCACGGAATTCAATGCAAAAATACTTATCAACAACGAGAACGTATCAAGTATTATTTTATTACGTATATATATCTTCCAGCAGAACCTTTCATCAGGGTCGGTTCCGAAAGATTGGAAGATAGGCATGATCACTCCAGTCCCTTCGCACTCACCCAGTAACTACTACCCTATATATCTTACTTGCATTTGCTCTAAACTAATGATAATTTTTATTCCCGTCAAATCCTAAAATTACTGATGTCTTGTAATTTCACTCATCCGAACAAACATGGGTTTCGAAATGGCCCCTCTTGCGAGGCACAATTACCATTATTTTTATATAACCTCAGTTCTAATCTTCAGAATAACGTTCCAGTTGACGCAATATATTTAGGCTTCCTAAAACCTTTGACAAGGTTCCTCATGAACGTTTATATTTAAACATTTCTCCCCATCCACTAGTTCGTGAGTGGATTTGCAATTTTTTTTACTAACCAACAGCAATTTTGTTATGCTAAATATGGTGCGTCTTCCAGCTTTTCTGTGCTTTCAGGCATGCCGCAGGGTACTGTCCTCGGTCTCTTGCGCTTTTCAATATGCATAATGGCATCACTAAAGCATTTCATTTGCCATTCCCCCATTTGCTGACAACTGTGCTGTTTGTCACTCTGTTAGCAAGAATACCAATGTTTCTGCTCTTTAGACTGACTTTTTTCAGATCGAATATTGATGTTAAGCCTGTGTAATGCCTTTAAATGTGAATAAAACTTTGTTCATTTCATTTCGTCACCGATACTTTTATTCAGCACCTATCTACATTGTGGCGTCGTTATTTATTCCACGGCTTCATGTCTGCCCGCGGTGTTGCAGTGATTACGGCTCTCGGCTACTCTGCCCAAGGATACGGGATCGCATTCCACCTGCGTCAGGCACTTTTTGATGAAAGTGAAAAGCAAGACACCCGTATCTGCATGATGTCAGTGCACGTTAAAGAACCTCAGGTAGTCGAAATTTCCAGCGCCCTCCACTACATAGTCTCTCATCGCCTGAGTCGCTTTGGGTTGTTAAACCCCATAACCAAACTAAGCGTCTCCAGCTGACTCTAACATGTGCTTTCAGGTGGAACATTTTCGAGGCATTTTATTACAGGAAATGTGAATGAGGTCGTGAAATATTTCGATCTGAGAACATCAAGTTAGTAAAATATATCTGGGGTACTCCAGGGCACAGTCCTGGGCCCCCTGCTTTTTCTTATCTATATAAACGACCTGCCAACTGACATATGCTCTAACATACGCCTATTTGCTGACGATTGTGTTGTGTACCGTCCCATAATCACTCACAGTGATCGCCAACTTCTTCAATCTGACATTGATCGCATTTTAACTTGATGCAGTAAATGGCTCATATCTCTTAACATGAAAAAAACTTCTTTACTTTCTTTTCACAGGCGTCCCTCTGAACCACCTTTTAAGTACCTAATAGCTAATTCAGAAATTGCAGCAGTAACCACATATAAATACCTTGGCCTTCACTTAACACATGATCTTAAGTGGACATACCACGTAACTCAAATTTCTAAAGAAGCAAATCGAGTCCTGGGGTATTTTCGGCGAACACTACGTCTAGCACCACCATCGTTAAAATCACTAGCCTATGTAACATTTGTACGGCCCAAACTAGAATATGCATGCGCTATTTGGGACAATAATCAACTTAATCTTTCTAACACGCTAGAAGCAATACAAAACCGCGCCGCTAGATTCATCTTCTCTGCATATTCTTATCATGAAAGCGTAACGAAACTAAAATGCAATGCTCATTTATCAAATTTAGCTAACCGGCGTAGCATCGCAAGACTATCTCTTTTTCATAAATTCTATTATCATCTTTCGCACGAATCTGTTATCATCCCTGCATACCGCATCTCAAGCCGCACGAACCACGAAAAGACAACCCATCCTCCGCAAGCCCGCACATCTGCGCATCTATATTCGTTTTTCGTTCGCACAGCAAAAGACTGGAATAACTTGACTGCCGACGTCGTGCTCCATACAGACCCATCAATGTTCAAAGCATCACTCGAAGCAATATTATGCCCTGCAACCCACTCCTCGTGTAATACCCCTTCAATGGGGCCTTTGAGGTCGAAGTAAATAAATAAATAAATAAATAAATAAATAAATAAATAAATAAATAAATAAATAAATAAATAAATAAATAAATAAATAAATAAATAAATAAATAAATAAATAAATAAATAAATAAATAAATAAATAAATAAATAAATAAATAAATAAATAAATAAATAAATAAATTCGGCAAACCAAACAAGGCAATGGACAGGTTTGCCTTTAGCAAGAAATAGGTATTCTCTGTGTATATGCTAATGACATCGTTCTTGCAGTGACAAGCCGCACGTCGACATGATGGCAGCGCGCAGGTCGCTAGTCTTCGGTAGGCCTGAATTGCTTCAGAATGAAGCCGTGTTGGCCAGTGGTTGGCATATAGCTAGTGCATTTAATAAGGTGTCACCCGCTAGCTATAAATTGAATAAACTCTCTAAATACAGCTTCTTTCCCTTATGACTTAAGCAGGGATGCGAGCGAAGCAGGTCGGATGAAAACTGTTTATAGCAGTATTCAGGTACGTTGTTTTCACCATATGAAAACAATCTGGCAGAGAAAGTAACTGCAAGAGCCCAAACTTTGCCGGAAAGAACAACCTAGGCTCATCTCGTTACGTAGCGTCACAACGCTAGCACAGACTGTTGATGCCCAATGCCTCGCAGCTAAACCACCTCTGAGTGCAAAAAGTGATCGAAGTTGTCCTTAGTAGAAGCGCGCATTGCGGGGTGCTTGGCGTTTCGATCGATATATCGAACGAACGACGAAATTATATTTCCTTATAAAGCAAGACTTCCCTATAATTTTACTCAGAATCTTTAAAGGCGTAAGATGATGGTTCATTATAGCACATAATTCTAAATAAACGGGATCTATACATCTGGGCTCGCCTGCAATGTGTTCAGAGCAAAATTAATTTCTACTCCAAACATATTCCGCAATTTGGTCTGCAAACTGCTTTAAAGCCTGGCATATTAACATGTGAAAGAACTTCAACTCACAGCAGATAAACTACCCACATGGGCAGACAGAAATAAGTTCAGGTTCTTCGCCAAGAAAATGGGGGTCGTAATCCATAAGCTTTCATTTTCTATTTCATTTGCCATGCGTCAGGATGACGACAGAATTCAGATGAAAGCAGTGAACAAAAAAATCAAAAGATAGCGGCTAACCACCTGAAGCATCGCTCGTCACTCACCGCATGCACTCACTAAAAACTGCCTGCGTAATGCTTCCAATGCTAAGGTGCGTTCGCTAATGGTCTAGTCGCTGCCTCGGCGCTAATGAAATCGGCGGCTTCGTCATACAGCAACACTTTCTAATGCGACAGGAGCGAAATGATCTTAAATATAAAAGGAAGGTGGAATCGCACAGAATACGACTCCAGCCCTATACTATATAGTCCCCCAGACTAATCTTGTCATCTTTGTCAATAAAGCTGTACTGCCAGTAACATCATTTTTTAAAGGAAAACTCTCGGTGAAAAATCCACATTCATGTCTCACTTAAACAGCTTAAGAGTAAGAACTTATCGAACTCGGAACACTCTCAATGCATTACGTTTTGAGAATGTTGGTCCTATGGTGGCCCCATAGGACATGACCTCTACACATTTACCGCTTCCTCGTACTCTCGTGTCTTAATTACGGATGGATAGCGGTCTGTGCCGCCGGAAAATAACAATTAGAATCGGCATATAACTTAGTTTCTGTGCATTTCATGCGGTAACTATAGAGATTTGCCTGCACTTGGCTTTTCGTCTGTATTTTAATGGCACCAAACAGCCCTTCAAATAGATGACAGGCTAAGTGCGTTTCGCACATTAAGATCGCAAACTAAACGTCTGAACACCCCTACTATCAAGCCGTGATAACGACTCCTTCCAGAGTAATATTCACCTAAACTCCCACAGCTGCGAAGCCACTCCTGTTTAGTTTGAAGAGTTATGTTACAGTCTTGTTGAACTGGACGCAATTTTCTACAATTTAATTGTACATTGAAATAAGTCCCAATGTCTTCAAGGTATAGTTTTTCATTGTGGGCAGTCTGACTCTTCCGGGTTCAACAACATGAAAACACTGGATAATATTATGCTAAGATATCTCTCGTCTAAAGAAAAATGTGATAGCTACGCTGAGTTTGCACTCAGTGCTGCAACACTAAAGTATCCGTTCAAAGCACAGTAATCAGGAAGGTGGAATAAAAATGAGACTCTCCGTATGCATGAATATTTATGGCCGCATGTCAAGCTATCATGGCAGCGGTAGAGAAAATAATAAAACAAAAGGGCCAGAAGAATACAAGCTGCCTACAGTGATTCTTTCGGCGTAATCACAGCACTGCGCTCCATACATACTGCCAACTGGTATTTGTTTATATGGTACAAAATACAGCAAGGGCTATAATATTAGGACAGAAGATGAAACTCTGCGGGCTCGTGAGCTGCGAAGGAATTAATGACGGCAAAACAAACTATGCGCTTCAAGAGGTCATAAAAAGAAATCAAACAGACGTAACCCAAAACGAATACATAAAGCTAGTAAACTACAACCTGAGCCATATCTTGCGGGAGCCTACATGAAATGCGGAGATAAATAATAAACTAAAACTAGGAAAGCTCCTCTAACGAGAACGGAAGTCATGCATATTTCAAGAACGTTTCAGTGAGCCGACATTGTGTCGCCTTCGCTTTGAGCATACGCATCTTACTAAACGCTAATCCTGAATATAGAAGAGAAACTAGCGTGTGAAGTAGGCAGAGAAACGCCCGTAACAAACGACATTTCATGTTCATGATGGAAACTGGAAAAAATCGTTTGCCAAAATTTTATGTTGAACGGATTTCGTTGTATCCATGATTACTTTTCAAGAAAAGCTCCGGTTGAAGTTTCCTCCTTTTCTTTTCTTTTTAAATAGAGGCAAAGTTTCTGAAGGACTTATATTTTCTTATACTATTTTCAACATACACGAAGACACATCAACCCTGCGTTTGGGACATTATGGCCTTAGTTGGCATACACTCCGGCAGAACACACATTTGCATCCTCGACTGCGCTTCTGATTTTGAACACAATATCACACGTCTAAAGATAAGCCCTGCATCATTACTACTTTTCCCATACATCTCAACTTCAAGAGTTCTTTTACATTCAAAATTATTGATTTTTCAATTACCGCTGCTGTGTTTTTGTTTGTTTGTTTTTTGACTTATCATCCTGTATATAATTTTCAGTGCACATATTGCACTCGCTTATCGCAACTTTGAGGTGTCTACCACTCCTAAACTGGGGTTTTCTTACAAATACGACATTTCAGCTGATGATACCTTGCTGAGCTCGTGTTAAATCATCAGGGAGTCAGCATGAAACCAAAGTAAGTTGAAAGTACTCCCAAACAAAATTGTGGTTGCGCTTCACTCAGCGTATTTTATGTTTAGAGATTAAAGTTGAGCTTCAGTTTCATATAAAGAGCAAATGTACGCCCTTAAGGTCATTAGCTAAACATGGGAGTGGACTCCTTGAAAAAAGTATTTGAAAAGGCGCGCAGTTTACGGCAGTGCATACACAATTGTAAGATGCAATATAAAGTGCAAGTTTCGAAAAACAAAGCCGTATTTTTATATCTAGGCGTCCATTATTTGAGAAACACAAAAGCTATTCTTACCAATCCCTTTGTTTTTGTTGTTGAAAAAGAAATAAAGGTGGACAATCAACTAACAGAACTGTGCATGTGCAATTGCAAAAATTGCACATGCACAGTTGCAAAAATATCTTTGCTGATCAGCAGTTCACTACCTAGGAATGTCCTCCAGGAATGCATTCCAGGATAATAGAAATACCCTCGAGGATGAGTATATATAGAATAACTTGAGATACAGTATACGCGAACAGGCATCAGTCTTTGTGTGATAACAGTAATTACAGTCTTGTGCTACAAAATTCTCCATGCATTGTAACGCGTGGTTGTTCCTGAGCAAGACTTAGGAGAGTATTTGTATGAGTTCGTAATATTGTACGTGTCTATAACAGATCACACCACTACTGGATATTGCATATCACGTTGAAATATAACTGCGGTAGTAAAAGGGAATCGCCTCCGAAAATCGCACCGGAACATAGCCATTCGTTAAATACACTGATGTGAATTTCTTTTAGCAGATGAGGTATTCGTATGTGGAATCAATCTAGTAATTTAAACCTGGGTTGAACCCTAAAATAATCAGAATATTTATCACAATACTCTAGCACGATGGCCATCACTCGCTTGTTTTAACACAAATTCAAGGCATCATGCTAAGTCTGCTCAGAACAAAACCAACTCGTCCTCAAAAATTAGCTTTGTAAGCGTAGCATTCTTCAATACCATCCAACGTCTTTTATTCAATGAACGTTGATACAGCTTCTCCAACAGCTGCCCAAAAATTGGCAAGGAACCGCCCATCTTCAGTATTATGAGCTGACAGTGCAACAGTGTAATTGGGAAAATCGAGATGCCGTGGACAGGTTCATTCCAGACGCGAGTTTTGGTTCCACAGTCCTGACGCTGAGGAGGTGAAAACCCCAGTGCACCTCGGTTACCCTGCCACGATGCGATCTTCAGAATGTGATGAAATGTGATGAACCCGGCTCCAAAACGCATCAGTGGTTATCCTGCAGGGTACGTGAAAAGGGCTAACTGCAACAGTAGCGCCGACACCGTGGGGCGCTATGGCGCGCTAGTAGCAGGGTGCGTCCGCATTTTTTCGCCAGATAAGCCGGAGGCACCACTTCAGCACCGGTGCACCGTATTAGCAACGCAAAGTGTACAGAGCCAGTGTGTGCACTCAAAGGGCTATTATCGGCTACAACGTCGCTACAGAAAACGCGCCGAGAGCGGTCGAGCATGTCCTGCTCCGGGGCAATGTAAGCATGATTGATTCGCCGAACGACGAGAGGGTCTTAAGTAAGGCAGAGTAATGGGACCGTTGCGATTGGCTCCATCGATGCTGGCCCGCGAGAGTAAATTAGGCCTCGATGCCTGGTTAAGCCGCGCAGAGGAAGGAGGGGGCGGGAACGACGCGTTGTTATCAAGTTCGCCGCACGCACACAGCGCAAAGTTGGCGTCTGTCGACGAGCGCTTCGTGGCGTGCCGCTCAAGAGCGCGTCTCGTTCGGTGCCGAAATGCGTGACTTGGTCGGTCCGGTCGCACAGCGACGGCTTTGTCGCGCTGAAAGCGCGCCCGAGGGAATCGGACGTGCCGCCGACTGCGTGGGCCATCCTTTACGGACGGAAGTGGAAAAGGCCAAAGCTTTACGTCACGCCTGAAATGGCGCGACACGCGAGTTGCTATCGTCGAGGAACACGCATTCTGTCATTCTGGACGCCTTTTTCACACTGAATGGCAGGGGCGAGATATAGTTGTGATAATAATAAACAGCCGCTGCAAACTTCTCTCTAATGAACGAGTCCATTTCCGTTAGCCCCTTTTGTCTAGTTATGAAAGTTCTCTTGAACATGTTAACAAGTAGATTTGGTTTAAGTTAAAGTTTTAACGGCCCGTGTTTATTTAAATTTACATTCTTCACTAGTGACGTCATATAAATCATGGCCCCGTTTTCAAATATGCTCCTGCCGATGAAATTATCTCCTAGCGACGAATGACATCAAGGGTGACGCCTCTCTATAGAGGCATAATAACTAAAAAAATATTTAGGAGATTAAGGTAGAAGCCGCAAGAACATTGGAAATTGTCTATTTTGTACTGCCAGCGCCCAGCCGCAGGCAAGCAGGAGCAGACACGGCTGTCGGGGAATGAACCCTCTATCCTCGAAGCACAGAGCACTGTATAGACAACGGTAGAAATGGGGTTCAGAGGGACAGCAGAGCAGAATTCTCGCTCGAGCCATCGACAGAAACGCAAAATGTGAACTGAGGTTCAGCTTGGCAGGTACGCTTTTCACAACCGTCGCCCTCAAGAAGCCGGGCAGCAATGCTTCGCGATTAAATTGAAAATTACCATGACGTTGGCTGCCAGGATCACAGAAGCATATACTTACAATAAAATAAAACGAGTGCTCTCTTCAAAAAAAAATAATTTTCGTCACATAAAATTCACTGAAAAGAACATGATACGCAATGAAATATTTATATCTGTCTGAAATAGTTTCCTATTCTTCCAATTTTATAGTTTGTGTATTAGACACGGTAACTGCACATCATTACAGTCATCAGAAAAATGAAAGTTGAAAGTAAATGACCAGTCTCGAAATTGCGGACGCAGGCCCTAGTTACTTGAGTACGTCTTCTGATCCACCCCTTGATCATTTGTTGCTGAAAAGAATCCCATCTTCAGTGCCCCCTCGCCGTATAGCCTGCATAGACATTGAAAAAAAAATGGGAAAGAGAAAAAAAACAAGACTGTATTGGGCAGAAACAACAAAGTTCTGTTCGGCATGATTTTCATACAGATACTCCTTCCCGCCAGGAGTCACATTCCGGGGTAAAGTTTTCAGGTAATCAAATGTGACATATCCCTCCGCCATGAATCAGCATGTGACACTGAGGACTCTAGTGCTTAGGCCGCGGTTAAGCATAACAAATACCTCTCAAGGTAAATAGGTGAGACAATCGCAGCAGTAGCTAAGTAGCGGAAGATCATGGGCTTACCCCTAGATTCCTGCCGACTCTTTTCGTCCAAGGTGGCAACTGATAAATAAAATCTGGGGATGGACAATCTAGAGCTAGACTGCAGGGATAGAATACCGTAATATGACTGCAAATACGTTTCACTTTCTCTGAATGACCATCTTAGAGCTGTCAATAGAAACAAAAAAATTGCGGGGTTTTAAGCATGGTTTGAACCTAGTGATAGAGTGAAAGCTGTGAGCGTTGCAGGGAATTTTTTTGCGGACACCTGGACTTAATGTGGTGGTGGTGGTGGTGGTGGTGGTGGTAAAACTTTTATTTGAAGTAGAGGTGTGAACCCCCTAGGGGTACCTGCATACTAGGTGGTGCCCCTAGTCCGCGAACCCATTGGTCGAAGCCGCCGTCCTGGTTCTCTGGACCAAAGCCTTTCCAAAGCGAAGCAAAGCAAAGGTAACACGAGCAAGCAAAAGCTCTCACCTAAGAGGTCTTTTAGTGAGTTAATAGATTTTTAATCAAAAAGAGTTGCATAGAAGACACACGGCGCTGGCGATCAGTTTTAGCATTTTCTACCGAGGACGCTATCGAAAGCTTGGTGCTAGATCTACTCAGATTAAACAGACGTAATCGAAACATATAAACAAAATACGTGTTTTATTACACGTCTTTAATAATAAATGTAGCTACAGTATGTTCACAAACGTTAAATTAAAGAAGATGGCGTGCATACGCATCGGCAGCGTCAGCGCGTGATATCTTTCAAATGCTTACGAGTGTGCTGCAGAAAAACTACATTAATGTGACTATTTAACCTTCTGTGAAGCGTAAAACTTTCTTATAATATATAAACATGACACAAAAATTCCCTTTTGCTTCCTTTTCTTATTAAAAGATAATCATTGGTGTCCACTGGGATGGAAGTTACTCCTTTCCAGCCGTAAAAGAGATCGGCGATCTGCGCTTACGGAAAAGACCGCTTTTGGAAAGGCGATTGAACTCTGTCGTGTGTCTGCGGATGATCACTCTTTTTTGGAAGGTGTATTTTTATTCATATGCCTTTACAGTGCGCGTGTGACAAGGGTATAATTTCTGTCGGCTTTCTGTAATTTTCAATCGTCAAAGGCCAAGAAACTACTCTGTTTCTCGAGTATAAGCTTGACACTATATGTAACAGTGAGTTTAGAATAGATTCTTATCACTAAGCCTGCGCAATAAGACCTCACTGAATGTTTCTCACAGGAAACAAGCAAAAAAGAAGGATTTAGAAAAGTTAAATATGAAGAACGCTTGAAGACACAGGTTCAGAGTTCAAAGTTTCTATTGTAAATTTATGGTAACTCCCTTCATTAAGAAATTTATGTCGATCGGCGCAGACCATTTCAAATTTCGATCAGGTGAATGAAGGCTACGGGCTTCAAATTCTGAAGCCCTCAACAGTTCTCCCACGAAACAAAAATGCGCTATTCGATCAGGCCGTGACTCGGGCAGTTATTATGCACCATTGGGAGACGCCCAAATTGGCAGGTTCATGCAGTCTTCTGCGACAATTCGTGTTCGGAAATTGCTTCAAATACGGTTTCAGACGTACTGCGCGCTTCACGCTCCGACATCGCGCCTTTTTATTGAGGTACTGTGTAGAAATGTTCGCTTCAGACCCAGGCAGCAAGAGCGTTGCCTTTTGCTCGGTACGTCCACGAACGGTCTCCTCTTGGCAAGTTCCGCTTCTCCTCTCTGGATTTGACTGTTTTCAACTTTGGAAGTCTTGCGAGGTTTAATTAACTCGTACGATGTAATCCTCGCACATCCTGACAGCTTCTGCCATATGCCCGAGGAACCGAGCGCCCATGAGCCAGTTGTCGAAAAGCGCAGAATGGCAAGAAAAGTTCCGGAGGCTGGAAAGCGAGACGAGGGGAGGGGAGAGAGGGGGGAGGGGGGGGGGGGGGGCGGGCGGGCTGATGCGGAGCGTCTTGACAGCAGAAACATTGGGAGAATGCGAGTGTGATGGATGCTCTCTTAGGGCTAATATACGCGCTGTCACGCGCGTCTCAACAGAGACAAAAAAGACGGAGGAGCGGTGGCAGTGCACAACTTACGCGCCAGAAAAAATAGCTGCGGAGGAGCGCGGGCAATCCCGCTGTTTTGCTGCGGACGCTTTCTTCACTTTCTGTGAATTCCGTTGTTCCTCCCGCGCTCCCCAACACGCTCAAGCCCTCGCGTATTTCCCTCTTAGCTCAGCCCCTCCCTCTTCGCCCCCGTACCCAGAGATGAAGATGTAAGCGGTCGTTATGTTTTGGGTTCGGTGGAAACAACTTAACGGGACAACGAAAACAAATGCCGGCGGAAATGGTTCCAAAAACGCCAGAAGCTAAGAAGGAGTGGCCTGGCTTTTTGTTGGGCCAGAAAAGTCGACGGCAACTCCGCGAACCAATTTTACGTCTTTTCTTGCTGTCGAGTATAATAGAGATGGCGCTAGAGGCGGCCGACGATTAGAGTGAAGTGTCGCTCGCTGTTGGCCGCGCCTGCATTTAGCCGAGCGTCGGCGCTGTTCTCTTTTCTCTGGAGTTGTTCCTGTCTAGCACGTCGGCAGGAACCTTGCAATCATCAGTGGTCCCCAAAGGCCACTGTGCCACGCACCGTTTTGCTGGCCGGTGGGAAACGTATAACTGAGTTGATTGTTTTGACGTCTGCTAGCTCCCCCCTTTCCCTCGGAATTGGAGCAGTGCGGGGAAGGGGTATGAAACATGGCCAAGAACAGCGCAGCTTGCCTTCTGTGCGCAAGTATTTCAGCGCAGTCAGCCCATGCTACGAGAAATATTACGCTGCCTTGTATAACGTCTCCTCTGTTCCGACTAACGACCAGAGAGACTGATTGAATTGAAACATGCCTGGCTCTCATGAAGCCGCCCACACAGCCTTTCTTTTTTAGGCTACCGTGTTAGAGACGGGGCCCTGACAACCAAGCCGGCAAATGGTTGCTGAAGCCTGGCTTCAATGAACATTTCCTTACTTACCTATTGAGGCAGAGCTGACCGAAGAATAAAAACTCGGAAGATAACGAAAAATATCTGATGCCCTGAGGCAATAAATATCGACTAAAAAAAAATAACGAAAGATATACAGAGCAACAAAAATGGACCTCCGACTCTTTCGTCCTCAGAACAAATTTCACAGCATTGCTTCTACTTGCCTTCATTGGGTCATCTTCGGAGTTATCGTCATGGCATGATTCCGTCTAATCATTCTTTTGCTATTGCTGTTACTTCTGCTTGATGAGTGACAGTTCACCAGCAGTGCAAAAGGGTTCGGTGTTCAGCGGCTGTGAAAGGATTTTTTGATGACATTTATTGTGATACACATTTCGGAAAATAGCTGTTGCTGATCACCCGTTGCACCATGTGGGCAAGGAGGTGACATTCTTTTAACAAGGAATAAAATATACCAGCCAAAACTGGCTGAGAAAAATTGGCTCATTAGGTCAGCCTTTAAGCTATTCATTTTAGAAATTTCGATGCTTAGATGCAGTGCTAACATTTCTGAAGGCTTAAAATGCTACATTTAAACATTTAACGGAGATTCACACCGCACTGAGGTGCGGTTTGAACGCTGTGAAACTGAGCAGGAAGTATGGAAACGCTTTCTTCCGTAAATGCACCCTTTAACAGTGGCTGTGCTTGACCGCTGGTTAAAACACGAATTGTCTCTTTTTTTTTTTTTTTAAGCGAAATCTTCACTAAGTCGGTTTTTCGAGCCTTCAGTGTAGCGCCGGTTTTCGCCTTCAAGTGACCTTGGCAGACACCGCGCCTTTCCTTTCTTATAAACCAGTTTACAATGGAAGCGAAAGATTCACTACGCTATGCACAGCGGGCTTCGTGTTATTAAAATGACCTTGACCTAATTAAGTGTGGGTGTCTACGATATCGTGGCATTTCCCAAAATCTATATTCCCCTTTTTTCTCCAGAACCTAACTTATACGTAGAGGCAGCCCTCGGTTGTCCGATGTCCGCGCACATTGAAGGCCCAGAGGTGGCCAAATTAATCCGCGGCATTCTATTATGGGATCTCTTTCTCTCGGCTTCCTCTCCCATCTTCTTTCTCGCAAGTCTGACAGAAACGGCGCCATTCCTTTCTTATAAGCCAATATAAAGTATACAAGACAAATATGAAAACATGATCTTGACCTGCTTAGGTGTTGGTGTCCACAATTACAGGGCGTCCACTCAATATCATGAGTACTTCCTTTCCCGAAAACCTAATTTAAATAAAGATTATGAAAACAAAAACGTCAATTTAAAAGCGGTGTTAAGCATTCAAAGCTTTCGCGTTATCGCTAGATTCAAACCGTGCTTCAACCCCCCCCCCCCCCCCCCCCCCAATTTTATTTTGTTTTAGACTGGTATCTGCCTCAAGAATTTCGCATGCCTACAAGACCATGACGCTGGTATTCATGCGCAGCGCTACGATGAGAGCAGCAACAAAACAGGGTAGCAAATCCTATTAGCCGACATGCCTTTCCGAACATGAGCCCCTCCAGAGCATCTAAAACGCTATTAAGGCAGGGAGGTTTGGTGATCAGTCCGCGCTCAAACTATGGCATACGACGCCGAATAACCAATTCATCGCTTACGCCCCCGAGCTCGCTCTTTTGGCCCTCTATCCGCATCCCGCTCTAGGTGTACCTGCCGTTTGTATGGCATGTTATCACCACTTGTGTTCCGGCCTGGTCATGTGCGCTATATGCTGTTGGCTCGAGAAGATAGCGTCTCGAAAGGACAGGCTCGAGAGGACAGCTTCGAGAGAGGACTATAGCGCTAAGTCCTAGAAGTGTAAACTTCTCGCCTCAAAACCTTCTTAGTCATTTGTTTTATGTCTAGCACGTTTCCTGCGGCCGCTGCAAAATGGATTGATTTAATAACCTTACTTACTCGACGCAGACTCCATAATAACAAATGATATGTGCAATAATAATTAGCAACCCTTCTTTTCGCTGTATTTCTTCATCGTATTCAGCTTTTCATTGGATCAATGTTTGCTTCGAGGCCATATTGCGTCGTCGTCGTACTCTGTACACCCGGTCCAACTGATTATAACTACTGAATCCTCACGTTGGTTTCAACGGCAGCAAACATGCGCAGTGTCAGCGAGCATTTCCTACTTAACACTGAAAAAATAATGATAGCTGCTCTCTCTCTTTCAGGGGAAATGGTAGGAACACAAAATGCGAATGCGGGCACGCTAGACATAAGCATGCTTAGTTTTTCTTGTTTAACATTCACATTCTGTTTCCCTAATGATACGGCTGCCGCCGGAATCTCCCATGCGAGTGCTAGATTAGCGCAGATGTCCGAAGATTAACTTAAATAAATTCATTGATTTTCTCGAGAGCAAGAAAAAAAGATAAGCAAAGCCTCAAATCATACATTAGGATTTCTTTGCTAGCACTCCGAAGAAAGCGAATGAAACGCGTTATAAACCACGAAGTGCGGTATCAACGATATCTGATGGTACTATTTAGCTTAAACGTCACACTTTCCTCTCCCGTAGGAAAGGAGACGGAACCATGCTGACTTTCCTAATATTTTCTCGGTGGCTTGGAAGAAGCAAAAACAACAGGATAACGGACAAAATAATCAGGAGGGATTGGTTCCGGTTCCAGTAACGGCCTGTCAAAGAAAAGCTTCATTGGATCGCGCATGCGCGTATCCTCGCTGATTTCGCCGCTATTCTTCATCATACTGCGCTTCTCGAATCGGTGGTCGACGCTCGATCGTTCACGGTAAAATATAAGGAGAGTGGACATAGTGACAGCTTCGTATTTCTGCGGCAAAGAAGTTAAAGGCACAACATGGCGGCTTCCGCCTGGGCACCCTTCACGCGCGCTCACAATTAGGCCAACCACGCTGCCCCGGAGGCCACCGCCTCGCGTTCCGATTTCCAGAAACTTGTCCTCAAGGCTGCCAATTCTAAGGCGGCCCATTCGGCATCGGAGGACGAAGTTGGAGAAGGCACGCACGAAAAAGGCAGGAGTCTCCACATCTAAAGCACTTAAAGCAAATGTCTCAAGGATTCGACAGTAACACTACAAACAGCCAAAGTACCCCTTTAAGAGATGCAGGAGAAGACACGGATGTTGCTTTTAATCCATTTGCACTTGATTAGAACATTAGCGCCAACCAATGGAAAGGCCAGTCTCGAGATCGTGCATGCTGTTTATGAGTAAAGCAGTGGACGTGTTGGACTTTCCATAATGCGTCGATGACGGAATATGAATGAGATCGGGATTTAGAGAGAATGGTGCAAAGTTGTATTTGTAAATTCTCCCTGAAGCAGAAAGATTTCGTTTCTGCCTTCCGTTCCACCGCACGGACCGTAAAACTGTACCGCCGGGAGGTTTTAATTGTATTCCCAGCTATGTGTACCGACGGGTGCATAAGGCGCGTTATGATCTAAGTGTGCGCATGCAGATATTTTAATGCGAAATCATTTCTTGGCTTATGAGTGGCGCCTCGAGAGCACGTTGGCCGAGTGCGTCCGCAGAGTGTGTTGGCAGTTTGTGTGGATAGAGCATATCATCAAAGCGTGCCTGAACGAACTGCCAACATCCCCTTACATAGGTAATTATTGTAATAGTACCAAACTTTGAATCTAATCTAATTAGAGTAGGACGAGCTCGATGGTTATCTTCAAATTTGAATGGACCATCCTCAAAATTTGGCTTCCGCGGATACCTAAAATTCAATATCTTCAGAATTTGAGCAAACTCAGTGTCTAACCTAAATGGGCTATGGCCAATTCACTGGTGACCTGTAAAGTAAGGTGGGCCACATCCGAAATTTGACATCGTCCTAATATGTCCAAATTAGCATCTGAAGTAATTTCAGTATGACCAACTCAGGGGTGGCATGCAAGTTAAGTTGAGGAAGCTCCAAAATCTGACCTAAAAAATTTGGCTGCGTCAGACGTCTACCAAGATTGCTATCTAACGTAATTTGAATATGGCGAACTCAATGGTTACCTCCAAACTTTGATGGGCCACTCCAGACATTTGACTTAGTCCCAAAACGACCATTGCAAAGGCGACTAAACAAAGATACTGAGCAATGAAAAGCAAAAATTACAACGGCACTGAACACAGAATTTGCAATGCTTCCTCATTTCTGCACGTAAGCAGACATAAATGCACCCGTCTAATTTTTTTCGGCAGTTACTGCATGGTATCTCTCAGGGAGGATGATCCACTTGGCATATTCCCTGCTTGAAGAAACATTTCCCGTAATTAAAACACTCGTTTGCGTCTTGCTTCTCATTCAGCAGACTGATCATACATTGGTACTTTCTAACAGGCCATTTATAGTATGCATGCGGCAGCGCGTTTCCGATACAGAAACGAGATTTAAGGCAAAAGGCGCACCGGCGATGTTTACTGTTATTTTTCCGCACCTTTGTTTTAAAGCTTGTCCTAATCTTCAGTGCCTCAAAGAGGCTTACATATATATTCAAGTCATGTTACAGTAATTTCTTGTTTTTCTCCTTAAATATTCGTCTGCTAGCCTACCAGTTACAATGACGAACTCACCGATCAAGGCTGCAGAGGGGCTAATCAATTACAAAACTCTTCTTTTGCAGCTAGTTTTGAGCTTTAGGAACTGCCTGCAGGAGCGTGATGTAGACGAGTCACCATGAAAGGTTCGGTGCTCGCTTCTCGACTCCGCTTCTGCAGAGCAGGCTGATGAGTGGTCAGACCGCACCTCGGAAGAAAAGACGTCAAAATATTTTGACCTCTTCGGAGTTGCACTATACTTTGTGTTGATCCCCATGGAGATGAAATTTAGAATTTGTTTAGTAGACTTTATTGAATATTTCATTACATTAAGGCCTATGCGACATCTCCAACCTAAACTTATTAGAATGCATTTACATACGAGTACCGCAGCTGCGCTTAGTGCCTTCCGGCTAAAGTCCGAAGGAGGCACTATATGCATGCGAGGGGGGGGGGGGGGGGGAACATTTTGGAAAGAAAAACAATTTGGAGGCCCGCATCCAGTCCCCCGGGCGCTGATGCTTGCATTCATTCGCACTATAAGTGAAGGCAACTGTTGGCAGAAATTTGTTTCCCACGCAGTCTGTGTTTCTGTTTTTGTATAATATTTACAATTCTAATCAGCACCGTCTCGCCCCCTGAACGGCGGGGGAGGCAAATACGTGCAGCCCACTTTTTTTTCCTCACATCCGCCACTCACTCGAGGTACCCCCGTGCTTGCATGCCTCGGAAAATGACGTTTTCAAAACCAGGAGAGGGGTAATTACAGCAAGACTCGCGGCAACGCCTTTGACTGAGTCACATTTGTAGAACGCACACTTGCAAGGGAAAAGGTTCCCAGTGGAATCTGTAATGGGCGAACATTGTCTTGCGTACGAGGGCACTAATTGAGCCGTCAGCTCCGGTAAGCGGCACCCGATGCGATGAATTTCTGCTGCCGAATGTTTCGGCATGCAGCAAGTACGGACGTTGGACGTTGCTAGCAGCGGGCAAGAAAAGTATTAGGGCGTGCGGCCCGACCGAAAATTGAAACAAGCACTCAATTGGTAAGCATTTTACTCAGCCCTACTGCTAGGAATCATCTTGGTGGGCATATTCAAGGTATTTTTTCGTTTATGACTAAGAACTCGGACCTTGATTTCCACATCTACGATCAAGTTAAATGCACTTACGATCTTGATAGCCAGCTTAGTATTTCAATTTCGATCTTCTCATAAATGAGGTTGCGAAAGAGAATTTAGCCCACCCGCACTGTTGAGCTTATTGTGCAGGTCATTCTGACATGCCTCTTAAGAGCTGCTCCCAAGTGAGAATTAGTAAAGGGTACTTTCGTCTCGTTACTCTCTGTTCCAATCTATATTCCTCAGCTAGTGCACGGTGAAACGATCAAGACAGTATAGGAGGTGAAGAATCGGGCACATCGTCCTTGCTGACTGCTCTTTCATTAATTATTACTGTTAGCTTCCAAGGCCTTTTTGTCCCACCAACCTTTTCCCCTTGCCTTGTCTTCCTAGCCCTTTTAGCAGGGACCATAATCTTATACGCCGCGATATCAAGACACGGAGAACTCACAGCCGTTGCTTCGTGGAGGGCACGAACGTTATGCGTAAACTGTCAAGCGGGTGCTCCTAACGATTTGTTATATCCGCTAGAATTTGCGAAGGTGACGGTTCATAAGCGTTGTTTGTGTTTGAGTACGCGCTGCGTACTTAACATTTTCCATGACCAAGGGCTTATCGCAAAAAAATCGCATATGAAGTTGTTTTCATGTCCTTCCCGTCCTTTAGGACCCTGCAGTTTTCGCACATGCCATTTTCGCTAACTGTCTATACGGCGCAAAATAATTGTCCCGTGGGCTGTTTTGGGAGCGTCTACGGGATCCTTGAATCTCTAGCGCATCTATCGCTTGTGCAGTGCAGTGCATTGGCGGGGTGTCACCATACCAAAGTTGATGTGGCACGCTTGTAAAAAGCAATAGATGCCACAACGTGAGAAAGACAGTAGATCTGTAATCAATATATATTGTTCGGTTGGATAAAATGCCATGCTGAGCTTGCTACGTATGAAGAGGAATGCTGCTATAAAGGGCTAGAGAGTATTTTGCCTGTCCAATAGGTGCGAAGTGCTCATAGCAATCAAAGTATGCGGAGATCTCGTTTAGAATTCTGCGCCATAGTATTTCAAAGAAGCGCAGCCAGAGCTAAGCATAAAACCGTGGTATTGTGAGGTAAGCACGTGGACAAGATAAAAAAAAATGCGTTGCAGAGGATATGCTTTAGAGATCGTTTGAAGTGCTAAAAACAAGAACTATGAACAAGCGCAGCTTAGGGCATAACAAGATTTAAATCTTTGTCAACTGCTTTTAAATAAACAACGTTGGAGGACAGTCAAGCAGAGAGCACGAACAATGCCAATTAGTTGGTAAAGAACTGCTATTAGAGCAAGAAAGAGAATCGGAGACAACTTGTTCAATGACCGTACAAGAGGCTGTACCCTCCTGTTTGAAGCGAGCTCACGGTGCTTTCAAAAGCGCAGATATGTATCTAAATTTGCCCGCCATGATGATTCATAGTGCCAGGCTTAGAGAGGCAGAATAGTGCAAAACTGCGCCAGTTTATAAATGATGAAAGAACCAGTAAAAAAAGGACAACGACGAGAAGACGTAACCTGCCAGCGTTGTCGTCGATCCTTTTCGCCAAGACTTAGAGCTCACTCCAGATATTGCTCCATAGTAAATGGGTGTGCAGAGTGTTAAGGTATGTTGGCGATTTCTTGATTTTTGTAGGAACTTTCCTAATGACTGCCTCCACTTGGATAACCAGTCATTGCACATAGCCAGTGGTCGGGGTGTACATTTCTCTACTTTTCCTTGTCTTCTTTAACGAGTTCTGCTCTTGTGAAGCAATAACTGAACATATTTAATTGGAATCTAGGAGCATCAATTCAGCCGTCGGTTTCGGTGCTGTAAGCATCCATGACCCCTCATGACCTACGTACGATTCATAGATAACGAAGACAATATGAAGAGACCGCTTTCAACATAAGTAAAGAGTATTATTGGGGATATTTAAGCTCGGCCTTTAAGGTTACAATGCGATAGAGTAGGTTATGACTCGAAGTGCAGAGCACCACTATAGGTGATGCTCTAACCAAGCCTAACCAAGGTGAGCTGGTGACGAGCGCAGCTGTTTTAAAGTAACGCCTCCTGAAATGGAGGGGACGCAGCCATATGCTTTTATTTGATCCGAGGATACGTACGCTACCGCTAGGTTGTCATCTGCCGTAACCTTCAAAGTGCCCTTTGCAAAAAGCGCTCATTTCTTAAAATTCACCAGACGGAAACACGAAAAGCACTTCGAATAACGGAAAAAAAAATGAATGACAGTGCCACATCGTTTGCTTCGGGCCATCCTTCCACCATTTGCAGCAAAGCTATTTTTAGGAGCTCACCCAGGGCACCTTTCGTGCCCGTCGTATAGGCGCAGGTGGCACACACACAGATTTGATATGTCCGAGGATGATAAGAGAGCTACGTTGAGCGGGCACTGCGGCAGGAGGCTTGCCATGTGGCAATAGAGTCACTACATATGCTTATTGTAACTCTATGCCTATATAGTAACTATATGCGGATGGATGGGATGGAAGGATGGAATATAGGAGCGTCCCCTTTGAAACGGGGTGGTAGCAGTAGCTATCATGCTCATTTTTCTCCATATATCTTAATTATTGATTTAGAATGGTTAACTAAACCATCATTCTATTTATTAAATGTTTGTTCCTACATTACTAACATTATGTCACTTCTCTGCTTTTAAGCCACCAATCTTCCAGTCGTTTTTTGCTAGTTTCTACCGCCGGTTTATTCACCCGGCCACTGGTATCTCTAAACCCCAGAGCTTCAAAAGCAGTGATTCCGTCTGCATCAACTTCCGGACGGATACCGTTACATTCGAGTATAATATGGTCAATTGTTTCACTGGAGTTTCCACATATAGCACATGCGTCATCTCCGTTGTTAAATTTCTTTTTGTAGCTGCGTGTTCTAAGGCACCCTGATCTAGCTTCAAAAAATAGGGCACTGCCTCTTGAGCTATTAAAGAAATCTTCCTTCCTGATCTGCATTTTCCACTTACGGTATAATTCCACACTCTGTTTCTTTTCCATCGAATTTATCCAATTTTCACCTTCTGTGTTTTTCACCTGTTGCTTAATGCTCTTTATTTCTCCGTCCTTGTGACTAGCATACTTACTAGTTAGTTTCCTAGTTCTTTTTCTCCATTATGAGTCCACGCTTTTTAAGTACAGGTATTTAAATACTTTATCTGCACATCTGTTACTGTCCAATTTCCTCAGGCGTTCCTCGTATAATATTTTACTCTGAGCTTCCCGTACTTCGAAAGATGCCCTGCCCATATCTCCCTGTACCGCCTCATTTGTAGTTTTGCCGTGGGCACCTAGTGCTAATCGTCCAACGGATCTCTGATTTATTTCTAATGCCGACTGTACCTCTGATTTTAGGCATAAAACCGCATTTCCGAAAGTAAGTCCGGGCACCTTAATTCCTTTCCAACTACCCCTCAAAACCTCATACCTATTGTATCCCCACAATGCCTTATGCTTCATTATCCCGGCATTCCTTCTCCCTTTGGCCTTAAGTGATTGCTCATGTTTTCCAATGTATGCCAATCCTTCGTTTACCCATACCCCCAGATATTTATATTCAGCTACTCTAGGTATTTCATGGCCTTGTATTTTAAGACCCTGATCAGTTGAGCCGTTGAAAATCATCAGCCCTGACTTAACTGCGCTGAAACTGAAGCCTAGAGCATCCCCTTCATCTCCGCAATACTTAACTAGAGTTTGCAATTCTTCCAGACTCTCAGCTAGCAGCACAATATCGTCTGCATACATCAAACCGGGGAGGCGCTGCTCTACCGTCTTTCCACCTAATCTATATGACAGGTTAAAACCTAGGTTACTGTCTTCTATCCTTCGTTCCAGTTTAACAAATAAAGCATGAATAGCACCGGTGGTAGACGACAGCCTTGTCTTAATCCTTTGCATACTTTGACATCCTCCGTACTTCTTATCCCTTCCCACGTAATTTCTACTTTGTTATCCCGGTATATTTCATGTAGGAACTCTATTATCTCATAACCGATACCTTATTGTTTTTATATGTTCCACAGGAGTTCCCTGCTTACGTTGTCGTACGCCCCGTTTATGTCCAGGAAGGCCAAATACAAAGGTCTATTTTCCACTCTAGATATTTCGATGCATTGGGTAAGCACGAACAGGCTATCATCTAAGCGCCTACCATTTCTAAAGCCGTTCTGAAGTTCTCCGAGTATCTTGTTACTTTCTACCCATGCTTGCACCTTTAATTTCACCGCCTGCACGGCTAACCTGCACACAAAAGATGTTATGGCAATCGGCCTGTAGGATTTTATGTGCATCCTGTCTCCTTTCCCTTTATAAATCAAATTAATTTTACTCTGCCGCCAGCTGTCCGGAATTTGCTTATTCGTTATGACTGTTTCCAGAACTTTTAACAACGTTTCCTTACTTTTTGGACCGAGTTCATTAATCAGCTTGATCGGAATTCCATCTATTCCTGTAGATGTGTTTTTAGGAATACTTTTTTCGGCCTTTTTCCAGTTTAGATTGGTCAGTTCTAAGCTGCTTTGTATTCTGCTACCTTGTGTTTCTTCCTGATTTGCGGAGATTGCCCTATCGTCGCTCTTAAATGACTTGGCTATAACTGGTGTAATGTAGTTCACTGCATTGTCTTCCTTTTAACAATTTCCCTCGTTGTCTTGAATCCGATCCTGCTTTCTTTGATTCTTCTTCCCTAGCCAGCTCATGTGTCATGGATGTGTGGTGCCCTCTGGCCGCAGCAGGAGGAATTAGATCATGTTTAATTTTAAGCGATAAGATCTGGCGATAGTTTTAGCTGCTCCCTGTCAGTGTGATTGAACGACAAAGCATTTCTTCGTACATTAGTAGCACTGGTGGCATGGGCTAGAGCGGCAAGTCACCTGAAGCGTAAAAACACTTGCGCTTCGAGAGCACACCAATTTCTTGTGAGACGTTCGCATGTTTGTGTGCTTTCGTTCCGAGGTGTCGATCGAGATAGCGCCGTATTCCTCCCGACCTAGCAACCCCGTAAGTCTGACTTTAGAAGGACCATTCAGCCTCAGAGATGCGGCGAAATAACTGCACGTCCCTGGGCAGCAAATGCGGTTGGCCCGTTAGCTACTGACCCACCGACGACACATCTACAGGTAGGTTTCAAACAAGACGCTCCTTAAACGTGCCGCCCTTATAGCTGCGGGGCGAAGACACAAGAGCGGCTCCAGCGGTGGGAACTCTACCATGCAGAGACTAGGATTTCGCTGTTGGCTCGCGTTAAATTGTAACATATCCTATCAACTAATCTTCTAAGTTTATATTCTCGACCGACTTCTACTTTCCAAGAAGTAGGCAGAAATTATAAATTTCCAAAATTATTTCATCGGATAAGCTGCAGTTTAACACGAACATCCCCGGGATCCAAGTGGTGCATTGTGTAAAGCGCCCCTGCTGTTCGGTAAGACTTAATACGTATCATTAGATCCCTAATCATTACAGGTTGGAACGCCAGTTGTACCCAAGCGCATACAAGAAACTCTCAAAGAGAACAGAGGTAGCACGGAGGCAACGGCAAACGGGAGTCTTTCCAAATGCGCACCTTTTAAGGAAATGGAACCCCGAGGGGTTAAGCTTTTGTCGCAAAAAATGTGATGGAATCGCGCACTTGGTCCACTTGCCCTCACTTTAAGGAGCCGAACAAAAGCAGAGATTTCGGGGAAGTACTGCTGCTCAACTGGAAGAACACCACCAGCGTGAAGTCATCGGTATGGCCATGGCGGCCGCCGCGATCCAAGAGATCGTGGTCGACGGCTAGGGAGTTAGCGTTAAATGATCGCTGTCGAATTCTTTGACAAATGCTAATAAAGTTATTTCTCTCTCTCTCTCTCTCTCTCTCTGTCGACTTCATGTGCAGAATCTTGGTAGCAATGGTTAAGCGCATGCTCAAAGCGCTATTCATTCTGTTATTGCATATTGAAGTTTCACTTTTTTTTTTTTTAGTTTTCGAGAATCAGTTCTGCTGGTGAACTTAAAAGTGGTTGCTCTGCGAAGTGATGGCAGCACATTTTTTTTTTTTTTCTCTGCTTTTGAAGCAGGAGTTTCTCGGCCATGCCTTTTTCGGGAGCAAAATGACTTGATCGCACAGTGTGAGTGCGGCGGCTACGTCTACCCATCAGCACAGCGTGGTGGAGATTTTAAGCGGGTTATCCACGTGAAACCGCGGTACACCTGCGCAAGTCATGCCACCCCACGATGACTGGGTGCGATGAGTGGCGCGCCGCTTGCGAAAGTGGCTGCCTCTCCTCGGGTGACCTGTCGATCGAAGGCGGCGTCGGGCCGATCCGGGGGCGCATCCGGAAGCAACGCTCATGAATTTCTTCCCTTACACGTGCCGCCGCCGGCGGCTCCCTTTGTGGTCCTGCATGTAACGACGCTGATTTTCCGAACTTTGTCGGGCGCCACCTTAAATAAGTAAGAAGGGCGCTCCTTGTTCCGTGCGTGCCCTTCTCTGCCAGAGGCTACCACTTCGCTTAACTCTCTTTGTTTATTTGTTTGTCTCTTCTCAGTTTGTGTTAGTTTTTTTTTTTTCTTTCTCCAGTGTTCAACGAGTCGGCCTTTCCATCGCCTATGAACTGCCTTTTTCAGGCATTTTCGCTAGCTGCTGCGACACAAAGGTGGAATATTAAGTAGCTACTCAACATTGGACGTGTACTCTACAAGAGTCCCGAAGACGGCACATGCAATGACTTTGGCTATCCGTACGCCTTTCTTGTTGCTGGAAACCATAATGAGTAAAATATTTCCTTTAATGCCGTTGCATTGTCAGACGCGAGCATAATTGGGTCCTGATTTACATACAACCGCTCTGATGTTTTCGCATTCCCAAGAGCATAGGCCTTAATCCCTGCCTTAAATTCCTTTCTTCCCTTCTTTTTTTTCTGTAGTGGGAGAGAGGGGGGGCACGCACTTTCTCTTACGATGCATTTTAACTTTATGTTCTGCTTAGTTATTTCACCGTTTCTGATGTTCATATGGACCGACTGAGTGAAGCTATAACAGCGTGTTTGATAAAGGCCTTCCAATGCTATGTTTTTTAAGGAACGCTTTAAGCAATTCTCCCGACACACGCATTGTGCGCGAGACCTTTTCTTGTCTCACGCACACGTTCTGATAAAGTTTCGCGTTCTGATAACGTATTACACCTGATAAATACTGAAATATATGAAGAATGCCTTATTCTTTAGTAGCATCACTAGTAGGATCACCAGTTGCATTTGCCTGCCCGTTTGAGTTAATACCTCTTGGGGTCGCTAAACAACCGCGCTTCAAGCTGGATTTAATCAAAATGTTCGGTCTGCGATGAATGGCGATGGTTTTTTCTTCATATATAAAAGCCATCATTTGTTTGACTAAATATTGCATCCCTATTAATCAATGCAGTGTAACGCTCAGGAGTTCAAGCGTCGGTATCAGGAGGTGTAAAACTGCTTTAAGCGCGGAATTTCGCATTCAGTTCAGTCGTTCAGTCGTGTCCGACTCTTCGAGACCCTATGGACCATGTCACGCCACGCTGTCCGGTCTCTCACTATCTTTCTAACATCACATACTTCATCTGCAGTGCCTCGAGGATGCCATCTAACCATCGCGTTCGGTGCCTACCCCTTCTTCGGCGACCCTCAACCTTTCCCAACATCAAATCTTTCTCCAGCGACTCCTCTCTTCTCATCAGATGTCCACAGTAGCTGAGCTTTAACTTTAGAATTTGACCCTCCAATGAGCAGTCAGGGTTTATGGTCGACAATATGGACTGATTTGATCTTCTGGCAGTCCAAGGAACTCTGAAGAGTCTCCGCCAGCACCACAATTCCAACGCCTCAATTCTTCGGCGGTCAGCCTTTTTCACAGTCCAACTGTCGCATCCATACATCACAACTTGAAAGACCATAGCACGAGTTATACGGATCTTTGTTGGCAGACTAATGTCTCTGCTCTTTACTAGGCGGTCAAGGCTAACCATTGCTCTCTTTCCCAGAATCCGGCGTCTCCTAATTTCATGGCTGCAGTCTCTTTCCGAGGTAATCTTGGAGCCCAAGAAGAGAAAATCTGTCACAGCTTCCACTTCTTGTCCCTTGATGCTCCAGGACTTGATAGGGCAAGACGCCATGATCTTTGTCTTTTTAATGTTCAGTTTAAGCCCAAACTCAGTTCAGTTCAGTAATGTTCAGTTTAAGCCCCTTTATGGATCACTGCCTTGTCGTGGCGGAGGGGCTTGCGAAACTCGATGAAGTCGTGAGCTCTGCTGTGTAGGGCCACCCAAAATAGACAGGTCACGGCAGAGAGGTCTGACAAAATGTGATTCACTGGAGAAGGAAATGGCAACCCACTCCAGTATTTTCTGCCAAGAAAACCATAATTTTGCATTACAAGAGCGCATTAATGCAATGATTTCTTGAATTAATTTTAAGAAATGCATGGTTCGCACGAAGCCAGCCTTTTCTGTATATTTTTTTTTTATATTTCCAACTTTCTCTTCTAAATATTTTCCATCAATCTCTCCGCAATTTCAGTCGATAATACATTGTCTCAGCACAGCCAGTTTATCTTGGTGGCTGTCCTTTCAATTCTGCTTTGGTTTTGTCGTTAGCACGTAACGGCGCAGTCAAAAATAAATGAAACGTGACTCTGTAGAAAGCATTAATTGCTCCGATACCCAAGTGCATCCTCATTTATTGGCTCACTCGGTAATTTGAGCAATTACACTTAGGCTTCATATATCTCTTCAAAAATGCATTGAATAACGAGGAATAAAAGGGCTTTTCTCGCCACTATTGCTTCCAATTTACGGTTGACAACAATTGTACACTTGCGCCACTCCTCATGCCGCTCTGGTGGAGAGGTAGAACTCAATATTTTGAATGTCAGGCAACAATTGAAGCAGTGAAGAAATTTTCACTTTTTTTTTTCTATTGGACGTTTCAATAGATTTACATATTTACGCTTGCGTGACTTTTCTCAGTGGTATTTTTCCAGAACTGATCTCCTGACAACTGACTATTGAGCTAATGCATACGAAAGAAGCAAGCACAAGACGAACGGGACATTGATTGTTCCTTGCTCTCGAACCTTTCGTTGTAAGCTCACTTTGTAGCCGCCAAGTTAGGTGTGCTAAAGACCACGACACACGCGCCTCACAGATATGCAGGCTGGCATGCATGAAGGCTACACCTTTCATATTTTTCAGTGAAAATGTTTCCCCTGAAAAAGCGCTGTAGCGAGGTTTTTATCGTGTTCAATTCCAGTTTTTTCTGTTGTTTCGCCAAATCGTTACAGGTGAAAACTAAACAATAGAAACCGACCGATGATTGAGGAACGCAACCAACAAAGCAGCCAATATGCTACACCTCCTCATCATTGTTTTTTTTCTTTAATAGAATGGAATTTCTGGTCAAGATTGAAAAGAGGGGGGAGGCGGTAGAGTAACGGTGAGAAAGAAGGCCCTAGCCAAAGAGCGCTTGGAGGACCAAAGACGGCGCGCTGTTCGGCACGACGCCCAAGAACTGCAGTCGTTACGCCGAGAATGCGTTCGCGAACACTTTTACGGCCCGCTGCCATCGCGAGGGCCTCATCGTTACGCCGCGCGCAGTAGGAGGGCTGGCGAAAGGCGGGGGAAAGATTCTTTCGCGAGAAAGGCTCGCATGCATCGGCTTTTGGTTCCGGGCCGCCTTCGATCGCCGTCATCGCTTGCGAAGCGCGAACCGAGCAAACACGGGGTCACGGACACGACCGCGAGGCGGTCGAGATCTTTGTTGCGAAGCCACGCGACCGCACCACGCCCGCCTCGTCCACGTCGTGAGCAGTGTGTGCCGTTACAGCTTCCTCTCCCACCTCGCCTCGTCCGGCAGCGCTGTCGGAGAGGACGTGTTCGCGCCACCGCCTGCGCGCCCCTGTTTTACGGCCAGCGAACAGGAGTTTTTACGGGCCTTTTATTGGCAGCCACAATTTAGACGCAGCGCTATCAGGGAGCGAAACCCGTTAAAATGTTGCACTTGGACGTCGAGGGTTTTCCATTTTGTGGCGCCGCCTAATCCCATGATATGTGTTAGCGGCTGCCGCGAGCATTAAAAGCGAACCCAGCGCTAATCTGAAGAGCGCCAAGCTGAGCATGCTGTTCTACGTGCTATCGGTTTTGACGGGCCATCGGAGGATCCGCAGGAGCGAGGCATCTTTGTTCGGGGGTTGGCAGTTTGGTTTGCGAGCCGTCCTTTTCCCTCGTTTTGTTCTCTCCATAACGGTCTTACGAAAGGCTACGCTCATGTGCTCTGCGTTCTCCGAGTAGCTGGTATTGTTGGTCTGAAGTTTAAGGCACAGTCCGACAGCGCCCACGTAAACAACCGATCACAAATACTTGCAATCATAAGACTAGCTCGCTTCAAGCGGGTCAGATGATCCTGGCTTACTCCAATGCAACTTTATGCTGGATATACGGACGTCTAGTTCTATATTTTGATGCTGCCTTTAAATATGAAGTGATCCTTACATTTTCCTTTTCTTCAGTGAAAGTCAATTATTTCAAAACAAATGTCACCGACTGAACTACTGCAATATAAGCTCTCTGGAATCTCCGAAATTAGTAAATAATGTCCATTTCAGTCGTCCGTCCTGAAAAGACAGAAATGCCTTTTTACCACTGAAAGAGCCTAAAATTGGCAAAGAATGCTTGAACAATCGGCGAATGAAATTTTAAATACCGTGATCTGACATAACCCTTTTTTACGAGTGCGGGAGGAGGGGGAAGAGGAATATACTTTATTTAAATAAAATATTGTAACACTCCCAGGACGACCCTTAGTCCAGGAGCCCTCTGGCTCTTCCTTCTAGCTTAGCTCGCTCGACAAGCAGTTCCCAATCCCATCACCATCACACGGGTACCTGGGAACGAGGACATCCTCGGAAATGAGCGCACTCATGCGTTTGCCCCAGAACAGAGCTTCAGGGCGCCGGTGGATGGCCTCCCCAAATCTTCATTATACACCACCTTTGAACCTCTTGACTACACTGCAATTGTTCACCACTATCGTCGTTGCCATGCCTCGTACCCATCTCCACATCACACGCTCTCTCACATCGACAGCACATACTGGCAACAACTCCAGACACATTCTTTCCCATCTCCTCAATTTGCCCATATCTTTCACCCCACGGACTCCCCACCACACTGCTCCACATACAGCGCCACCCCACCCGCCCTCTACCATTACTTATGGAAATGCCCACATCAAATGCGTGTTCCCCCTGTCAAAAACCCCACCCCCTCCTGCTGGGAGACTGTCCTTCTAGCCACGCAACCTGCGGGTAGTAACTATGAGCGCAGCAAAATTTTTCATTAATCTGAACAGGAAGGCAAAACAGACTGTGCTCTAGGCTGGTAGAATATGGGCATTTTTAGCGACTGATCCATCTTTAGTGAAGAGATGCGGCGCACATTAAGACCGCGGTTAAGGAAGTTCAGATATCAGGATGGAAAGAAAACCGTGTTTCGCTTAGCGCCTTCAGTGGTGCACATATGCCGTCGCATCTCAGGAGCAGTTGACGCTCCCAGATGCTTGGCAAACCAAAAACTATTTGCATATTTTATTAGCGGTCACTTGTGAAGATAAATTCATGTTCAATCGTGATTAGGCAGATCAATAACAAGAAAAAAAATTAATATATAATCCATTTTCCTCGTTCCTTAGGCAATATTTTTCTTTTTTGAAATATTGTCACGGTATTGGCGACTAGGGCTAGGTTATCAGAGCCGGTGCAGGTGGAATACGTCTGGTACGTCCTGCGAGTCCGCAGCCGATTCACTTCGTCCTTTTTCTCCGAGCGCCACTTCAACGTCTTTCGCTCCGAGCGCCCCCTGGCAATATTTAGGTTTATTGTTTTAATGCCACATTTATGTGATGCTTAGCCCTGCTATGTCACTTATCATTTTGAGCTTTAGAAAATGTTTCGCCCATCTATTGCCAATTTTACATTTATCTGTCGACATTTGAAGATATTGTACAGGTTAACGAAATGCGAAGAGGAGGACGCGAGCAAATGGAAAAGCTGCTTGCCAGTGCACTATGTCAAAGATGAGCCTGCAGGCAGGGAAGGCCCGATCGACCCACGTCTCAGTTTTGATGCCTTATCACCGCCACTGGCGAAGCCATGCTTCTTCCATTAGTGCTAGTAAGGGTCGGTTTTGATACTTCAGTCAGGTACTGTCTTTGGCACTCATCAGGCGAAATGTGTTGGTTTTTGGCACCCACGCGCTTTGCGTCGTAACTAATTCGCCCATTTTCATGCTGCGTGCGGCCATGCCTGCTGTGGTTTTCTTTTAGTTTCAAAGTAGCAAGATGAGTTTGCCGGACATTTGCTCTGTGCATGAAATTCCGCTGTTTCATCGCGCTGGAAAGCACTGCTGCCATCCCTTACAAAAATAGATATTGAATTTCTGTTACGCACGTAATGTGTTTTTGATGAGTCATCAACCACTCAAAGGAGATTCAAGATTAGATGTGTTTTAACATCAGATCCGCAACAGACTTTCCTTTGAGATCACACAAGAAGTTTTGTGCTTGGAAAACGCAACAGTATTTTTGGGTAGGAGCTAATGTGGAAATACATTGACTTTCTCAAATGAGGAAAAGTATACATCACTAAGTGAATATATATTCTTTCCTTGTTAACTGCACACTTTCAGAGCCCTATGTTTGCATTTCTGTTTAGCATATGTAGGATGTTGCCTAAGAAACAACTTTTATGTGTTTTAACATGAGATCCGCAACAGACTTTCATTTGAGATTACGCAAGAAGTTTTGTGCTTGGAAAACACAGTATTTTTGTATAGGAGCTAATGTGGAAATACATTGACTTTCACAAATGAGAGAAAGTATACATCACTAAGCGAATGTATATACTTTACTATGTTTTCATTTCTGTTTAGCATGCACTGTAAAAACAAAAACAACTTTTTGGACATTTGTTTCATTCAAAACACGCTTACACCCTGAGTCTTGGGTGTTTGTGCCATTGCAAATCACTTCTTGCGAAGCGAAGGGGTGCTATGTTTGGACAATATGCTTTAGGGTGTTACGGGCAAGGATATTGTTGTGTACGCGAACCGACGCACTGCCACACCGCCTCCAAGCAAACGGACGCACGGCCGCTCCATTTCCAATGCCTCCTTGCACCTGCGAGCAGGCCGCTTCGGAAAGACCAGCAGGGGTACCCTGCCTGCGCCGACGACGACGCGCGGACGTAACCCGAGCCGTGCGTTACCTCGGAACTGGACCGTCCTGGGAGCATGTGCGCGACCAGGGCACGAGAAGCAATGCCTTCTTTATAATGCATGATATTTTGCGTGTTTCTTAAGCTTTCGAGCTCCTTCTTGCTCTGCGTATAGATTAGCCGAGCCCTCAGTCATCGCATCGCGTCCCGAAATGTTTAGATAGAAATAAGATTTAGTTACCAGTAAAATAGTGGTGTCGCTGCTGCGCTTGCTGGTATTGAAGCTTGGTCGCACTTTTTTTCCTTAAAGGTTCGTGCTACAGCTCCGTGTTCAGCGAAAATTACGCCCAAGGTAGCAACCGCCGAAGAGCCAGCGCTAATAAATTTGCCAGCGATGCCAAACTCGACATGTTAAAATGACTCTAGTTGACAAAATAGGGCGCATAGGTATCCAGAACATTAAATGCAAGTTCTAATGGTCAAGAAGTTGTAATTGTTAGAGTAGCCGCAATGGCTTGTACATTTCGAAACATGCTTCGAAACATTAAGTCCCAATCTTATGAATGCAGTCCAGACATAATAAGCAAATATGTTAACAACGTTACCAATTCCCCGAGTGGCAGAGTGGTTAGCGTAGAAAGCTACAGAGTAAGAGCTACCGAGTTCGAATCGCGCGAGAGGTGCACATTTTTTTTTTTTTGCTTAGTTTTAATTTTTTAATTTTTTAGCTTTTTTAATGTAGTTGAGGTGCTTCGCTACGTTTTAGCTTTTACTTTTTATCCAAAGTGAAAGCCATCAGGCGCTCATTGGTTCACACTCATGAACAACACACAAGAAACGCACACATTAGGTACCAACCAGAAACACGGTGGCCAACTTTCTTGTGAAACTCATCAAAAATGCATCAAGAAAATGTATAGAAATGTTAATGTGCATGATGAGAAATGTAATTAACATTTAATCAGAAACTCATTAAGCTTTTTTGTAAGGGATTGCTTGCGCGCATGCTTCGTTCTACTTTTGGCACATTTGCAAAATTTTTTTGTGTTCGTCGATTGTGGCAGCTTTGTGTCGTGGTGTCAAGGGGTGGCCATTTATTTACCTTCCTTTCGTAAACCATCAGCGCTCAGCGCAACAATGGGCGTGTGCCTATCAACCTCAGATCCCCCCCCCCCTCGTCTCTTCTTCAGGTGCTGGGAGTAACCTTGATTCAGTTCATTCTGCGCTTTAGTTTAAGTTCATGCTGCGCCTTGGAAGTGATCTGCGAATAGGTGACCTGCGCCGAGATTGCCATAGAGATAACTGTGGCGAAAATAAAATAGCTGCTTCCGTACTGCCGACTCTATGGTTAAAGTAGATTTAAATGAAATGCATGATGCCAGTTAGAAAAGTTAAAAGCACAATATAATAATTGGCCATTGTTTGTTCACCTCGGCTTTAGAATGTTCCCCCTTTAATTCTTCTGAATAGTTTCCTATAATACAGAAACTAAATATTCTAAATAATGCCAATTACTTCCCTGTTATTTTTCAAAGTTAAATGTCTCATTTCATACCGGCCAATTCATCGCACGGACAAAGAAGGAACCAGTGTACACACACGCACGCACACTACAAACGTTAAATGACTGTGCGGCGGTGAAGCAGGATGAAGTAGTTTGGCGACTGTAAACGCCTCAGGAAGGGTCCATACATCTTCAGTCTGCGCTGATCGAGAGTTATGATGTGGGCCGCAAAAATTTATTTTTCTTACTCCCCTCTTGGACTTTAAAGAAGGAAATTGATTTATGGCAAACGCCTCAGTCAGATGACACGTAAGAGGCAGCGCTTGTTCTAACGCGAACAAATGGTGGCTGTCCGGACGGGGAAAGAGTGGGCCCCCCTCGGAGCAGTGGCGCCCGTCCCGTCTGCCCAGCGCAAACTTCTTCAGACATCGCTTTCCCGGTAGACTATTAGACCGACTGTGTGCATAAGGTATTGATTTTCAACTTTAAGAAGAAGGAAGAGGAGAAAACTGCTTTGAAAACTCGGGTGCCTTCGCACATTTGGGACGATAGTACGTGGCACGCATAACGTGCGTCAATGGATAGACGATGGCTGATAATATATCGAGTGCGAAAGGGGTGCGAAGGAAAAATTTAGGCGCAGATGATACTTTCCCCAATATGGAGAAAATAAGCATTAAAAATCGTAAATGTTGCATCCTTTTTTTTTTTTTTATCTGTACACTAAGAAGAATGCCCAGAATAAGCCTGGTCTCTTACCACATAATACAATGTCAAAGGAGACAGCTGCTGGTTTTGTTGAAGTGTTTCGGCAATTCAGGTTTAATGTCGAGGGCAAAACAGTGCTTAATATTTTCTTGCTAGAATAGCTTGTTAGACCACAAATAGCATGGATCGGCTATTTTCAGGACGATCGCATATTCAACAAAAAAAGTGCAAAAAACCTCCCGAGAAAAGAGCAGTCACCATTCTTTACATCCTTCACCACAAAAAAGAAACTAAAATGCGAAGCATAAGGCTTTGCTGCTCGTAGAACCTAGACTATGAAGTTTAATGCGGCACACCAGCAGGAACGATGATAGAAGGTGCGTTAGGCACTGAAGTCTCCGAGTTTCCGGGTGCCGTCAGGATCTTGGTAAAAGCTACCGCTCAAGCGTGAGAATCTAAAACGATGATAAATTATGGCAGCTGGATGCAGACGTATCTCCGTCATATTCAATTCAAGGGATCCCTGCTTCTCTGTTTCTCTTGTCTTTTTTTCCCTCGCCTCTAGGCAAATCGCGCGCCAGCTGCAGGTGATATCCGTGTAATCTGTAACCGATGACGAAGTAATATAATTCCATATTTTAATCCAGCTGTAGCTAGAACTGCAAACTGGAATAAATAAATCTTTACAGAGGAGACACTCAATCTCCGCCTTTAAGTCTATGACGCAAAATCGTACAGGGACTCTTTATTCGCTTATTAATAAATCTCTTAATTAAGTTGTGACTCAAAAATATCTCCAAATGTTTATTAAAACACAACCCTAGGCAACCTCTTTATTCAGATGCCGGCCGTAGGCGACCACCCGACATATATACAGCCCTGCATTAGCCACGCCGTGCGATCATGCTGCGTGGCCTAGGAGTAACGTGCCTGACACGGCATCTAAAAACATTGGAAGGTTGATTCTTAATGCACCTGCCCACCGCAAATGAGCCACCTGACTTCGCAGCTCCTGCCAACTTCCCGATAGCATATGGTCTCGTTAAGTAGCAAAATCATCGAAAAATTACTATTCCGCCAAGTCAGCAGCCAGCTATCACCAGCAAGCGCTATGCCCGTCATTTTTCGCTCATAACGCCAACAGGATTTAACGCTATAGCGTTAATGAAACGGAACACGTTGAACGTTCTCCATGAATGAGGGTCACCTGCTTCAAATTTACTCAGTGCGTGTATCTACAGCCCCAATTTATACGAACTCTGTACCCCTGAGCGGCGCGCGAGAAGTCGCTAGTCGCGTTTTCTTTACACTAAGCGTGTGTGAGAGGAGAGTCATTATTCAGGCGGTCAGAGCACTTGGGAAAGGAGATGGCAGCAGAGCCCCAAACGCCCGAAATCCAGCCCCTTATCAGCAGCTGCGTGGAATCCCCGGCTACCGATGTACTGGCCAGTTGGAGACCCGGCCGGTCGCCGCAATCAGTCCCGCAACCAGCGGTTGCTTGTGGTAGCCGAGTGCGCTCCTGAAACAGCGTCGGATGGCCGGCACCGCCTCACGCACACACGAAGCGGGTCTCACGACTCTGCCGTTGTGAGCCGGCGCCGTTCCGCACGTTCTTGGGTTAAGTCGTGGGTAATTGCGCTCGTGCGGTTTTGTCCGCGCGCGCACGGTATATCATCTGCCGGGCCCCCCTCCTGCGTTGCAGTCCGCACCACTGGCCGCTGCTGTTCCGGTTTCCAAGGAAAGCGCGCTCGGAAGCTGCTTCGTGCCAAATGCTGTAGCGATGTTGGATCCGCTCCCGTGTATGCCGGTGGGTCCCGTTCACGGGAAAGCGGTGCCACCGTTCGGAGGAACTGAGAGCCACCGTACTGGCACTTGCACGCGAGCTCTGATCTGCTGCAGATAATAGCTTGCGTGCAGCGGAGTGGAAGTCTTTGCTAACGTTCTGCCTCTTTTAGTGCGATGGCAATAGCACTGCCATGAAGGCGAAGATCGCCCGGCGACGGTGTCTCTGTGAAGTCTTCACATGTCAACCGCAATTGATCACATGATGTATTAAGGTGGTTTTGCTCTCTCCGCCTACCACAGTTGACAGGTCGAGAGATGGAAATACCCAGCTTAAGTTGCAGAGCAAAGGAAGCAAAGGCCGGATTATGAAAGGCTAGGCAAAAGTGAAGAAGCGATTAGGAATGAATGCGCAATAAGAATGGAATTGCAATGGTAAAGATATGTATTCGTGAGTGAAAGAGAGTGGCATAGGAGTTGGATTTGAATCAGGAATCCAGGAGAGTGCATAGTGAATAAAATAATTTACGTACTTCTTGCATCAATGCAAATATTCCCCTTCAATAATGGTTTGCTTTTAAACGCATGCCATCGCATGCCCCATGCGCAGTAGTAGAAAACAGGCGTTGAAAATTCAGCCCGAGAGTACACCAGATGTGTGTGACGCCTGGTTGAGTTAAAAACCTGGACTAATTTGCCCTCTAAAAAAGCTTTCGTCAATTGGCTAAACCAGAGAGTAGTGTCAAAAATATTTTCTCATATCAATATTGTTTATTCATGTCATTTGTCAAAACAGCGTCCGAGATGAGGCACTTTTGATTCCTTACCGGGCCGTTGAGAATGGGGAAAGTCATGTACAGCTTTACACAGATTTCCACGACAAAAGCACCTATCGGCTAAGAAAGCAAGTGTTTTGCTTGCATGGTATGGTCAACCTTACAGCAGTGATGCGCAATCTTGAATTACAACATTCCTACAGCTCTTCTTCTTACATTCCTCCTTTGTAAACATTTTATAAGCTGTTTTAGCGAACAACTTTACAAATTGCTCCACATTGTAAGTTCTATATAAAAAAAGAATTTTAACGATCGATCTCGCAACAGTGGTGGACACAACATGCTTTAAACTTCTTCTGATTATCCAGAAAATTGACACGAACACACTAATAACGTCTGAATTATCGCAGTTGGGTGGTTACATCCTACGCGGAGTCCGAAGCCATATCAGTTTGTGAATTGAATTAAACCTGATTCGTTAAATGTCGACAGCATGTGTCTCGTAGTTGGCAGACGCGCTGCATGATCTTGCAGTCAGTACTTCAGCGAAAACAAAGTAAGAGTCAGATTATGTGTTCTTCAGATAAACGCGACTAAGGGTTCCACCGCGATTGCTGGAACAGCTGCAGCCTCTCCAGAAAACTCTAAAACACGGCAAAATCAGAGCCATTGTACATCCTTGCCGAGTGCTCGGCCACGCGCTGCCGTGGTGTAGCTCATGATGAGCGCGATATGGCACATTCTTTTTCCTTGCAGCTTGGTGCAAGGAAAAGGTGATTCATTGCCAACTGCGAGACCGTTGCTACGACACGTTGTAGTAAGGCAGGCCGTTTGAATTTGGCGATGTAGCCACAGTACACATCATCACATAATGTTGCGAGGTTCCCGCCTGTCTCAATAACACCGATATTTAGGCCTGTTGGTAATGATCCATATTAAAACCCATTCGCAGCACGAATAAATTCGCAGCATTCGTCCTGTCGCGTGTGTTTTCTTCCTGTCGTTGTTTTATTCGTGCTGCGAATGGGTTTTAATATCGCCTGTCTCAATTTCGGTTTCTAGTACCCCAGCAGAAATACGACGATTCTGGGTAAGATCTACCAAAGGACGGCTGTTCGACTCTTAAATGTACGGAGAGATTTCGCTGTACGATGATTCTGTACTCGTTTTTCTTTCTTTTCAGAGCACAATAAATGTTTGATCACGATGTGGTTAGGATCCGCTCTGATTTTGCTACCTTTGGTACTGGATAAATTCAAACATGATAACCATAGTACTTGAAGATTTTATAAAAGGGAACCCTAAATGCTTCAGTCGGTCACCAGTTATTGAGATTTCTTTCACGAACATTGCTTTTCTTGCAACAGCGTTCGAACTTTGGCGCGAAACGTTCTTTCTGTCTGAGGATTTTTACCTCCAAAAACAACTATGCCCCAATTCTCACTCTTAAACATGCATGTTTAGCGCAAGCGTCTCTGTCGACATGTAGACGTTCATGTTTATTCTGTTATGCAAAGAGGTGTCGTTGCCCGAATTTCTAACACATGCAGAACAATAATATCCTCTAACAGCAATTAAACAAACAACCTTTACCATATATATATATATATTGTAGTCATGGTGAAATGCGCAACAAACACGACACAAAAGTATGCCCCAATTCTCACTCTTAAACATGCATGTTTAGCGCAAGCGTCTCTGTCGACATGTAGACGTTCATGTTTATTCTGTTATGCAAAGAGGTGTCGTTGCCCGAATTTCTAACACATGCAGAACAATAATATCCTCTAACAGCAATTAAACAAACAACCTTTACCATATATATATATATATTGTAGTCATGGTGAAATGCGCAACAAACACGACACAAAAGTAAGGAACACGTATCACGGGACGAGCGCAAACTACCAACTCTTTATTGAAGGAAAATCCTTCCTTCAATAAAGAGTTGGTAGTTTGCGCTCGTCCCGTGATACGTGTTCCTCTTACTTTTGTGTCGTGTTTGTTGCGCATTTCACCATGACTACAGTAGACATTCACCAACTAGCCCGCCAACAGCTCCTGTTAAAATATATATATATATATATATATATATATATATATATATATATATATATATATATATATATATATATATATATATATATATATATATATATATATATATATATATATTTTTTTTTTTCTTTCGACTTTGTTCTACACGAGCCTACCGCGGCTCATACATGCGTCGTTCACATTCACGAGCCCAGCTTACAAACAGAGGGTTCCACTGCCCTGCCTCTGACTTCCGACAGTCGACTCGCACTCATCCACTATGTCACAAAAGCACTCTGAGATGCTTGGAAGGAAGGCAACTAACTGCACCTAAGCGCACAAAAGGCCGCGATATAAAAAAAATGAACATCACCCTTTTCTGTCTTTCCTTTCGCAGGACCAAACTGTGCACTTAATACTACACTTTCCCTAAATCATAGAGGGAGGTGGGTTAGATTGCTTGTAAGACAGATCAGTAGCGAAAAACATGAGTACGGGAATAATGGCCTTGTCGTCGATACCTTCCAGTCTTCATAGTCCGGTAGTCACACAGTTCGATATCATGCATTTTGAAAAAGAGCCGTGAGGACTCTCTGCGCGTTTGTTCGTAATAAAAGTATGTACTTTAGCTATTTTTAGCTTCGTTGATATATGTTCGAAGCACTCATTTGTTGATGGTAAATACGCAGCACTTCTTCCCGCGAATCAATTCAAAGACCGAAAGAAATCGCTGAGCCTCGTTTCGAAATGTTAAGATGCTGGACTCAGCTCCAGGAATATGAGCGCAAATATTGGTTTGACTTCCCCGCCCTAGGTCACGGTAACATAGGCATCTGTGTCCTAGTCTCTCACATTTTTTAACGTACAGAAGCTGCCTTTTGAACGGATTTACCCTGTTTTTATATTTACGGTTAACTGTTATAAACCGGATCTTTTTACGGTGTGTACACATTTCGTAGTAATAACCAGCGCTGGCATCAGGGGCTACCTCCCCATGTATGCCCTATGCTTGCGTGGGAACTGTTACTTCCTCCAAACGCGGTTAATATAGAGGCCCTGGTGGATCAAACCCAAAATGAATTAGTCTCTTTGGTCAGCAGGACGCACCAGCTTCATTGTCGATACGGCGATGAACTCTGCTGCACGTAACTGCATACGCTGCGCGGGTGTGTACCGAAGCGGCCGTGCCGGAGTCAATTATCTCATCTCCGTGGGTGGCGGCATGGCGGTGGATGCTCACGTGGCCCTGTTCTTTTCTTTTTGGGTACGCTTTCGTGCGGATCGGTCTTGCGCGCGCGCGCGTGCCATAGGCTGAGTCGACCTTCGAGTTGCAAGGAAAACGTCGCGCCCCCTCATTCTCCGTTTACGTCTCTCTCCCGGTCGCTGAAGTAGCCGTACTTTGGAGCTTCCCCCACCGCATTCACACCGCCATCTTCATCTAAGCTCAGGAGATAATCGTGCGCTTTGATGCCTTCCCCTCGTCTGCCGGACCAACATTTGGCCGAAAACAATATTGATCGGCGCTTGCCAACCGCAGTTAAAAGTGACGGCTCTTTTCGTGCGGTCAGCATTAAGATGCAGGACGAAGGACACGCCTGGTGTTGTTGTTGTGAACTTCGTTTTCTCAAGCGATCATAAAACACGATAGACTGAATACGTGCGCATTGATTCAATCTTTGATTTCATATTCTGCAAGCATGGTGACAGCTGCAGATGCTGTAAGGAGTCATTTTTGAGCCGTAGTTTGTTTGTGGGCGTAAACTGGTGCCCGGTCTCTTTCTTCCTATTTTAGCCTTGAATCAGGGCATAAAAGTGCAAATCCTTATACACTGCGACCGGCAACTTTAAACCACAATCGAAATTTCCCTCCAGACCGTCCACATTATCCGCTTGACCCTAAACGTGAAGATGTCAGTCAGCAAAGTTTCTTTTCGCTGTGGAGAAATTTCGATCTAGAACGCATTCGTAGAAGTATATCAGCGTATAAAAATTTTAACGACGACGCTGTCGTTTTTTGGCATATTAGCCGACACACTGAGGAAAACATCCCTCAGGGAAATAAAGATGGGGGAGGGCGGGGGGGGCGGGGGGGCGGGGGGGGGGGGGTTCTATGTGATGTTTGACATATAACCATTTCTAAAGCACGTTCTAGGTCACAACTTACTCGTTAGGCAGACTGATACCAAATATAAAGATCAGATGCGAACTTGTGGTCGTACTTTTTGTCTCTAATTGGCCTACAGATGATAGGAGAAACAAATGATTGGCCGACATTGTGAATAGGTTGTTTCTACAAAACTCAATTGCAGTCGAATGATTGTTGACATGCAAAAACTACATAATTACAAAAAATTCCTTTCAGATTGGCACTCCCTCTTGATAGGATGATCAGCCTTGCCTGCCCTCTGGCGACTGTCGTCTTGGAGCTTTCGCACTGGGAGGATTTCACTAAGCCTAAAATGCTATGTAAATAACACAAGCATTTATATAACATTTTGAAATTTATGCACTGACTTTCTTTTGGGCCTCCATCTCAGCAAGCACACAAATTGCAGTGTACTTTCTCGTGCCTTTAGCGGAAAATTTCAGCAGAATCCACTAACGGAGGGTATATCATGTCAAGCTAAGTAATAAATAGAACGAAAGCCTGATGTTTTATTTCATCCAAGCCAATTGTACTTGCTCGGAACGAACAATGGGGCGAATAGAGAAAACATTATCCTTTGTAATTTTTTTTTTTGCATGACCTGTGAGATACCAGAATTTTTGATTGAGCATCATCCTACCAAGATGCACTAGCGGTGGTACTGCATGCACATATCGTTTATTGTACACAAAAAACAGCCGTTTGCATGGCTGCCTATCTTGAATCAAGACGGTTTAGGAGCGCGGTCTTTGTCAAATTTGCGGGATTACAACTGCAACTAGAAATTCTTAGTTTATCGTGGAACAGTCGTCTTATCCTTGAATGCGTGCCATACTGGCACGAAAAATTGAAAACAAAGAAAAGAGCTAGAACGAAATGTGCAGCGCAACTGACTTCTCACAAAAGCGCAGCTTTGAGTTAGAAAGTATGCGCCGTGACATATCCTCTGTGTTACTCCTTTGATCGTCATCCCTTTTGCGTACTTAAGCGCTAAATCTACGGGCCTTGTAAAAAAAGAAATATTTGTTCATTTATTTTACTTGCTTATTTTGTTTGTTGTTTTTGAACAAGCTAAACACTAGCTCGGCACTGGCAGATGACACGTGTAACGTCGGCATCAATGAAGCCAGAGAAACTTCTTCGCAGAGTCTTATGTGCTCGATGACTGCGATCCTTTTCTTTATTTATTTGTTTATTTATTTGTTTCCCAATTCCTCATGGCCCACGCAGAGGGCATTATAGAGAGGGGGCGGGCTATACAATTTTTTACGCAATTAACAATGGTCAAAAATGATATATTTAACATCATATAAAGAAAAGCACCAGTAAGAAAAATACTCTGAACGTCACTATATACGATTAGCAGGCGTAAGGAAAATGCAGATTTTATGATGTTTAAAAAAATATCGAGGGCGCGATAAACTTAAGAAAAGAAAAAAGGCAAGGCTATGTAAGGACTTAAGCACTGCTAGAGAAGATTACGACCAAAACTTCCATCTGGATGCACAGTCGAACGCATAATATCGAACTCTTCGGAATTCGAGAGGTATTTCAATAATCTTTAATTATATCTATAAAAACTGGCAAACTATAACTTTTTATGTAAGCTATAGAAGCCAGAGCGGTGGTCGCTTTAGGCGCTGCTAAACCTAACCTTATTCGCATCACAGCGTCAGTGGAACGCGCCAAGACGTTGAATTGTCTCACTAAATGCTACACACACACACACACACACACACACACACACACACACACACACACACACACACACACACACACACACACACACACACACACACACACACACACACACACACACACACACACACACACACACACACACACACACACACGCACACGCACACACACACACACACACACACACACACACACACACACACATATGCATACGCGCACGCACACGCACATGCACACGCACAGACACACACACAGACATGGGCGGCGCAGTGTTTACGGCGCTCGACTACTATTCCCTAGGACGCGGGATCAGTTCGAGATATGGCACCATAGTCACTGTAACACGTGATCAGCTCACGTTGCATTCCTACTCAGTGTTCTCAGGTTTAGTGAGCTCAGTTTAGGCTTCGTGCCCCAGTAGTGCTGGATTCCATAACGCTGGGGGTCTGTAGGAGGTCGTCTGGGAACCCCCAACGATATGTTGGAAAATGAATTATGATGATGATGAAGTTTTTCGAGCTCGTTTGAAAAATTGATATGGCGTCCTCTGGTCCATGGCTTCGAACTCCCCCTCTGGTTATTGAACTATAGAACCTGGTTAATTAATGTTGTTTAGTGGCTTTTACTTCATTACCTAAAACTTTAGAATAGCTTTCGGTGTACAGTACATTCAATTTTACTGCGAGATTGCTTCTCATAATATTCATCTTATATTTCAAACTTCCTTTCCATATGAATTTTTTTATTGCTCACTGAAACGCTCGGCATGTAATCCTGATGAAGGTCGGCATGCTGTAACGCTGAGCGCCGAAGGTAATGACGCGAATGAAAAATTTGCTTGGCACTTTGAAGTTGAAAATCGATTTAGGTCTTTGATAACCGCTTGGTCTCTTAGCGCTGTGAAAAGCTCTGACAGCACTGTTTGCTCTCGGTGAACAGTGGGTGCCATTCATTGTGTATTTGCGCTTCTTTGTTCTTTCCATCTGTTCGTCTGTACCTCACCTTTTTTTTTTTCTGACTGCTAGGATTTTCCCATCTGCTAAAACGGCAGTTTTTTCCTTCTCACTCGTGGTATCAAGTTGCCCCTTCCATCCGCTTCTTCATTGCGCCCCTTGCTTGCTTTCCCTCTCTCTGTCATTACGGTATCTCCGCCCCTTTCTCTGCTTCTCCGCCTTGTAGGGGTAGAAGTGCCTCTCTTTCCCACGCCAAACAACCAGCAGCGATAAAAGGGAAACCCTGGCGGGACTTAAGAGCTAAAGCAGCAGAAGAACCAGCACGTTGCATCGGCGGCTCCCAGCCGTCTCAATTTTGCGCCGCTATCTGTACGCGATTACTCGCGTCGGCTCGGAGCACAGCCGCAATTCTTTCATTTCGGCCGCGCCGCACGCTCTCCGCCGCCCGACTTGGCTTTTTTCTCCCCCACCGCGAATTCGGGGAAACGTTTCTCGCGCCGTTGCACGGTCTTTCCTGGCTGGTCTCTTCTTTGCTCCTCTCTAATTTTCTTTGTTCCGTGCAGTGGCGTCTCCGGTACTCCGGTGTCTTTTTTTTCTCTCTCTCTCTCTGATTGCCCCTCCGGCGACATGTGGGTGCATTTTTATGCTCCCTCTCGCTTTGCCGCCAAAAACACTTTTGATAACACTCCCTTTGCGCTCAGCTGAGCGCCTCATTGCGTGTGTCGTACTTTCGATACGCTCCAGGCCCAGCCACTGGGTTCTCGATTCAGCTCAATACCGACACACGCTGGCTTGCCGCAGTTTGTCTTAGCTTGTCCCGGCGTCATAGCACGTCGGCGGTGCGTTCAGTTTAGGATTTCTGTACAGCGGTGCTCTTCATATACGCATGCATGCTGATCTGCACTTCTCTCTGCCACAAAAGAGTTAAACAAAGTGCAGGTAACAGGGAGAGGAGCTATAGGATTGCGTTCGGATGGAGAGTACGCACTAGGGACAGAGAAAATCTGGAAAGAGCCTTGCCGCATCACATTGCCATGCTGGATTGCTGTTCTCTCATGCACAGCTTTGTCAAACTGATCGCTTAGCTTTACGCGCCGCTTAACTCCAGATATATAGTCCTACCGGCTGCCTTCTTTCCACTTATTCTGCTAAAGAAATGCCATCCCGTACTAAGCGCGGACCCTATTGAAGTAGCTCCCCGAGCATAAGATTTATTCAGAAAGGGTGCAAGTTTGGTTGGTTTACTTCTAAGCACTGTTACGACCAAGCATCCGCATTTGCGCGCTCTATTGTTCGCCTGTGGGCATGGATAAGTTTTGTGAATATGTGGTGATGGTCCAATGGCTCTAAGTGAGCCTTTTTCCAGGAATCTTGTTTTGTAAGCCTGTTTTGCTTTGTGGACAACCTGCAAATGCCAAACTGACCCTGTCAAGAGAACGTCTGGAAAAACACAAAGAAACGTCCCCCTGCGGGAAATAGCAGGAAGTGCTTTCTTTCTTTTGTTCACCCTTCCAGTCGAGAAGTGCTATCCTCCAGTGATGAATGCCTCCTATCCAAAGGAGACGACAGAGTGACATGTCCGCTGACGTGCAGGACAAGAAAGGAGCATGACTCATACGGCCATTAAGTGATTTCCCGGGAATGCAGGAAAGATTTGCAATTGTCGAAAAGGGACCATGTTGGGAGCCCTATGCGGCGCCACGTGCACTCGGGTTTCTGAGAAGTAAAACCCCTTGTCAGAACCAGCCTGTGGTTTCTTTGCTGAAGAATAGAAATGTACCTCCTCTCCTCGCCGTTCCCAAGCTTTTCCCGCCAACAAGTGATCACGCCCAACGAATGAATGCCGGACCAGTCAGTGCTTCAGACCATCAGTGCAGTGATGTGTTCGATTGGATGCCGATACCTGAGGGGCGTGCCCTGGATTTGGTTGGTCAACATCTTCAGAGAGGGGCTGGACATAGGGGGGTTTTAAGGACGCTGCAGAGCACGAAATGTCGCTCTGGGCCCTGGGTAAACGGCTCATCCAGTCGCTTCTCGCTATGAACTCTTAACGCTTGTCATTTTGCTGATGTACCCTTCTTTTTCATGTAAATATTCTTGTAAATACGTTTTCTCAAAGTGCCAGTAAACCTGCTTGTACATATTTTACCAACTTCGAAGATTCAGTCCTTCTTCAACCCGAGTCTCTGCACGCTACCAAGTGAAGGCCGGGTCGACATAGCCCCAGCGTCACGACAACTGGTGGCAGCGGTGGGATCTGAATCTACAAGCACAACGACTGGTGACCAGCGTGGGATCTGAATCTACAAGCCACAACATCTGGTGATTGGAGGTGGATCTGAAGCTACAAGCCACAACATCTGGTGATCGGAGGTGGCATCTCAAGCAACAAGCAGGCGCAACAATCGGCCAACAAGAGGGCAGCTCGGAACATCGATCGCATGTGTGGGTGAGTGCTTGGCTTTTCTTCTGATGTGGACCAGGTTCTAGAACAGGGTTAGATTTTAAGAACTGGTAAAAAGTGTTGAAACGCCTTTAGGTTTGGTAGTTTGCACTGTTGTTTTGGAAGTAGCCGACACTCGGAGCGATCATGGACCTACAAAAGCTGCAGAAACCGGAACTGTTGCTATTGTGTGAGGAATTGGGAATTAATACAAGTGGTTTGGCACGAAAACCCTTGATTATAAAGGCAATCACTGATCTGGGAGCCGATGATGAGGAGCTCAGTGAAGCATGGAACCTCATCGAACAAAAAAAGGAGGAGCAGCTCATACAGCAGAAAGAGCGAGAAAAAGAGGAAAAGAGGCGGGAGCGTGAAATTGAGAGAGAAGCAAAAAAGCGGGAGCTAGAAATTGAGCTCCGGAAATTAGAAGTAGAGTTGAGCAAGAGGTCGGGCAATTGTCCCCAGCTAGCGGTACCTCTTCTCAACAAGGAGGCAGATTTCAAGATGTCAAAGTACATGCAGCCATATGTGATATCAGGGGATATCGGTCTGTATCTGGGTAACTTTGAGCGAACTTGCGAAGAACTGTCCTTCCAGCGAGACACGTGGTCTCAGAGATTATTGACGGTTCTGCCCTGCGAGGCAGCGGAGGTTGTCGCGCGGCTAAACAAGGAGGACGCGGACAACTACGAGAAGGTCAAAGCTTGCCTTCTGATTTTCGGAGACAGAGTTGTGCAAGCCTTAACACGTTCAAAGGCGCGAGAACTAGCTACACTGCTCATACCAGAAAAATCCACAGCGGAGGAAACGGCAGTTAAAACAGTGGTCGATGCGGAAGATAGCCGGTCAGAAAACTTTGAGAGCGAGGCATCTCAGATAAGTCAACTAGAAAGTGAGCTTGATGAGACGCGGAATGAGGACGTTATTGAGAGTAACCTCTTGCCGCCAGTGTCTAGTAATCTCACGAGACTACTAAGTGGAACCCGAGAGGACTTAGCTATGGAGCAAGTCGTGGTAAATCTAACGTTAAAACTTCCCGAGGAGATGGGGGACAACTTGATTTGCCTCAGCGGAAAAGGAAGCAACGCTCAGGAGCTTCTCAAAAAGACGGAGCAGAGAGGAGAACTAAAGAAATCCCAGCTGTCCGATCTGGGCGAGATAATAACAGAGTTTGAGGCCTGCTTCGTGGACAGGCCAGGCAGAACTGATTTGACTGAGCACGATATTGAGCTGACTTCAGACGTGCCAGTGCGATCAAGGTGCTACCGATTTTCTCCAAGGCAAAGAGAAATTCTGGATAGGGAAGTAACTCGCATGCTGGAATTGGGAGTAATAAAACCCTCGGAAAGCGATTATGCTTCGCCTATGATCTTAGTAGAAGCTCCAGGTAAAGACCCTAGGCCTGTGGTAGACTACCGAAAGCTAAATTCTCTCACCAGGGATCAAGTGTATCCTATTCCGAATATTGAGGAGAGAGTAGAACAGGTCAGTAGAGCGGCATATGTGACTACGCTGGACCTTACTCGAGGATACTGGCAAGTACCGCTCACTGAACGCGCCAGCAGATACGCGGCTTTCGTCACTCCGACGGGCAGCTACCAGCCAACAATGATGAGTTTCGGGCTCAAAAATGCTCCATTTTGTTTTTCCCGACTCATTGATAGGGTTTTAAAGGGGTGTGAAACATTCGCGGTGCCTTATTTAGACGACATTGCGGTTTTTTCCGACTCATGGGCGGACCATATGGTACATCTAAGAGCTGTACTGAGCCTTTTGCGTCAAGCTGGACTAACCGTAAAGGCCGAGAAATGTTGCCTGGCAAGGGCGACCGTGGACTACTTGGGTCACAATGTAGGTCAAGGTTTCAGGAAACCCAGCGAGATTAAGATTTCTGCGGTAGCAGACTACCCGCGGCCGAGCCCGAAGACGGAAATTCGAGCATTCCTAGGTCTGACGGGATACTACAATCACTACATCCCTAACTATTCATCTTTGGCTAGCCCTCTGACCGACGCTCTCCGCAAGACAGAACCGACAAATGTAGTCTGGGACGAACAAAAGGAAGCCTCCTTCGTAAACCTGAAGGCTGTGCTGATTAGCCGTCCGGTATTGCGAGCTCCAGACTATGGCCGAGAATTCACGGTCCAGTGTGATGCCAGTGATCGAGGGTTAGGTGCTGTTCTCTGCCAGAGAGATGACGACGGTAATGAGCACCCCGTGCTCTACTTGAGCAGAAAACTGAGTTCTAGAGAGAGGGCTTATTGCGCGTCAGAGAAAGAATGCGCTTGCATTGTATGGGCCATTCAAAAATTGCAGTGCTATCTTGGAGGGGCCAAATTCACCGTAGAGACGGACCATTGTCCCCTGGCTTGGCTGCAAACTGCGACATCGAAGAACAGTCGCCTTCTTAGGTGGAGCTTGATTTTACAGCAGTACAATTTTGAAATAAGATACAAAAAGGGGAAGTTAAATGGGAATGCGGACGCGCTTAGCCGCTCTTTCTAAGCGGTCCGAGATGTTCCTCACCATGTATCCAAATTGATAATCAGGTTTTTTTTTTTTTTTTCGTGCGCTTGTATATGTGTGGCTATGTAAAGCAGCACGTTTGGTTTTCTAGGAATACGTGGGTCCTGAACGTTTTGAGAGTGGGCTTTTCTCGAACAACAATGGCAGTTTTCTTTTAACCTGGTCTCTTCAGACGGGAGCCGAGTGCTTGTTTAGACATGTGGTTGAGTTTCAGACAGCTCGAGCAATTTGGCCTACAACAATCAAGACAACGCGACAAGCAACAGCGAGCTTCAAGCGTTCACGTGCAGGCCATTAAGTCGTCTCTTCATGCAGCAGCTGGGACTGCTGCCCTCCGAGTCTCTTCTGGCGGGGGAGGAGGCTGTTACGACCAAGCATCCGCATTTGCGCGCTCTATTGTTCGCCTGTGGGCATGGATAAGTTTTGTGAATATGTGGTGATGGTCCAATGGCTCTAAGTGAGCCTTTTTCCAGGAATCTTGTTTTGTAAGCCTGTTTTGCTTTGTGGACAACCTGCAAATGCCAAACTGACCCTGTCAAGAGAACGTCTGGAAAAACACAAAGAAACGTCCCCCTGCGGGAAATAGCAGGAAGTGCTTTCTTTCTTTTGTTCACCCTTCCAGTCGAGAAGTGCTATCCTCCAGTGATGAATGCCTCCTATCCAAAGGAGACGACAGAGTGACATGTCCGCTGACGTGCAGGACAAGAAAGGAGCATGACTCATACGGCCATTAAGTGATTTCCCGGGAATGCAGGAAAGATTTGCAATTGTCGAAAAGGGACCATGTTGGGAGCCCTATGCGGCGCCACGTGCACTCGGGTTTCTGAGAAGTAAAACCCCTTGTCAGAACCAGCCTGTGGTTTCTTTGCTGAAGAATAGAAATGTACCTCCTCTCCTCGCCGTTCCCAAGCTTTTCCCGCCAACAAGTGATCACGCCCAACGAATGAATGCCGGACCAGTCAGTGCTTCAGACCATCAGTGCAGTGATGTGTTCGATTGGATGCCGATACCTGAGGGGCGTGCCCTGGATTTGGTTGGTCAACATCTTCAGAGAGGGGCCGGACATAGGGGGGTTTTAAGGACGCTGCAGAGCACGAAATGTCGCTCTGGGCCCTGGGTAAACGGCTCATCCAGTCGCTTCTCGCTATGAACTCTTAACGCTTGTCATTTTGCTGATGTACCCTTCTTTTTCATGTAAATATTCTTGTAAATACGTTTTCTCAAAGTGCCAGTAAACCTGCTTGTACATATTTTACCAACTTCGAAGATTCAGTCCTTCTTCAACCCGAGTCTCTGCACGCTACCAAGTGAAGGCCGGGTCGACATAGCCCCAGCGTCACGACAGCACACACGCACACGCACACACACACACACACACACACACACACACACACACACACACACACACACACACACACACACACACACACACACACACACACACACACACACACACACACACACACACACACACACACACACACACACACACACACACACACACACACACACACACACACACACACACACACACGCACACACACACGCGCGCACGCACGCACGCACATGCACATGCACGAGCGCAGGTCCTGGTGAACGCGAATAAAATTATACACACCAATAATGCGACGACCAGAAACACGTCTTACAAAGATAATTAGGCTTGCCATTAGTTTTTGGTCTTTTGTATTTTAATGATACCGCTTCCCACAACGTCATTACGCAGTTTAATTTAAGGCTACATTTTATTAATGCGGGAGGACTAGAAGTCTCAGGCCTGAAAGCATATTGCGTCATCTGATGCCATGCAGAGAAGGACGAAAGAAAAAGAATTAGACACAAACAGATATAAACATGTAAAGAATACGATTTCTTTTTTTTTTTTCTTTTTGCGATTCGAAGAATGCAATTCAAATTCGTAATCTTCGGACTGGAGGCCGTACCGTATACCCCACTAAGATAACGCAGCTTTTTCTAGCAGCGTATTTATTACATGCAGTTAAGTACTAGACGGACCTATACACGCTGACTACCAAGGGCCCAGTTACGGCAACTAATGGCTGAGCTGTGGTAGCTTGACACAAATGACTACTAACACAAGTAAATGGGCGGAAAATATACATAACGGCTTAGCAGTGAATATAGTCGTAGCAAAACATTTTTTGTCATGAATTTCCTTTAGCTGGAGCGCGATTTGTCTAGAGAGACTACTTAACGAAACAGTCAAAGTGGCGGTTCAACCCGCTCGTTGTGCGCAGCCAATATAGAGTGCAATGAGGGAAATTGCGTCAGGGTAAAAGAATAGCGCTAGGGACTGGACACAGTAACACGAGGACGCACAAACACACGTGTCCCTGTGTCCCGTCCCTAGCGCTGCTCCTTCACCATGCGAAACCAACTAGCCGGCCAACTCGAATCTTGTAAGTGTGTCAGAGGAATCAGATACGGTTCAACAGCAACGACGCATTTTACGCAACGGGAGCTTGAAATAGTCTTTCTTTGCTTAACGATCGTTGTTTTGGGACATGATTCAAAAAACGGTAGCCCCCCCCCCACCCCCCCCCCCCCCCCTCGTTCTTGTTGTATTGAGTGGTTATTGTGTAATAAGTGGTGAGATGGCATCTTCGAGGCGCTGCAGATGAAGTTATGTGATGTTAGGAAGATAGTGAGAGACCGGAAAGCGTGGCGTGATATGGTCCATAGGGTCACGAAGAGTCGGACTCGACTGAACGACTGAACTGAACTGAGTACATTACAACAGTCCCCTTTCGTCTGCTTCCTCCTTTCTTCATATGAACCTCTACTGGGGCCGTCATGATTGTGTGCAAACTGAAAGGAAACATCGGAAGCTGATCAATGCGCGTTGCTACATCCGCGCGTAAACTAAAACAAATGCAAGGAAATATAAGAAAATATTGCTGCTTCCTGCTGGGAACAAAGCCTATGGTCATGCACATGGGTCTACGTCAACCATAGTTTGTTTTGTACGATTCCGGCTCTTTGTGGAAGTGGAGAATTCGCTAAGGGGGTCGAAAACACCAGAACAAACGAATCAAGTGAGTTTAGTTTAGTTTTTAAATTGTGTCCTCGTTAAAGCCAAATCTTCGAGGAAGAGTTGCGCGTCCTCACTACACTCCGACTTAAGACGAAATATCTCGCGCTCACCGGTCGCTGGTTCCTTGTTCATAATTCCGGTCTCCTTGCCCCGATCTCTTTACAGACACGATGGATCGGAACGTCCTTAGTGAAGTGCGCCTCCAAGAAATGAGCCGGGCTCGAGCACAGATGTCTGCAATTTAAGCGCGATCAAGGCTCCGGTCGTAAACACGGACCCGAGCTTTTCGAGGGGATTGCGCTCGCATGTGTAAGTTCAATAAGCTCAAGTGTGCTTGCTGTTCAGATGATTGAAAGTAAAGCTTCCCATTCGCTTTCAAAGGACCTCATTGTCCATAGCTTCAAAAAAGCAATACGTTCCTCCTATCCTTGCTCAGAGGAAGCCTATTTTCAGTGCAGCGCTATATCAACAAACGCTCGTCTGCCATGGGAATTAAGAGATGCGTTCGCTGGAAAGAACACAAACCTTATTGCAACGTAAGGATGATCTTTCGATACCAGCTGCGCGTCGTTTATAATTAGGCTGCAAGAGAGTTGAGAGGGGTTGGTTTTAAGAGCAGTGAAAAACATAACAGCATTGTAGCGTTTACATTCGTGCCGCGGACTGTCGAGGAATATGTGAGAGCACTTAGCAGATTTTCATGAATTGAGTGGTATGCTTTCTGACTGACTGCCTTTGCGGGGTCTGCATTCCGATCTATCTTGTAGCAGTAAAAGACTTTATTGAGGCGCAACGCTTAGGCGCTTAATACATCGATGGCCTGCTGGACGAGCAGGCGCTGTTCTTCTTCACCCTCAGCACCAAGCCAGTCCAACCAGACCCAGATAGTATGGGAGGAAGTGGAAAATAATCGTGATTGCAATGCAACCGGACATGAAAATAGGCAGTGTGAAAGGCTGGCATAAGGGGAAGGACAGTTGGGGCATGATGGATCACGACAGAATTTGTAGAGATATATAGCCGTGCAGTGGTTATGGGTGTATTCAACTGTATTTGCATGATAAGCTTGTCATATCGTTTATCACGATGACTATATCATGTGGTAACTGGTATGCACTAGATTCTGTCATTGTGTAGGATATTTGTGACCACTCATTACTTATAGCCGTGCAAGTAATATATAATCACGACTCAATGTTAGCTTGTGGTATGAATGAACCCATTAATAGACCCTGATGACTGTATGGCGGCGACGTCATAATACAAGGCAATCAAGAAGTAACCATGGTGACATAATACAGAAGCTGTGAGATTATATGTGCTCCGGTGTCCGGAGTTTTCTTGTCACGTTGCAGGTGTCGTTCAAAAATTCCTGCTCATTGCACAGGTGGTCGAAGCGTCCAAAGCGTGTGTGCTCGAGCAAGGTAGTTTATGATCACGCTTAGTTATCTTCGGCAATCTCGAAGTGCTCGTTGCGCTAGTGCAAACCAAGCTAGGCATTTTTTTTTATTTTTTGCTTTCCGGTCAATCAGTGATAAAGAATATGCTAGAAGTTCCTGTTTAGCAACAGCACAAGTTTTTGAAAGGAAACATTCTCCCTATGCTTTCCTTGGTTTCGCTCCAAACATACCGTTATGCTTTCCTCGGGGTCAACTGGACCATTGACGTTCTTCATACGGAGGACGAATCAGACATAATATTTGAACGATAAATGCAGTATTAAAATGACATGTACAAAAGGCGACGACGGATAAGACAGAGAAAACGCGAAGACAGAAAAAACATTAAAAAGGCAGGAGTAATGTAATGCGGTCATCGCCATTTATAGCTGGGATTTTAACGACACCAACATGGTTTGACCATGAGCGGTACCTTCGTTTCATTTTTTTTTTTGCTTTCATGTATATTCATAAAGCATCGCTTTTAATACAAGTAGGCTAGCTCCTTCTTTTTACAACGCGGTATAAATCTATAAATGCAACCACAGGTGTTCCTTTCAATACTGTTACATCTTCAGCCGTGTGTAGTTCCGCTTGTGCTAGAAGAGAGCAAAATGGATCCTTGTTCTACAAAATTGAGCTGGCTGACATTATAGAATCCTTTGACACGGGTACGATTGTGGTCATGGAATAGGGCCGCGCAAGTTGCAGGCGCCCTATGCCCAAGCTGTAGTGGCTGCATAAGGAGCAGGCGACTGGGCAGACAGGGTCAGCGGCATTCTCCTTCGAGATGAGGGGCGATTCGGACACACAAACTGAAGCTAATGAGCCGGTTCCAATTCTTAAAATCGCACCTTTACATCATTAACGAAATGAGTGTTATGATTATTTAATTAAGCTAGGCAAGGTGCACCAATGGCAGTGTTCTGAGAAGAGAAGAGTGCATGCGGTGCTCTTGATTTGTCGCTCATGAAATGACCTGTCATGTTCACGACTAACAATGTAAAAAAGAATCCAGGTAGAACGAGAAGAAGATGGTTTACACGGTATGAAGGAGCACTGAACAAGGGTAAATGGGGTACGCCTCAGTTCGCAGGCCGAGCCAACATTTCGGCGAGTGGACTTGTCTTCGTCTGGGCAAAGCAATCATCCCTGGCAGGGGTTTAAATACGCTTTTGTTTCCGAAGACGAAAGGCAGGGAAGGGGAAAGTGGGTGAAAAGAAAGTGGGTGTGAAGGAGTGGGGAGGGGAGGATGGGTGAGAATAAAGTAGGTCATGGAGTGAAAAAAAGATTTTCAGTATGTATTTCTCAGCCTGGAACCAGGGATCCTGTGGCCTACAAAAGAAGTAAAAGCGCCAGTACGTACCACGAAAAACTACAATACTGGGTAGATGATTAGTCACCACTTAAGCAGGTTTGGTGCAGATACCCTTACAAAGGGACAGGCTTTGCAAAGGGCCCTGATAAGGCATATATCTAAAAGGGACAATTCATAAAACTTTCTGCCGAGGGGAAGGGGGGGGGGGGGAGCCTGTCCCTTTGTAAGGTGCACCTGCACCAAATCTGCTTAAGTGGTGACGAAGCATCTACTCGGTATTATAATTTTAGAGCGCAGCTCTTTGACGCCCGTTCCTGGGTTTCGCGTCGGCGTCGTCGGCCTTGTAACCAGCTCCGCCCCCCTTTCATCCCCCCAGTTCGAGGCGGCGCTTCGGCACCTGGAGCCTCGCAGAAAAGGGGGGAGGGGGGGGGGGTGTTACACTCAGCCGCGAACGATGGGGGCAGGAGCGCGCGCAGCAACCGGAGAACACGATGAAAGTAAGGAGGGGGGGGGGGGGGGGGGGGGTTCTCCAGAGGCAGCGCTAGCAGCGACTGGTTGATGCCGCTGCCGCCGCTAGCGAGTCAAGACGACGTGATTGCGTAGAACACCGCCGCCGTGCAAAAGGAGGTTAAGGGGGTCTCCCCCTCTTTTTGCGTGGCGGCGAGGGTGCTCTCCGGTTGCGTGCATCCCGTTCTCACTCGCTTCACTCGCTTGCGGCGTCAGCGGCCTTAGTCAGTCGCCGCTATATGTTCGCCGCGTAACGTTCCTATGGGCCCACGCGCTCCTTCCCGCAACCTCCCGATAACTCAATTGCTCTTTTCATTTCTCCGACCACAAAGCTTCTTTCATGACAGCGAAGAACTGTTAGTGGAGTGTTTCTTGAAGGAATTCGTGTGCAGAAATGTTTGCCTTAATCTATCGAAAAGGTGAAACAGCTGTTGAACGGCGCTGAAATTTCGAATTTGGAAGTAACGTAATTGTGGGCAATTTTTTTTTTTTTGTGGTACTGCCACTTTTACTTCTTTTGCAGGGCACATGATACCTGGTTCCAGGCTGAGAAATACATACTGAAGATTTTTTTCTTTTTTTTTTTCAGTGTGGTTCACTGTGCGGTTATTATCCTGTGTGATTGTACTCCCCCCCCCCCCCCCCCCCCTTTATGAATTATCCCCCTTAGATATATACCTTATCAAGGCCCTTTTCAAAGCCTGTGCCTTTGTAAGATGTATCTGCGCCAAACCCCCTTAAGTGGTGACTAATCATCTACCCGCTATTGTAGTTTTTCCTGGTGCTTCCGCTTTTACTTTTTTTGCAGGCCACAGGAACCCCGGTTCCAGGCTGAGAAATACATACTGAAGATTTTTTTTTCACTTCATGACCTACCTTTTTCTCACCCATCCTGCCCTCCCCACTCCTTCACACCTACTTTCTTCTCACCCACTTTCCCTCCCCAGCTTTTCTTCTTCGGAAGCAAAACCGCTGCCAGTGATGATCGCTTTGCCCAGACGAAGACAAGTCCACTTGTCGAAACGTTGGCTCGACCTGCGAACTGAGGCGTGCCTCATTTACCCTTGTTCAGTGTAAAGAGAAGTCACTGAAGCCGACATTTCAGGGACAGGTCACCTCATCACCCATGGGCTGTCTGATCGACGTTCGAGCGCTGCACTCACTTCAGCTGCATAACTCTAGAAGGGTGTAAGAGCAGTTTCCGCCGCGAGCATCGTGGCGAGTTTAGATGAGCAGTTCTCTAGAAACAATTACATCCTATATGTCGTTGTTGCTGAAGCTAGCAATATTTCCCTTGCTTTTATTTCGCCAATGCAATATCTCTTGAGCGAGCTGGCACTTTCAAAGCAGCTTGTTTTGTTGTGTTTCTGAAATGTGCTGAAATTCAAACGACATGCGAAGTTGGCCATGTTACGAATCACTGTCCTTTCGAATTGTACGAATATATATTTTGTTTGCTTGCATTTCGCTTGTTTGTCCGTGGTCCCAGCCTATGTTCCAAGGGCATGCATTTTCGTGTTCGCATTTTTTTTTTGTTCGGGTAAATTACGCGTAATTTTTTCTAACCAGTAAAAATTATTTTTATGTTGGGGTAGTATGACATACCGGGTGGTCTACAGAAGAGCGAAGAAGTGACGATTATTATTTGTTCTTTCTGACAAGGAAGTATCATTAAGGATAAAAGTTGCGTCGGCCGCGCCTCCCGCAGAACGAGCAGGAGTTTTTTCTATACAGTCTGATTGTAATTTTTATCTTACAAAAAGCTCATGCTTTAGGCACAGCGTGCACATTTATACTATTTTTCTTTTTGTGCTAATGCGCTAGAGCTATTCAGGACGACGTCATTTCTTATGCTGCATGTCTTACTGTAATATTGACCGCACTTTAACAATACGTATTTTGGTAGCTGTACGCCATGAACGGACATCTTTTACTTTCACTGCATTCCCACTCAAGCGCTCTGTATATAGTATTGCCAATTCGATTGCTCGCGTTCTCTGTTGTTCTCGCTCCCTCCGGTTCATGAGTATAGCTTTTTTTTTATTTATTTACTGAACATTTCGGTCGATAACGCTCTTATGTTCCCAAAGTCACTGCACCGCTGCAAGGCGTCATTGCTGAAGACCGTCGCTATGCAACTTGCGTAGCTAGAACAAAACAGGGCCGCTTAGTGTGGGCCTGCCGATAGGGCTCTCGACCTCTGTTTGCTCTTGGTCCCGTCACCGTAATCTCAACCCCCCGCTGAAGGCGGGTACGCCCGACCGCCTTGTAATCACGCACCACTGCGCCGCTTAATTGAAGATTGGACGAGAGGTCGGCCCCTAACGAGACTTACTGGCCAGCGCGCGCAGCTCGCCTTCTCTATACGCTGTCCGCGCTGAGGTTATTCCGCAGTGCAGCCTCTTCTCAGCTTAGCCTAACTACAGCTCTCCGACAAGTCGAGGCTCACCTGACGTGACCTGTCTGCATAGCTGAAGTTTCTGTTGCGCACACCCTCCTGTCCAAACAATGTGGTTACTTTGCTCTAGGCCTGCCGCCTTCGTAACTGAAAATCAAATGAAAATGCTGCGAAATGAACCAAGCTTGACCGGATAGTTGCCAGTCACCCATATGCTATTTGAATGATTAAGTGTCCGCTTGACATCGATGAAGAACAATCGGAGTGCTTTACATAAGTAAGGTTTACATCTGTAATGGATCTGTAAGTCTACATCACCATCTTATTACCTCACAAATTCACTTATATGAACAGACATCATCACTCTCGTCTCGAATATTTTGTTGATAACTGTGCGGGCACGTTAACCACCAGGTTCTAACATAGGTATCGTATTTATTCGACCTAAACCCTTCAAGACCTCGTTTTCCAATTCTCCAGATATTGGAGCTATTTGGACAGTTACAGGGTGAGTGCCGTTGTAATATGTGACTTGGGATTTCTATTCGACGTGAATTAAAATTGAAAGCTTAACATTAAATACTTTCTGTCCAATGTTTTACGCTCCAACTGTAATGAACATGCGTCGAAAATGTGCCCAGTCTCACTACTTAATGTTTTCAAACTCTGTAACGTGAGAACTTGCGCGGAGCACGCTTTACTTCTGGTAACAGTCAAGAATCACTTGCTTTTCTTTTTCGCAGACTGGCCACATTCACCGCAGGCAGTTTGATGCCCCTAGGCTCAGAAGGTTGATGCTTTGACAACGTAAAATTTAGAGATGAGAAGGGACAAGTCTTTTGAAAATTCGTAATACGATTCAATTTTTAAACATCACCAACATAGACCTCCTCGGTTTTATCAAAACCAAATATATGACCCGTGCAACCTTTGTCGTGAACGCAATTCCATTGCATATAGCAGTAAAATTCTTATACGAGCAACCTGACACCTGGCTTGCCAGGTGTTAACAGTGTAAACAGTGCGAGAATGGCGGGTATACCCATTGTCGCCGGGAAAGTGTGTTTTTTTAGGGATAAAAAAATATTCGGACGTCACTGGGGTACTTTGTCGAAAATGCTGCATAAATTTCCGTCGTCGTGTCAAAAGCACTCTTCCTTGTTCTTACGACTGACTTTTGTCGAAACAAACTGAAGATGATCCATGAGAGCACAGTAAAGTTACTCAATACACGGCACAATACCTAGGCCCCTTTAGAGCTTCGCACTGCCCTTCTTAAGAGCCGAACAAGTGCTGTGAAATCGGTTGAAAAGAACCCCAAGCATTTGTGCGCTATTATTACCGCGGCCTTCTCCTTAGTGTACTGGAGGTGACGGACCAGTTGCGAAACCTCTCGCAGCAAGCATAGTTCCCCTTGCGCGCTTCCCCACAAACTCTCGTCACTCTTTGCCGTCGTCTTGGAGTAGTGTTTTTGCCAGCGGCTTCGCTAGCACCCCGCAGGGAACGGCTGCCTGTCTTTCGGCACCGTGCGCGCAGCGTGTCGCCGCGGGAATCTCCGGGAGCTTCGTCGACCCTCTGCTTCTGATTGCCTTTTGGAGTATGCAGCTGGTTCCCAGAAGCGCGGCTCGATTTACGCCGAAAGGTGTCGAAAACCGCATCGCTGAGGTGCCGCCGCACCCTCCGGTACCACGCAGGCGGTCTTCTCTTCTGAAGGCCGCTCGGAGCGTTTCCTGACGTGGGACCGTAACCAATGGTACCGCAAGAAAACAAAGCTACAGCATCACCTTGCTGCCACGGCACTTCCGACCTAGCATTTGTTTTCCCTACTATGTGTCTCACGCTAGAGCAGACAAAGAAAAAAGGGCAAAGAAAGGAAGTGTTTTGAAGGATGTGTACTAATGAAAATGGAAAAATATCATAGTTCCAGCGTGAATCGAACCGACCATCCATTGTGGGGTTGGTCATCAAAAGAGCAGTTCGACGCGGCTGATGAGCCAGGTTTCCCGGTGTTTGGACGACAGTTCTACGCTCAAGTGCATTCCGGGAAGGGCCGTTTAGCTTTTTGTTTCCCTTCAGGGGAAAAGACCGCACACAGGTGAGTCATAAGTCTTTCGTGGAGCGCTCCTTTTGCATTTTTTCTCTTGCGTTCGCGCGAACTGACTTAGGCGGCTTGCGCAGCTCCTGTGCGATATGGGAAAAGTGCTTGTCGCGGCATTGATGAAATGCGGCCCCGTACGAGCTCTCACGATGAACGTTCTCAACTTGCACAGCCCGCGGAGGGGTCTGTCTCTCCACTTGTGTGGCCACGTGGTCGGTGCGCGAAGAGCTCCCTTTTTTTTGCTGCGCCCGCAATCTAAGAGTAGGTTACAGTGTGTGTGTGTGTGTGTGTGTGTGTGTGTGTGTGTGTGTGTGTGTGTGTGTGTGTGTGTGTGTGTGTGTGTGTGTGTGTGTGTGTGTGTGTGTGTGTGTGTGTGTGTGTGTGTGTGTGTGTGTGTGTGTGTGTGTGTGTGTGTGTGTGTGTGTGTGTGTGTGTGTGTGTGTGTGTGTGTGTGTGTGTGTGTGTGAGAGAGAGAGAAAGAGGGGGGGGGGGTCTTCAAATGTAGCGCTTCCAGGCACAGAAACGTATGAAGAACCGGTAGCACCGGCTCTTGCATTCGACATCGAAGAGCGGGCCTCCTGACCACGCGAACACTCGCACAATATCAGTTTTCTCAAGGCAGAGTGATACGGCCGCGTTCTTTTCAACGCTGAGTTGGACGAAGGAAAGAGAAATCCTACGGGCGGCTAGATTTGAAGTGGTGTGACCCGGCTACTCGGTGTGCGCTCGACAGTAAAATGCACTTAGGGTCACGCGCCGTTTTGTTTGGCCGCGGAAGCGCAGCCGAATACAAATCGATGCTTATTGATTATCGAGCGCAGGAGAACGACGCACGCTTTCCGCTCTTCTTCTCCAGTGTGTAGGGTGTCTTCTTTCTTTTTTTTTTTTTTTGTTCCTTATATTATCTTTTTTTTTTTTTTTTTTTTTTTTTTACTAATGTAAGGACTCGTGTTTCGAAACAACATACTTTATTCTTCCTGCTATTTTCGCCCGTGTCCTTTTGTCTCAGAGTGGTGCTTATCTTGTACGTCGATGGATTGATCCTCTTCGTGACTCGAAAGGAAAGTGCCGGCGCCTCGAGGACCACGCCAGAAGCACTGGAATAGAAGCGGTAATAGGCCTTTGCCCAGAGCCGTCTCTCGTCATCTCGTGCGTGCGTTTCTGGAACGCCTCTTTTTAGCCCCGAAGAAACGAGTCCGGAACTCAGCCCGAACAAATGGGGCGCTGGGCTTTCGTTTTTTATTCCGTCGATCCTTTCCTAGTGGTACGTTGCGGTGCTCGAGTGGTGGAATGTCCGCTGCCTTTTCGTATTCAGGTGCTGCGACTGATTCTGCTTAGACGCGAAAGAAACTTCAAGTAAATGTTTTGGTCCGCATTGAAAGGATTTCCTCTTACTGATACGAGTATGGCGTCTTTTATTGATTGCTGTTGCTGTTCCGTAGCCGAACATAGGAAGCAGAACGGTAAAAATGCCTCATGCTTGTAGTTCATATCCCTCAGTTGCTTATTTCGGGTGATTAGTCAATGTGGTATTTTTTATCATATCACTTCTATGTTCCGCTTGACCTCATCTACACTAGCCGCTTATGTGGCCAGATGACATCAGCTAAATGTAATTGATTATGCCAGCTGCTGGCTCTTTTTTTCTTCTTTTTGCTCTTTTGTGGTAATCATCTTTACTCTAAATAACTGTGAGATAAACTGGCAAAGTGAAGTCCGCCGGAAAAAATTTGGTTAAGACGCAATGGGCTAGCTGTTTACAACTAACGTAAAGCCAAGAGCTGTAACATCAGCTAATGTTAAGTCTTGCGAAGACCACCAGAAATGGGACAAAAGAAAGCATAAACTTATCAGTACTTCTGTCCCAATTTCGCTCTTGGCGAAAGTGACGACTAGAGATTCGAAGGCCTAAAAAAAATTGCCCGGATAGAAGCTTAGGCGAGTTGCAATAAAAGTCTGAAAAAAAGAACACTGCAATTTGGCAGAAAAAAAATGTTTTTGTTTTTCGCTTTTCTTTTTTTTTTGTTTTCATTTTGTTTCAGAAGAGGGAAAAGTTAAAGAAGAAAAAGAACGAAAATTTTCAAATGTTGTATGAAGACTTTATAACAGTCTGCGTTTAGTTTAGGTTTAATATCGCTATGCAAGCCGGGACAGCATGCCTCATCGATAACGTAGAGACAAATTGCCATCTCCTGTTTTTAAGTTCTTGTGGGGTTTAATGTCCCAGAGGTACTGCTATAAGTGATGCCGCCAAGGAGAGCTCGAATAATTTTGATTACATGGTATTCTTTAACGCGCAGGAGATCCGACAGCACGCCAGAGCCTTGCATCTCGTCTGCATCGAACACAACCGCCGCCGCAGGCATCAAATTCATGTTACCCTGCTTAGTTCAGCGCCTGTCATCATCTGTTAAGACACTTTCTTTCAGATCTTCGCGCTGTGACAAAGTGAGCTGAAGGCAGGTGCCACCGATGTGCTTGGCTGAACACAAATCAGATTTAATGCCTTATTTCACAGCTGTACAGTTGAACAATATATGGCATAACGTACTGCCGCGAAATGGGGGCGGCAGAAAAACACAAAGGCTTTTGTCTACTTAAGCTGCTGTATCGGCTTGCATGCCTTTTTGCGGGCGACTTTTGTTGTTGCATTGGTTGTTTTCAAAAAGTCTATATCATAATTATATGCGAGATATATGCGTGCTGCCATCTAATAAATTTAAGGAAGACCAGGAAAATCATCCGCTTACAGGGCTGCGCAGTCTTGCTATGTGCATGTACTTTCACAAAGTACAATAACAAAAAGAGCAGGCGTGCATGAGTGTCGGTTAGAATTGTATATTGCGGGTAATAGTGCGAAATGTTTACCCGTGGCTTAATGCCTCGAAGCACAATGTGTGTGAAAAGGAGATTGATGAAAAAGCACGGGCAGTATGCAAGTGACTGTGACATTGAGCGCAAATCTCCCAATGCGATGCGTTTGACAAGGGATCTGCGACCGGGTAGGATACTTAGCTGTACACTAAGAAAATTAAACAGATGACACGCATCAGGATTGCTTCATAGTGCAGTTATGAACTCATACAAGTGAGCCGGTACTTTACAGAAGCAATGAACAGCATCCACAAACTCCCAAAAAGAATCAAGGATGTTGTGTTTTTTCTGAACCATCCAGAACAACAAAGCCAAGCTGATGCTATCACAGCTCAACCTTTTAGATATCTGCCGAGTGAAACTTTGCTCTACTCGAAATGCTCGCATGTGTAGCGACATGTAGAAGAGACCCTGAAAACTGAGTCCTGTAGGAAACGTTTGAGAAGCAGATGGACTAGGTAATGACGAGCTACTGATGAATTGTTCATAGCTTCACAAAATAATTATTCTACTGATCAGTTGAAACAAGCAAGAATCGTAATACTGCTGCGTGGCCGAGTATAATGCTGGCGAGATGACCAAAGCGACAATCGCACGGAAGCGACAAGTCAGTCGCGTTAGACCCGGACAACAGAATCAGTATATAGAAACCGCCGGAGGTAACTTGCTTATAATTTGCACATATCGCATCATTTGGATAGCCAACTCACGAACTAAGCTTGCTTATGAGTTATCTCATAAATTCAAAGTCATTATTTTGATGTTGATGATTTCAGTAAGAAGTCTATGCTGCTCTAAAAACGTATTTTATTTCTTCTCAGAAATTTCTGATTCTTCTTGAAAGAAACCTGAAATAAATTGCTTTTTTCAAGCCATTCAACTTTTCGATGAAATTTTACATTCCCAGTCCGACTCTCAAGACGTGCCATTTCCTTCACCTCTAAACATTCACTATACTCTTACTGGAAGTCAGCCTCTACATCGACTTGCTTTGAGTCGTTCAGCATATATTTTTATTCCCATAAAACGCTATTGGTGTCCTCAAGCGCTCAACGCGAGCCATGTTTTTCAGTTCACTTGTGAACTGGTGCAAGTCGGCAATGGGCTGATGTCGGTGCCCTTGGAGCCTCTGCGGTAAGGGAATGCAGCAATATAGTCGTCATGTCCAAGCAACAAATAACAACTCAACAGCTTGATCCAATAACAAGAAATCAAGGCGGCGGGTAGAAATCAAGGCGGCAGGTATGTGTAGAAGCATGTTCGTTCATTGAAAAAGCCCACAGAAGAACGATGGGCTCAAGAACAATAACAGAAAATCCACTACCTCATCGCGTGCTCACCTTTTAATGAGTATCAGCGGCTTGAGGTGGAGGCAAATGTAGCAGGCGAGAACGTCCTGAGAATGGAGATCAATGAGCGTTCATGACGGGCACGACACTCATACATACAAAACAGTACAAGAAATAGTCGTAGGGAATAAATCTCGCCGAACCGCTGTTGTATTGGGCAATTTCATGCATGCGAAAATGGTATCATAAAGAGTGTCAGCCTGACACCTGTTAAGGAGACATTTTTGACTGTGCGGCAGTGGATTACCTGTCCAACGCTCATTCATCAACATGCGTGAAGAGAGGCCGTGCTTGACGCCGCTGCAATGCGCCACACTGGCTGCTCCGAGCACATTTCGGATCCGAACACCTCTCCCAATGGCGAAAGTACAGTGCCTTCTGGTAACCTTTGTCATAAGAAAAATAGGAACGTTACAGATAAACGAAGTAGCGTTCACCACAAAACAGAGCAGCCATTGTGTAGCGCTTAACTGTAAGGCATAACTCTCCTGCGAGTTTTTGCACAGACTCTAACATATCAATATAAAAAGAATATTGTACTATGAGGCATAGCTTTCGCTGAAGTGAAATTTTGCTGAATTGGAATAAATGCGCCACCGCTTAGTTTGATGACCAGATCCGATCCGCAAAGTAAGTCGTCGGTGTGCTGTGCACTGTCAGTGCATGTTAAAGAATACCAAGTGGTTGCAATTCCAGGATTTTTCTACTACTGCATCTCTCATAGCCTGAGTCATTATGAGACGTTAAATAAAAACAACAAAACAAATGCAGCTTATTTTTACGAACCGGAGCATACTCCCGGGTTTCTAGATATTTCTGAATTTATTTCTCTTGAATTACTTGAATATCCGCTGATGCATTGCGTTTCTGGTAATTTTGCTGAAATACAGTAATTTTGTGCTGAGCGTTTGTCCTCAACAGTCTTAACTTTGGGAACTGGGTTAATCTGCTTGTATTTTCACAAAGGCGACGTCGAAGGGGGGGAGGGAGGGGGGTGTAGATGTTCTTCTGGTAGAAATAGCCATCCGGGCTACAAAGGCATTCAACATTCGGGGTAGTTCTGCGCGTTTATAGTAGAAATTATTGCTGTTCGAAATTCGAAAACAGATTATGAGGCTGAATGCCGAGCAAGTGCTCAAGACAATACGTTCGGCCTCCTCTGAAGCAGCAATTCTGCTGTGCAGCCATATTCACCTAAGGCAGATGTGGGATCGCTAACCTTTAGAACCCATAAGAATTGGGGAGCTACGGTACGCAACTTGTGCATTTTCAGAATTTGTCTAAAATTTCAGGGGCGAAGAATTTCTGCTTGCCTGCCGAAGTTATGCATTCCAATCCGGATCAAGTGAATTTTTTCATGCCAAAATGTTCACTCGTAACTGATCTTCCCATTGTGCAGGGAGGTAGTTATGCAGAAACAAATTCCCACTATACAAAAAGGGTTCTTACGGCGGATTACGCAAAAGGCGTTTCGCTAAAAAAAAAGAAAAATTCTGTGTTTTTGTCGTATTATCATGGAGAAATTCTGCATGTGGAAAGAGGACGCAGTGAGTTTCAAGATGCGTATTTGTGGCGTTCAGTATTTCCAACCACATTGCTGACTAAGAAAATTTGAGAACTGGGCTCGGTTCCGGCGTTAATGGCCATCATTTTCACGATGTAATGTTCCCCTTTCAGTAGGAAGTAAAAAAAAGTTGATTAGTCAAACCTAGTTAATTAATCGTCAATTCACTGTGCTCTATCAATTGCATAATATCCCCTTAGGAGTACAATCATTCTGTATGCATGAACCATAGGTATACCTCACAGTAGTTGAAACATATGTCATTAAACACGAAACAATTATTCTGTATATTTAGCATAATCTGCATGCGCATTCCTTACGTACAGAACCACTGAGCACGATCGAGCAAATGCTGCCAACAGATAACGATTTCATGCTTAAAGAGCACTGAACAAAAGGTAAGCGGTAGCCTCAGTTCCCAGGAGCCCCGGCTTGCGAACTGAGGCTGCCCGTCAACCCTTCTTCAGTGCCTCTTTCATTCTGCGTAGACACTTTCTGTCATTCAGCCCTGGATTTTCATGTTTAAATTAGGACTATAGGCTGTGGTTTTCCAGTTTGTCTGCAGCATACGATATGTTTTCATTTACATGTAGCGTTGTTTGTAAGCGCATGCAGAGTGGTTAGGAAACGAAACTTGCACTCAGAAAGGAAAAAATGTCGCGGTATAAAGTGCGCCTTGCTACATATCCAGATGGCTGCATATAGCAGCATAATCAAAGAAGCGAACAAGCCAATCGTGTTCGTTTTATTTCCAAGAACCTAATGATTCTATGCCCTAAGCTTTCTAATCGTTATGCGCGCGGTAAGCGTTTGAACTTCTCCTCATCAGGAAACCCAGAAACAGTCACTTACAATTTAAGAAATATTGCTACGTGTTTGAAGTATATGCGGCATGCAAGTCGCGATAACTCAACAGCTGCGGGCCACTCTTTACGGCTCCCACAAAGCTAGTCCCTAATCAGTGCGCTGCTGTTAGTAACGTAAGCGAAACCCGGTGCTGGCTCGTCCCCTCACCACGAGTGGCACTGTGACTAAACTAAAGCAGAGTTACCGGTAATGTGATCATCACAGTGCCGGTAAGCTCTGCTTTCATGTGTGAGCGACGCATAAGCCACTTTACGAGCTTTGTGGAAAAAGAGACGGCGGTGACGTGCTTGACGTCGCTTATACGACAGCAGTGACAGGAGCATCGGTTTGGCGCGGCACGAAGCAGATGCATGTCCAGCTACAAAATGAACGTGGGTGATGCCCTACAGCGACATCGCGCCTGCTCGTATCATTGTCAAGAGCCTTATAATGTGCCACAAAAACTGCTTTAAGGCAGACGATAAACACGACCCTTGCAGTGCATAAAACAAACCGTACGGCCTGACAACACCTGCATTCCCCGGGCCGATTATAGTGTTGACGTTCCAGGCGCTCTGCTGTGCATATGTTAGTCGTCAACAGCGGCGATTTGTCTTTACGTCAACCGTGTCCGAAATAACCTATGCATGCACACCAAAACTCCCTCTTATTTTCTTTTCTATCGATCCCAAGCTGGCCGCTCGTCGAATGCATTGTTGGCATGTCAGCATCACTCGTTTGTGAAAAATTAATGTTGGCTGGTCGACGACATTGTGGCCATCGATCTCTTGATACAGGTCGATGTAACATCGCGCAAGCAGCGACGTCGAGCGTTTCAGTCACGCGCCCGGCGAATGATGAACGCGCCGTGCTCGCTACGCAATGGTTAATGAAAGTGGCGTCCTGCTGGGTGGTGTGGGCTCCACCGCCATCTCTCTATGCACTGCTATGCACTTCATCTTCGAGTTAAATGGAGAAAAAACTGGACAAAAAATATGGCGGACACTTAGGCTCCGCTTTAAGGGTATTACGCGACCGCGTAGGCTATAACTCGATATATAAAGCCCTACGCTTTAACCAAGATGTATGAACGTACGTTCGTAGCCTTGGAGTAGTGTGCCTGACTCGACATCAAACAGTCCAGCAGCAGTGGAACCTTGATTTTTATTCCGTTTTCTCACAAAAAAAATGAGTAGCAAGAGTTAGCAGCTTCTCGGCTTTCTGATATCGCTCGGCCTCCTCGTTAATATGCACAAACCATCCAAGAATCAATTCCCACTCAAACTCAACCCTACTTGTCACAACACCGGCGCCGATGCCGATGCCGGATTTCCTCAGCAACAGAGCTATTATCACGTTAATATGCCGCCAGCTATATTTTTACGTGGTGACATGACAAGCGATGGAACACGGCGACACAACAGAAACAGAACGATGTGATGACATGACGATGAAATATGCTTTAATGGCCAGCGGGCCTGGCGCGAGCGCTCCGCCCCGCACCACTGCCCGCTTCGTCATCTTCGTAGCATTACCCGGGGCCACCGAGCTATCGTCCCGATCGATTGCTAGGAGTCCAATGCATGAAGTGACGATGAACACAGACACACGATTCGGACATAAAACGCTGGACATCACAATGAATGGGAAGATGCGATGAATGCTTGCCCCGGAGCATCAGGTCCAACCTTCATCGTTTGCCGAAGGCCAAGGCTCATGGACACGCCGAACGGCTTGGGCGGGGGTGCTGTCTTCGTTCTAGTGGTCGTGAGGTCGCTTCGTCGTGGGGTCGGTCGGGTCGGTTTTGGGCTCTTCCTGGTCATCGTGTGTTGTGGTTAGGGCTGGGGACGGGGCTGGGGAGAGCGGCTGGTCTGACCTGTCACAAAGAGCTGGGGTAAAGCTGGGCGGCGATCTCCACGGGCTCTCGGCCGATGGACCCGGCATACGGTTGGCTTCGGCGGGGCACAGCGAGGATGGGGATGAACCGCGCCTCCAACCAAATGTTACGTGGTGACATGACAAGCGATGGAACACGGCGACACAACAGAAACAGAACGATGTGATGACATGACGATGAAATATGCGTTAATGGCCAGTGGGCCTGGCGCGAGCGCTCCGCCCCGCACCACTGCCCGCTTCGTTATCTTCGTAGCAATATGATGGAAATAAAAAAAATTTGGTATTTTATAGTACAGATCATGCACTACAATATCAAAAAAAAAAAGCACGCAGGATTAATAATAATAATTTGGCACTAAAAGTCGTATAACAACAACCGATGTACCTTTTGTGGCGAAACGCTGCCGTTATTACTGCAGAACCCACAAACTTGCACCTTGCGAAAATATGCTTGTTTTTCTTCCCGCGCATGGTTCTCATTATCCAGGAATGCTCGTCATTATTACTGCTATCAATATTTTATTTACCTTTTGTTATTTTTGTCCTCTCCCCAGTGTGCCCGTCAAATAAAATCCAACTCTCCTTTCTCCTAGACCATTTAGCGCTTTCAGCGTTTTCAATAGATGGCGTCGTGTTGTTTTGTATTGCTTGGTTGAAGCGGTGACCACGGCACACAAAAAATTTCGGCTACGAGGTGTACGTTGCTGTAATAAAACAGCCCTGAGTTTGACGCTTGACACTGAGTTAGACGCTATAATAAAAATGTCTCACTACTGCCTGGTGGATCAGACTTGTATTAGTTTTCATTATTTCACTTTCCCATCGGCGTCCAATAGTCATCGCTATCGCTTTTCGTGGCCCCAGAATCTTTTTACATAAAACCGGTCGGATGAACTAATAAATTCTCGGCAAAATTCTTTCTACACCGTTTCTATCAAAACTACTGTGGAATTGATTTCTTAATACAGAGATGCCTATATTCCAGTGTTCTGTCGCTTCAAGAATTTTTCCTTTAGTTTGCAAATGGGCTGTTTCCTCTTCCCCAGCCAGAATGGTGCAGAGCCCATGAGCTTTGTGAGGCATAAATACCTCTCCACGATAAATGACGCAGCAAGAATATTTCTGTTAGGGATACTGACATGTGTTGAACAAGCCCTAATCTATGGAATGAAGTCATTACTGAAGGAGAGTTTACGAATGGGTCTGGCACATTTCGTCACGTAGACAGGGTGATATCATAGTGCAATGTGTGCCTCCATTTTTATGATGATTATCGTGACACTATTGCGGCAATAGCATCTGATGTTTCAGTCCCCCAAAGCGCGAGTCCGAACCGCACCTTTTCGCGCCAGACAAGCCACAGACCAGGCCGTGGGAACGCTTGTCTACCCATCATGCAGAAAACTGGTGGATCTATTGCTATATGGCACTCACTATCAAATATCGCACATCTCAAGTACGAGACATACGCTCACATCGTACGATCACATCGGGTATCCTGAATTGTTCCTAAATTTCGATATTTGCCCCTGGGAGCAAAATAGAGCAGTACTCAGTGAAGCCTCCCCTAGGAATTCATTCGCCACGAAACTGTCGCCGACCAAACCAGGCCTAGAAATTCTCCCTGTGCCGCTGTAACCGGGTGTCTCCGCCAGTTGCATAGTCGTCGTGGGTATGTCTATCGTACCACGCGGGCTGGCACCTTCAGATCATGGAATGCGAACGCCCTAATTGATGTCGGAATCACGATCGTTTATTTGGAAATGAGCAAACTGAAACTTCTTTTGTTGGGAACGGGAGCTGCAGCGGTGAAGAAATGTAGAAACGTATTACTAATTTGTTTGCGTTGATAAATGACGGGTTGTATTCGCTTCTTCGAGCAGCCAGTAAGTTTCAGCAGGAGTTGGCCATAGGCACAGCTGCCTACCGCTAGCTGGTATTCGTACAGAGTACTCCGCGGCCAGTGTCCGCCACTTTGTGGGCAGAAACGGAAGGGTGTGAGAAAGAGGGAAATACAGTGCAATGCTGCTAACAGCAAGGGTAAGGGGGGAGAGAGGGTGTGACGGCAGCAGCCGGGCTGTTGCAGGAGCGCGCCCAGTTCCTCGGACAGGATTAATTAAACGCCACCGTGTTCTTGGGGGCCCGACTGGCAACGGAGGCGCCTGCTACCGACGGAAGTGGCGCTTGTTCGGTGCAAAGCGGTCCGCCCTTTTTTCCACGCTCCTTGCTGCCGGTTTTTCTTTCCCTGCGCCGCCCTCACCTCCTTCCCCGCCCCTCCTCCTCTTCCCACCGGCCCGCCGTGTGGCGGTGTGCTCGTGCCGCTGGGCTGCTCGGGGTGATTGATATCGCGAGACCGCCCAGACGCCCAGCGTCGCTTCGTCCTGCAAGCTCTCCGCACGGCGCGGCCGGCGGGTGGCCTTCGCGCGAGCCCGCCTCAGGAATCCACGTGTGAGGTTGGCGGCGTGGTGCGGAGCTTGTTTGTATATGAAGGAGAGTAATGCTCGCTGGATCTTGTTTTCTTTTCTTTTCTTTGTTTGTCTGAAGGCACAGGGCGGTTTCATACTGCTGCCCTTTTCTGTTTGCTTTGTTTTCCTGCGGGAAGGCATGCGCTGTCGGAAAGATTCAAACGCAGTAGATTTTGTCAGAGATGTTATTAATTTGCATAAGAGCTCTCGTTCGCACAATTTGCAATTTCGTCCTTGAAGTTTCTTTTGTTTTCCGCCTGATGTCTACAAAATTCCCTATCCACAATCTTTTTTTCGGCACTCCCTTTGTTTTGTTTATATTTCCTATCCTTGGTACACTTGCCGCTTCCCACTTGCATACGTCTTGCTGGGACGTTGTCTGGTCCTTCATAAGAATTTAGTAGTGCAGTATCAGCAATATTTGACCGGGCTTCACCGACATCAAAAGCCGCTCTCCTCCGTGCCTCAACTCTGCTTGAGACAATTTTTTGTTGCCTTTAATCCTTCAACACGATGAGACTAAAGGCCCTGTTTCCGAGAACTCATTTTCCACCATTGGGACCGAAAACGTGTCTCTAGCAAGCGACAGTGGCAAGTGACATGCACAGGTCCTGAGTGTCGCCGAGTTGGTCATCACCACTAGACCAATAGACCACTAGACCACACGACATATGGCAGGAGCAAGCCAACACAGGGAGCTCCTTTGAATGAACGCGTTAAACACTGCGCACAAGGAACTATTTACATATATACAACGTTGCCGGTTCGGACGTAGCTACTATGAGATGGGAGGGTAAGATAGGAATTGAACCCACCTGGACTCTTGGATTCGGAGTCCGACCCGCTACTCCTGGGCCATGTAGGCACGTTCTTATCGCTTCGTTGAAATGGGGCTTTCTATATATCTATGTTGCTCATGCCAACTTGGTCACCATGCCTCGCTGTCCTCCTCACAAACATGTGTCTGGCAGATGTATAGCTGGCAGGTGACTTGGCACGAAATTTCAATATCGTCACCAAGCTTGCATACGGTGCTGCAACTAATGTAAGAAAACATGTGTAGTCATGATTGCTGAAATGGGACATTCTCTAGAGTCATGACTCGTTTGCACTGTGCAACTTAGCGTTAGTCAGCACTATTATACGTTCTGTAAGGTGCAGAATATACACAAACATAAAGCGTTGTCATGACTCATAGTCATTGCGCTTTCGCGCTCCCACACGCAGGCATAAGTGTCTCTACAGAATTTATACTCACTCATATGTGTGGCTAAAATAAACACAACTGAAACATGTTTGGCAACCAGTAGCATAGAAGTTGTAAGGAGTATCTAACCTACACCACCGCAGTTTAGAAAGGACGCATGTTTAATGCAAATCAAATAAATATTAGGAGGCAGTGACAAGCGGAGCCATAAAAGCCTGTCAAGGTGAGCTACACAGCGAATGATAACAACGTTATCACCCTGTTTTGCTTACAAGTATCTTGCTGCTGAAATGCCATGAAAAGCAGTAGTCGTTTTCTTTCTCCACTATTTTATTCAGCGGACCAGCTCAGTTTTGATGGGGGATGTTCTCAGTGATCGAAACACCAGATAAATCGCTTCTAACTACTATTCGCTTTTGCAGTCAATTACCGGCATTGTCAGCTGGGATAATCGAACAATAATTCGAGGTAATTTGACTGAAGATGAAGCGCACGGGAAGACGCACACAAGAGAAGAAGACACAGGACACGCGCTAACTCACATCTGGTTTATTGCAGCAATAACAGCAAATATATGCTGAAAAGGGTTCATGCGCAGTACATAAAAATCCCATAAAGACAGAGGAAAAAAATATAAGGAATATTACAAAACATTATCAAGGAATATCACAAAACCCGATCAAGAAAACTGATCTCTGCCTTCCAGAGCCGCACCGACGAATCGCTGACACACCTATCTCCCCTTTTCCCGATATGGAATGCCTCCAACAGCTCACGCGCTGTCTTGTCACGGCCTCTGCCCAGAATCTTAATGTCAGCCAGTCGCGGCTCGCACGCAGTGCAGTTCGCGCAATGCGCTGCCAAATTTGACCCTCCACTCCTTAAAGCCCGCAAATGATCCCCTGCTCGATCATTAATACAGCGCCCGGTCTGGCCAATGTAGGCCTTCCCACAGGTCAGCGGGATCTCATAAACGACCCCCATGCAGCAGTCGACAAACCGCTTGGCATGTTTTTTCTCACAACCGCTCGGTTTTCCAGCACGCGAAATGCGTGAGAAGTCGTGCCCGCATGCTGTGCAGTCGAGTTTTAATAGGCAAATACAGCGGTTGCTGTCTGCTGGGTACCCCTGCGCGGTCATTATGTCAGTGACGGAAGCCCTGCTCCGGAAAACCAAGCGAGCCATGTTTGGAAAGAAAACTGCTCCGGTGAGAAATACGGCTAAACCTGTAGTGGTACCGTATATGCATAAGGTAGCGCACCACGTGAAGAAAGTGGCGAACAGACATGGCGTGCCGGTGGTGTTCTCCGCTCCGAAGAAGATGGCGGAGCTTTGCTCACGCATTTCGCGTGCTGGAAAACCGAGCGGTTGTGAGAAAAAACATGCCAAGCGGTTTGTCGACTGCTGCATGGGGGTCGTTTATGAGATCCCGCTGACCTGTGGGAAGGCCTACATTGGCCAGACCGGGCGCTGTATTAATGATCGAGCAGGGGATCATTTGCGGGCTTTAAGGAGTGGAGGGTCAAATTTGGCAGCGCATTGCGCGAACTGCACTGCGTGCGAGCCGCGACTGGCTGACATTAAGATTCTGGGCAGAGGCCGTGACAAGACAGCGCGTGAGCTGTTGGAGGCATTCCATATCGGGAAAAGGGGAGATAGGTGTGTCAGCGATTCGTCGGTGCGGTTCTGGAAGGCAGAGATCAGTTTTCTTGATCGGGTTTTGTGATATTCCTTGATAATGTTTTGTAATATTCCTTATATTTTTTTTCCTCTGTCTTTATGGGATTTTTATGTACTGCGCATGAACCCTTTTCAGCATATATTTGCTGTTATTGCTGCAATAAACCAGATGTGAGTTAGCGCGTGTCCTGTGTCTTCTTCTCTTGTGTGCGTCTTCCCGTGCGCTTCATCTTCAGTCAAATTACAATGCACCATCTAGCCCAACTTCAAGTTTTGTTAAATTCGAGGTAATTTATTTTTCTTCGATGGAGTCTATGTATTTCACCTATATCATTCCCAATCAGCAGTTCGCCGTCGTGTCATGTCATTAAACTTACGAAGCAAATCCTCGTCTTGATTAGCTAGGGTGTCATGAACAGCTGCCTTAAGCTCGCGTCTACGAAAATTGAAATAATTTACACTAGCTCTCAGTTGCTGACTGTCACCTGTGGTACAAGCCGCCTACCTGATTTTACGGATTTGCCTACCTGTTTTTTCAATCTACTAGTAAAATCTTTTTCCAGTTGAACTTGCCGGTTCAGGACGCACTTCTGTGGAAATTATTTGAGTTGTTAATTTCCTAACTTCTGTATATATTCAGTCTTGTTGAGCATCGAGCCTCGAAGATTTTTCTGCCAGACAGATATCATAGAGCCATGCTCGTATAGTATCCACTTGTGGCTTTTGGAAGATTTTTCTACCAGACAGATATCATAGATCCATGCTCGTATAGTATCCACTTGTGGCTTTTGGGAGATTTTTCTGCCAGACATATATCATAGAGCCATGCTCGTATAGTATCCACTTGTGGCTTTTGGGAGAGTTTTCTACCAGACAGATATCACAGAGTCCATACTCGTTTAGTATCCCCCAAGAGACTTTGGGGAGATCTTTTTTCCCAGACAGATGTCAGAGTCCATACTCATTTAGTATCCACCTGTGGCTTTTGGGAGATTTTTCTGCCAGACAGATATCATAGAGCCATGCTCGTATAGTATCCACTTGTGGCGTTTGGGAGATGTTTCTGCCAGACAGATATCATAGAGTCCATAGTCATTTAGTATCCACCAAGGGACGTTTGGGAGATTCTTTTTGCCAGACAGATGTCATAGAGTTCATACTCATTTAGTATCCACCTGTGGCTTTTGGGAGATTTTTCTGCCAGACAGATATCATAGAGCCATGCTCGTATAGTATCCACCTGTGGCTTTTGGGAGATTTTTCTGCCAGACAGATATCATAGAGCCATGCTCGTATAGTATCCACTTGTGGCTTTTGGGAGATGTTTCTGCCCGACAGATATCATACAGTCCATACTCATTTAGTATCCACCAAGGGACTTTTGGGAGCTTTTTTTGCCAGACAGATGTCATAGAGTCCATACTCATTTTGTATCCACCTGTGGCTTTTGGGAGATGTTTCTGCCAGACAGATATCATAGAGTCCATACTCATTTAGTATCCACCAAGGGACATTTGGGAGATTTTTTCTGCCAGGCAGATGTCATAGAGTCCATGCTCATAGATTTTTCTGCCATACAGATTTCATAGAGTCCATGCTAATTTTGTATCCACCTGTGGCTTTTGATGAACAGCGAGAAACTTCGTAGCGACATATGGCCGATCCGCCCTTTGAACTTGAATATCGAGTGAGTAAAGCCAGAAAAACCACCAATATATGAACAAGGCTCAAACTCGCTGCACTATTAGACCCATTTCTCATCCGACAGGGACTGATTGGATGGAAAAACAGCGCAAAAAACAAGCACCAGAGCAAAGAAACAGAAGATGAGCATTAGTCTTGTGTTTCTTTGCTCTGCTGCTTGTCTTTTGTTCTGTTTTTCCATCCAATATGTTCCACCAACTCGCCTATTTGGCTATAGTGACAGGGACTGTACACAGAATTAAAATGTTTTTGTCTTGACTCAATAACTCAGAAGTGAACGGTCGCGCTCAGTCGAACAAAATAGATACTTAGCAAACAGTAGTGAACGAAGCATGAAATCCGTTGGCAGCGGCACTGGTAATAAAACTGCGTTTGTCAGGAAAATAAATTAGAGGTGTTTCAAAAAAGTGCACTTATAAAATAAATCCACGTAGGCTTCTCAGCAACTTAAAAATATTAGTCCTGATCGGGGTTTCAAAACCGGGACCCCCCCTTTCAGGAGCAATGACTCTGTGCCGATTGAAAAACCGCGCGAAAGTTGGCAGATCAGATGGTAAAGCGACACACAATTCCATATGGCAACGGCGAAAGTTAAATGTTCAGAAGAATTCCCAAATTCGAGTAAATTTGCCTTAAAGAAATGATTGATAAGCATTAAATAAACAATTTTTTGAATTCGGCTATAAAACTTGCTTCGCGAGGTTGTTTCACACGAAAAACAGCCAGGGAAACGGCGCTCGCTACAGTAGCATGATTAGTGTGCATACCCGTTCCCCCTCCCAATTTCCAGTCTGCTTTTGATTGGGCGCTGCTTCGCCGGACAGTCGACGATTCTACGATATTATTAAAAACCTTGGTGGCCGTTCAAGCACGCAGCTGCTGTAGTTTATGCAGAACGAAAACAAAAGCGAAATTTCTAAACGAGCCACTTAAAAAATATCAAAACAGCGTGTTTCTTAGTCATGTTGAGGTAGACAAATATACAGAAAAATTGTTTAAAAGATATTTATAGCTTCGTCTTTACGGATATGACATCACGACATTAAAGGCATTAAAGGCTCCCTTCTTCTCTAGCGGATCTTTGTCAACGTACATGCACTTTGCTACTATATTAGTCGCTATAATATCTGAATCTTAGCCTCTATGATTTCGCACGCACTAATGCATTGGCATACGATCGTAATTAGCTGACACATTATCTGAAAGACTCCGCGGTCCTGATATAAATCTGCACTTGTCTAACCCGTACTTGCATACCTGCGTGGCCCAAGAGTAGTGTGTTCGGTTCAGGACTCGGGTTCTAAGAGGGCTGGATCCTTACGTAATCCTCCTTGTAAAATGAGAAGCCCTAGTTGGCAGCCCCTGCTAACTCAGCCACGCATGCAAATATGGTCTTCTGACGTCACAAAGCCTACTGACCGCTCAGTGACCGTCATTGTCACCTACCAACTACTGCTTGTCAGAGGCATGATTGTGATATTCTGCTCACAACGCCGACGCCTACGCCAGAGTTTCTGGAAAACTGGTCCGCTGACGCTATCGCGTTAGCATAACACTTCGTTATTAAGTATCCAGGTAGAACGAGAGGAAGAATATATTTTACGCGGTGTGAAGGAGCACTGAACAATGGTAAAGCGGGTACGCTTTGTCGAAACGTCGGCTCGACCTGCAAACTGAGGCGTAACCCTTTTACCCTTGTTCAGTTCTCCATCGCCATTAAGTGTGTGACGAAATAGTTTAGGCTACCAGCCTAAATATAAACCCGCGCATTAACGAAGCCGTCTGAACTTTCTATGTGGCATAATGCCGTAGCAGCCTGATTCAGAATATCATCCTCCCAAATGAAAGGAGAGGTCCGAGTTGGCAGCGCTTGCCAAACGTAATGTCAGGAAAACCTACGTCCAGTTAGTGCTCGGCCATGTCAGCTCCTGTAGCCACCGCGTGCCAACGCTATGCTCGTGATTTTTCGCTCACAATGCCAACGCCCGCCGCCGATGCTGGAGTTTCAGTCAGCAGGGGCATTAAAGCCCATATGGCGTTAATAAAAATACCCATAAATTACACAAGTCTAGTTCAAGTTACAAATTAATTTTTCGCTGTACCTCCAGTCAGAGTGGTCACATTTTTCAAGCTTTCCTCACCGTCCCACTCTTTGGGTACATCTACGCGAACGTACTTACTCGTCCTAAATATCCCGCACTATGCCCTCTCTGGGCGCCAGAGAGCTGGGCTCTCCTTCGTACAAACGACATCCTCAGCCATCCATCCGCAATGAACCTAGAGACGAAGGAGGAGAACCGTCGTTAAAGGAAGCAATGAAGCCCGACCACGGGCGGCATTGAAAGCGGTGACGACATGACGCCAGGCAGGGATGCTCTGCGGCGGACGAGGTTGTCACTGCCTGTCCAGAAGGGACAAGCCATTTCCGCTGTCAGAGTGCATTTGCGTCAGCGAGGCCGACCTATCAGCGTGCGTGTGAATGGATGCAGCTTGGCACGCCTGCAGCTCCGTCTCCATGAACGTGGACAGCGGTCGCAACATCCACGGACAGGGAATGACGCGATCGACAGCGACCTCTGCGGGGATAATCTCTGCTTAGGCGACGAGGCTTAATCTATGGGGGAAAGTAATAAATCTGGTATGGGGAAAGGCGGAGGTAAATGACAATTTTCGCTCTGCTCAGGCTTCCTGGAGTTACAGCCCGTTAAAATTTACTCCACGAAACTCCGCTCTGCAGACTAGGACAGTTTTCTGTTGGATGTGAACTGCAGTGACATGTAGGAACAATCACTGTGTCGAGTACGTGCATGAAACCGTGCTGGTCTAGAGTGCTGCGACACGCGGTCATCCCTTGTTCAGATGATTGCATGCAATGTTAGTGCAAGAATGATGCGGTAGATGTCATGCTAGCATTCAGTGCGCAGCAGCGGCGAAAAGAGTGGCGACAGGAAAACTGAGGAGCGAGGCGAGGCACTATACGGCGCAGTTTGCACTCACTGAAGTGGACAGCGCACCCTGCGCCAGCGGGTGAGAGACCGCATTTCTCTCAGCTGTCAAAACGTTGTATAGTGATTGCCCGACCACTTGTCGTTTGCAAACCGGAAGTCACAAAATCCAAAGTGAAGGCGAAAAAGCAGCCAGCCGACAGTTTTAATAGTACAATTCTAGTACAGATATCAGTACCATACGAAGGGAACATGTTTGAGACAGCCATCAAGACGCCAGCTTCACGCACAGGGCACAGGGGAGGGAGAAGGGGGATCCGCTGACACACGAAGGCTCACTGCTGCGCACAGGTATGATACTCATACTATAAAAGCGGACACGCAGAAAAAATAAACAATCAGATTGAAATCTGGCGATGTCATAATGCAGTGGGCTGTACCCCGAGTTCGCCAAGTGCAATATATACAGGCGCAGAAATCGTATTCGTTCTCAGCATTCATAAAAGTTTCAGAATAGGCCTACAAGCCTCGTACGCGGTGCTCACACACGGACACATTCCTTGACATCAAACATGAAAATAAAGCCTTTAACACTCTCGCAAAACAAAAAAATAAAAAGTGAAGAGCCACCTTGCCCTTTAGAAGGTCGTAGACCTTGATGAATTCCTGCAGAAGCACTTGAGCACTCGTAGAGGGCCTAGCCGTCCGGCCGCTCTAGGACTCTCGGAGTGCATGCACTCCCCGCACCTTTGTAGCGAAGGCGGACCCTTTGTTGTTTGCCCGCAGGTTGCTGCTGCGACTACCGTCTGAAAAAACTTTGATCGCGTTTTTTTCTTCGTTACCCACCACCTGCACTTCGGTTTACCTCGTTAGGGGGTAGTCATAGCGTGCATTGCAAACGGCGTTCATGAGAAACTCCATCACCCAAGCCATCTGATAGACGTGAACGAATATGCCTCGCGCTATGGTAACAGGGATCATCTTAGAACCCTCCCTTTGGGCTTTGTATCCGTTGCCTTTGGAATACTGGAAAAGCTGCCTTTTCCAGTATTCAAGCTCCTCCTTGGTGGGCTCGTTTCCTTATTGCCACGTCTCTCCTTCCTCCTTTACCGTTAAGTGGAAACAATTAGTGCAAGAAGGAATCGGAACAAGATTTCGCAATGTGCCAGCTGAACAAAAACTATACAGCTAACCTCGTTAACAGTTATCACCTCAAATAAAAAAAAAATGCGCAAAAGTTCATAGAAACTTTTGAAAAGAAAGAGCTTCACGGGCTTGTATGGTATGCATGCTGGAACCGAAATCTATTGCGAATGGATCAGAACTAATCATTGCGGTTCACCCGAGAGACAGGCCAGTACACCGCTTTGCACTGCTTGTTACGGTCCTTATCATTTGAAAAGGACTAGAAAGAAAAATTTAATTATGCAGAAATGGCGGCTTTCCTAATGAATGTGCAAATATTTTGCTTTTTTGTGGGAATTAGTACAAAACCACTGAAAGTTGACAACTTATATATTTCAACAGGCCTTACTGTCGTCAAGTTATATATATAAGCGGCCAGCGCAGCCCACCCCTTAGCGTGAACAGTGCTATATATATACTTGCATCGAGCACAGGCGCCCATGCCTGATGTTGCGCCAGGCAGCTTCCCCTAACCAAAACATGCGTCGTACAAAAGCATTTTTCACCTGCTTGTAACGATCAATGACTGTGGTGCAGCTGTCATGGGTGCGGTTGCCTTGTGAGACAATATACTTAAGCAGAGAAGCTTCTCTTTTACGGAAGTGGCAGACTGTTCTACGAAGCGCTTCTGGCTTTGAAAGGGCTTGTACACCCGATTGACAGTAAATCGACGAGATTTTTTACAAATAGTTATCTGGGACTGTTATGTAAAAGGAGTTTACCTGCTCGATTTGTCCTTTTTATTTTCTTTCTTAAGTATCGCCTTTGAAAATCCCTAAGCAGGCCTAAGATCACAGTAAGGCGGCGCTTAAATGCGGAGCACAGTTGCTAGCTTGATGAGGCGCTTCTTATCTGCCGTGTGTTTGTTGTGGTTAACTACTCGCTGTGTCGTAACAAGCGCATTCATGAAGACCAGCCGCAGAGATCTTTCCAGCCTAATGTCCCAGAACGATACTGCGCTCTGCCTAAACCGGCGGGACTGATGAGCGCGTTAATGCTTCCCAAAGTGAGTGCGCTTCGCGGTCGATGAGCTCTGTCAGCGTGTCGAAAATAGCGAACGCATTTAATGCGCCCGCGCTGTCTAAATGTCCTCTCTCGGCGCATAATACGACTCGCCGCAATCCGGCTTTAGTGCACGAAACGGCCAGCCCGGATTTCTGAGTCGCACGAACAGGTCTAAAAATTGTCAGTAGCTTCTCGTAACTTCTCACTGAACGTGCTTTCCTTTTTATTTTTCTTTATTTCGTGAGCGGCGAACCGACGAGGTTCATTTATGACGCCGAGACAATCAAGAGCAAAACTTTTCAAAGCCGCGTAAGCTGTCTTCTAGAATTGACAGATTTTTGCCGTAGGGTGTTCACAGCCGATGCAATGTCGTTGCTTAGGAGCATGTAGCAAAGGAAATTAATTAATGCCCCCACCCCGCTCTCGTTTTAGAGGGCGCGAAAGCTTCCATGACAAAAGCAGAAATAAATTGTATCTGTAACCCGTTTGCGCACAAAATCAGACGCTTATCCAAAAATTAGCAACTTTTTTAGCGTGTTGGATACTCCGTCTATGCCTCCAAAGCTAGGGCATAAATTCGGGTCGTAACGTTCTCATTCAGCACCGCTGTTCGTCAGTGTCCTTGGATATCGATTTCTTTTGCCTTGATATTTTATCTAGCAATGAACAGGTCTTTACTGTTATCGGAATTCTGTAATTATGAATTTCTGAGGTGTACCTTTGATGCATATACTCAGCGCACGTACTGCGGATCTGTTTTCAGTTCTCAGTCCGAATCGTTTACAAGGGGTTTCAGAGAAGCTTGCCATAAGTTCATAACCTTACTTTTTTTTTTTTTTTTTCAAATAGGCTTTCTCACGTGACATGATCACTGTTGCTGTACAGTGTTGCAGCGGACATCACAAATCTAATGCACCATGTTAGCAACTACGCTGCCAGTAACTAAATCCAAATTGTTAACATTTTTGGCTGTTACGGATACGCGTCCAGTGCACACAGAGCTAGTAACTAGTAAGCAGTTATACACGCGCGTTACATTTACGCAACATGTGTTCCGTTAATTCAATAGTTGAAGTCAACACCTGTCCTATCCGAGGGGTTTTTTATGCGTGTATGTAAAAAGTGGTGTTTTTCTACGTTCAAAAAAGAAAAATTTTTCAACAAATAGCGCCGCGAAAAGTATGCCCGTATACGACACTTAGCGCGAATAAACGTGGCTTTTTTAAGCGCTTTCCGCATGACACATGACATGCTGTTGCATGAACCAGGAATGACTTTAAGGCATTTTTCAATTATGAAAGCAAGGATCTGAAGTGGTGGTCATTAAAGCAAAAAAAAAAAAGTCTGGTAGAACAAAGTCGATGCGCAACGAAAAATGGCCGTGCCTTAGCTCAGCTAGGCCAGGATATACGCAGAGAAAGCATATGTGCCTGGCGCTGGGCTGCCTACGTCTCTCCAATTCAATCTATTCCCATTCAATCCAGTGTAATCCAATCCAATTCATTCTAATCTAATCCAATCCAAACTAATCCAGTCTAATCAAATCCAGTCTAACAAAGTACAGTTCATTCCTCGTTAGCAGGATAGTATACTCCTATCCCTACTATCACCTTTAACTAAAAGATGACGAGGCAGTTAACAGCATCTTCTGCTCGGTGTACAAGGCTACCCTGGGTTGCCACAACCCGTTAGCACGCAACACCTCCTCCAACTGGGCATTTACAACAAACACTCTATCCGAAATTATAGAGGCACACAAAACAGCCCAAATTCATCGCCTCTCTAGGACAAATCACAGCCGTCTCATCCTTGTGCGTTTAAACTTCGACCCTAGAAAGACAATCTGCGTCGGCATGACGCCTCCCGCTTTTGTACACCACAACAAAGTCATATTCCTGTAACCTGAGGGCCCATACGTACGAGGCGACCACATGGGTCTCGAAGGTTCCGCAGCCAATAGAGTGAATGATGGTCAGGTATACGACAGTAAAAGACCCGTCCGTACAAATATGAACGGAAACACTGCACAGCGAAAACTACAGCCAGGCTTTCCTGTAGTTTCACTCCGGATTGCTCAGGGTACGACTAGCGTACGCTTTAACATGCTCTCGTTCATCGTGCCGTTGAACAAGGAACTGCCCTGAGACCGATGCGAAGGGCCCTGATAAGGCATATATCTAAGGGGGACAATTAAAACTTTCTGCGAAGGTGGTGGGGAATACAAAGTCACAGGATAATAACCGCACAGGGTACCGCAACTGACATGAAAAAATAATGACAATAAAATATAAAATAAAAAAATGGTTGAGGACAAATTCAAGCAACAAGTGATAAGGAGGAAATGTGTTTAGAGGAACATGTAAGGTTATGCTATTGCGGAAGGGAATAGAGTGTACATGCGTTGTGAATAAACTGTACAATTAACGCTATATGGGATTGTTTTCCTGAATGGTTATGATGAAAAAGGAATATACCTAAGGGATTCTAACGTTCCCTTAGATATACTTATTCCTGCTGGTTCCAATGTTCTAAATTTATGAATTAGATATGCCTCTCTATATTTTCTGTCCCTGGCAGATTTAAAGCCTGACTCGAGAATATATAATTTAATTTCTTCGAACCTATGGTCTTTCTGATTGAAATGCTGAGAAACTGCTTTCGGAACGTTTTTGCCTGCGTCTGCCCGATGTCCATTAAGCCGTATGTTCATTGGTTGCCCTGTCTCTCCGATGTACTGTGTATGACAGAACGAGCATTCTAGAAGTATAGATAATGTTTGAAGATGTGCAGTTAAAGCCTGATTTTATGTGAAAAGTGAAATCACTTGCATTACTTTTAACCGTGGTGTCTTTTTGTATATGACTGCACGTCTTAGATCTAGGTCGAGAGCAAGGGGTTGTGTTGGATGCTTGCTGTCGAGTTTAGAATACACTAGAATATCTCTGAGGTTTGCGTTGGGTTTATATGTTACCCTTGGTGCCTCCGGAAATATTTTCTCCAGGCGTTAATTACACGTTAGCATGGAACGGTATTTCCGCAGAATATTGTTTATGTTTGGAAGGGCATTGGAGTATTTAGTTACAAAAGAAGGCTGGCGTTCAGTGTTGGCCTTTGGTCGTTTCGTGAGCACATCGTTGCGGTTTAAAGTGCTTGCTTTTTCAAGGGCCATATTAAGGGCGTTACCGGGATAGTTTCTCTGGATTAGGGTTGCTTTCAATGAATGTAGTTCGTTTAGGTAGTCACTATCATCGCTACATATTCTTCTAAGCCGTGTTGCCTGTCCTACAAGTATTCCTTGTTTACAATGTCTCGGATGATGACTCGTAAAATCTAGGTATTGTTGCTTATCCGTTGGCTTTCTGTACAAAAGAAGTTTTAAGTTTTCCATTTTCCACTGACACCGTGGTGTCGAGAAAGTCGACTTTTAATTGCGACGACTGATAAGTGAATTTATTGCTAGTGTGATGATTATTAAGATGTGAGACAAACGACTGAAGTGATTCAAATCCATGCTGCCATATCATGAAATCGAAGATTCTCTGCACCAGATCGCACGTAATTTAAGCTCCATTTTTAGGCTTAGGCCATTTGGAAAGGATCATTTTATGCTAAAAGTACACTTAGAAAAAATAATAACCTTATGTGAACAAACTAGTATATGTTGGTGAAAAATACTGCAGGTAAGTCATGGACAGAAAACATTATTTTCGTAACACTGGATGTAATACCAGTTATATGGAAATTTCGCGATAACCATGAGTTATTCTTTTGATTGAAGAGGTCCGTAATGTGTGCAGTCACCATCTGAGGGCTACGCACTCGTACATAACGCCTGCCTGCAAAGCAAATGCAGTGTACGTGGCAAGGTCGCAGTGGGGAGCAACTCAGTGGTAAAAAATATATATATGAGACCAGTTCCATTGAAAGCAATGCCTAATTTTCCGAACGATAAGGAGAGAAAAGTTTAATCAATCGGATTCTAGGAGCTTTCAAACTCCAAGGTTTGAAATCGGCCACGATCTCTCGGAACCTGACGGCTGTCTGGGAAAATGAATGGGTCTGAGCTGAGCATAGGAGCGCGTCTTGATTTCTAATGGTCCCTGGATAATGTGGATTTTGTATTGATGTCCCCTGCAATGTTTCCATTTTCCATTCTATTGCCCAGGGTACCCTCTGCTTAATATGTTAGGGTTAAGGTGCGTTCGCGTCTGTCATCAACCCCAAACACCTTTTTTTCTTTTCTTTTTTTTTGTGAGCTTACCATCAACTTCCGGATATAGCTCCCGAGGAAATTTTCCTCAAGAAAATGACGTCAGAAGTTTAGAGCTTATATACGAATGTTTATCGTTCCTAATGATACTGAACTTATAGAGCACTATTAAGGAACAATCCGCAATGACCTGGGTGTTGATTTCAGAAATGGCTTTTTGGAGAACCTTACAAGTACTGCATTCAAAGAGTCAACCCGCGCCCGTGCTTTAAGAGTCCGCGAAGCTTTTGCGTGCGTAGCACAGCTAGCATAGCGGACTCCATGCGAGTCAGGAGGACTGTTCAGACGCCGACGGGAGAGGGCCCATCCAGTGGCTGCTCTTGTCTGGGGCGTCTCTGCGGACTGCGTCTGTGGGCTCCCTGCGCGCCGTCCCTGGGCATCTCCTGTTATCGCCATGGGAGATGCCGCTGCTGTGTTCCGCGTATGGCTCCGTGACCTGCGTACCGCTCTCCCTTGTCGTTTTTCTTTTTCTCGAGCATGGAAAGGCGGGAGTTTGCCGCCGCATCCACAGTGGCTCCTTTTCGGCTCGCCGCACGTTCGCTCGCAAGGCTTTCTGCTGTTCTCCACGCTTGGAGATTCGCGAGTGCGTGCCATGCGCACTCTCATGATCTTCCTGCTCTTATTCGGCCCACCCAGTGCTGCTCGTGTTTGTTCGCTGTTTGCCACTCCTCTCACTTTTGAGAACTCACTATCTACATAGATTAGGAGCTCTCCAGCATGCTTAACGCTCTCATTCCTGTATTTGCTTCAATGACTGTTGTCGTGTACCATTTCTTGGCTACGGGATTCTGCATGTCGGTCCGGTGGCCTACTCCCGCTCACCCTTTTTTTGGCCCTGGCACAACTCGAGTTCCCCTGCAGCGCTTTTTGCTAGACTGTTTGTCTCGCCGCTCACTGAAGCTGAATCCCTTGGGCCTCTGCGGGATCTTGCCTCGTTCCTTTCGAGATGTATGCTCTTCCTTTATCAGGAAATGCGGCCTTTGCTTTTGCCCACGGTTGCTTACGGTTTGAAACAAACTCTTCCGCGCATGCAAACGACTGATGAAAGAAAAGGTGTACCAGGATCCAGCGTGTGCGCCTTCCTCGGCTACTTGTGAACGGAGAAGAGCAGGAAAGAAGTTATTACGGGCACGCTTTCTAGAAAGATAATGCACCGAGTGTAGGTAGTCGCTGGCAAACAAGGGCATTGGGAAGGATGCTGTGCCGCTGAAACATTTCTTCAAGCTAGTAGGACTGGCATTATGTATACGCAACTCACTCACGTCGACAACGAGAGAGACCGCAAAAAAAAAAAAAAAATAATAAAAAAAATAACTGTAACAGCTCTAACCACTCAGAGTTTGGTATGGCTCACCTCATGCCTTCATTCGGCAACAACAAGAGGAAAAAAATAACTGTCGCTCAATGCTACTGTCTTCTGCATTCCGGCATCGGCTCCTCATCCGCGGAATCATGCTGTGTGGCATAAGAAAATTTGCCAGTATTGTCGTGAAAGTAATATACTTTTTTTCGCAGTTTCAGCGTACGCAGCCCCGCTTTAGGGTAAAGCTGCTTATTCAATGACTTGAGTTGCTGTTGGTTACTGGTGGGTTTAGACTTGTAACTCCTGGCGGCAATTGGCCCAACACAGCAATATTAAAATATTAGTTACCATAATTTCCACATATCTCGGCTCTAACATAGCTACACTGCCACACACATGCATAATAACACAATAGCTATCAACAGCTGCTACCACCGTTTGCAGCATAGATTAGTGATTTGAAGGAGTTTTAGAAGAAAGCGTGAAGCCTACTTGCTGCATAACTGGCTTTCTCGGGCGGCAAACGTCGCGAAACGTCGCGTGCGACGTTCCTGCTCTCTTAAGGGAAGCACACAGAAAAGAAATTAACCTTCTGCAAGGCCGCCACAATAGCGGCGCTTTCTGCCATAGTGAAGGACATGACTCGAGTACGGCTGTCTTCAGCCGGTCTATGCATACCCGCTAGCAGATCGAACATCGTGGGCTGTAGTACTTCGGGCCACAATAGGGCCCGAAGTACTACAGCCCTATTGTGGCCCGAATTTTTGTAGCAACCGTATCAAGTGAATGGCCCATCACCTTTTTTTCTGTTGTTTTGTGTAGGTTTTAAATTTGAGAGTGCTCAGTTAGTGCGGATTTCTGTCTGTTGTTGTATTGTGAGTTTAAAGTCACTCATATTCTCCAAGCGGATAAGTAGAGACGATGTAATTCAAAAGGAATTTTATTGGACAATTCAGTGAAGAGCCCGATTTCTCTCCTGGGTTTAGTTTTATTTTCGAAAGACTTCGCTGGTGACTGTTTCGTTAATTGCTCACGGTGTTTCTCGCTGGCAAGCTGCATTTTTTGGGAAGCAATCGCCTAGCTAAGGGTGGGATGGAAGGTGGCTTTTCCATGCACAAAGAATGGTAAGTGGCATGATGTCATATGACAGGTGTCACACGTGCATAAGACAGACAGAGACAGCTTTAGCGTTCATGGCACTACTAATAGTCTGGCATGAAAGGAATTCCGCTACTTGCCTCGTAAAAACTGCCAGCCCGTTGATTTCAGATGATTTTGCTGTGATTAAACGCGACATCTTTAAGAATCCACTGTTGAAGAAGTGCCTAGTGAATACTCTGTGGCCTTTGAACTAGTGAATTGTGCTAGAGACATGCACGTGTATATTCATGAGTAGTTACAAATGTGAATGACATTAGATCGTTACACGAAAAATCTAAACATGGATCACAGAGTGAGAGGCTCTACGATTCGCTATATAGTCGTCAAGACCAGCAGAGCCCTACGCGTGGTCGCCCACAGACGCGGGAAATGAAATGAACATTGCTTCGAGGAAATAAAAGGCACAATAACACTATTACTACTCAGTGGGCAGACCAAGCGCCCGTCACTGATAGAGGATCTGTCAGTTTCCAATGGTCTTTGAGACCGCTAGAGATCATCATAATCATCATAGCCTGGCTATACTAGTGCAGGGAGAAGGCCTCTCCAATATTCCTCCAATTACCTCGGTACTGTGCTAGCTGGATCCACTTGATCCCTGCGAACTTCTTAACCTCATCCACCCATCTAACTTTCTGCTGCCCCCTGCTACGCTTTCCTTCCATTGGAATCCAGTTTGTTACCCTAAGCAACCATCGGTTATCCTCTCTTCGCGCTACATGTCCTGCCCATGCCCATTTCATCCTCTTAATTTCCACTAGAATGCCAGCAACGAGTTATTTCTCTCACCCACTCTGCACGCTTCCTATCTCTGAACTTTATGCCTACCATTTTTCTTTCCATAGCCCTCTGCGTTGTCCTCAACTTAAATAGAATCCTCTTTGTTAGCCTCAACGTTTCAGCCCCATAGGTAAGTACAGGTAAGATGCAAATGTTGTATACATTCCTCTTGAGCGATACCGGTAAGCTGCTAGTCAAAATTTGGGAGTGCTTGCCAAATGCGCCCCATCCCTGTCTTATTCTCCTTGTTATTTCCCTTTCATGGTCGGGATCTGCGGTTACTACCTGTCCTAAGTAGGCACATTCGCCTGCTACTTCCAGTACTTCGCTACCTAATGTAAACTGGTGTTCCTTCCCGAGGCTGTTGAACATTACCTTAGTCTTCTGCATATTTATTTTCAAGCCCACCTTTCTACTTTTCCTGTCTAGGTCATCTATCATTCTTTGCATTTCATCCCCTGAATTACTCAGCAAGGCAATGTCATCAGCAAACTGCTATATATCATTCGGAGGAAAAAGAAGAGAAATCAAGTTGTGTGCAAGTTCAATACGCTATGCGAATGATGTCCGTACGCGCTCTTAACTGCGTAAATTTAGAGACCCCTAGTTTTTTCTTTGAATTTTTTTTTCTTTCACTCGTTTTCTAATCACCGACTCTTGGTTGATTCGCATTGCCGTTTAATGCACGGATGAATTCAAATGCTGTATATTTACGGTTCTTTTTCCGTCCGTGCATCCTTCGAGGGCTCTCTCCGGCATGAAGTACACAAGTGCACAAGGCCAAGGTTGAGCTGCGGCAAAGTTCTTGTTTTCTATGGTCCCTTCCTCAATGATCTGTCTAAGTGCGTATGGTATACCGCCTGAACGAGGCTCAATTTTCATTTTCGAACTCTTGTTAGTCTGTGTATCGTCAAAATTAGATATCTCAACGGCGCAATTATAATATCACCTACAATGGCGAAGATTATGCGTGTATTACAAAATGGAATTCCATTCTGAAAATTCGAAAGTCACTGCGATTAAAGACAACAGAGCCGAGATAGACGGGCGGGGCTAAGTAATTGCTGGGATTACTGTAGTTTGTGCACGAACTTCTCAGCGCCAGGTTTGCAAACAACCTTGTCAAAGCAGCCAGCCTAATCACTGCTTGCACACGATATACCAGTGCGAGCAAGCTTGAATGTGCAAGCTTGAATTATGCATGGTACTTCAGCTACCATATGCTGTCGTTTTTTTACGGTTGCAAAACTTGTTCTCGGATCACCATGCACACATTCTCGGATAGGGGTAATATATAGGCGCCCCACGGATTGCTTTGCTACATTTTCTTTAAAGAATGATTCATTTACTATATATTTTACGTGTTACAATGACTTTTAGATATGTTACGACATCAAAAATGCAATTTGTCTAATGTTTTATTCGTTTCAGCCTCACGAGTATCATCGCATTAGCTACCATTTTTTGGTCGTCGCGATGCCGGAAATGCATTTTTGAATAAACATGTTATCGCAAGCAGTAACGGAATTACCTTTCGCGTAGATTATTAGAATTTCTAACAAAAAAGAAAAAGAATTGAAGAATGAATGCTATCAGCTACAGATGCTACGTGCTCTTCGGCTAAATAATGTGGGTTCGAGCCACAGCAAGCCGAAAGCAGAGCCATCGTTCACCGCTCTCGCTCCAAAGGACGGAAGAGCATGTGTGTTTATTTCACAGTAGGTTGCGTTGTAAAACAAGGCACCTATTACGAGATTTCAGTACAACCTAAAATCCTGCAGCAGCATACATGAAGGCTTAACGCACATTCGGCCCAGCTGTGGGCGCTCGCAGGCCACATGGACCGTAAAGGTTAAAGAGAGTGACGCAGCGCAAATGCGGATGAGTAATCCTTAAAACATATTTGACGACACAGGGCACAGGTCGAAGGCGCATCACACGCCCCCATCAGCAATGGCCGGAGGTTCAGTGATGAACAAGCCCCCAAGATCACACCCTCATGGGACTTGAGGCGTCAGCGTTGCATAGTCTGACTGTTCAAGCCTGCTGAATTGGAGCATACATACACGGTGCGCGCGTTTCTCCATACAAGTTCTTGATCTGCTGACGGAAACCTTGAAATCAAGGGCCAGTGAACTATATAGGGGAACTATGCGCATCTCGCGGCCGTAGGGAGTCGGTGGCGGTCTCTATGCTGCTTTAATTTCCAGCTTGCTACTGAAACAATGCACCAAGACTCATTTGGTGCGATTGAATCCGGAGAAGCGAGGCCATAACGAAACGGGAGGATCGAGAGGGACGATTACTCAATGTGGTTGTCGATATTTCATTCCGAAGGAAGACAATAGCGCGATCACCCATATTCCTCCCGTGGACACCCTACGGAGGTTTGTAATGAGAGAAATGGCAGCAGCCACCGCTCAGTGGGCTACCTCAGCCTCCACTGATTATGCCTTTATATAAATTAGAACAGTGAGTTCACTCCTCTCATGCTATCTATGCTAAATGAACGATGCTGCTGATGACTGGGACTAGCTATGGGCTTATCTTATATGCCTTGCTAAAAATGAAAGGGGAACACAGTGCGGCGCCCTATAAGCTGTGTTTTCCAAGCCCGGTATACCCTCCCATGTGCCCGCCGAAATGTTTGTAGATTGACCTTGACATTAGTCAATAATTTAGCAGCTCTAAAACGTCGCTCTTCACCACACCATTACATTGAACTTCAAATACCTGGGCTGACGTCTCTGTCTGACGTTATAGTACAATGCTGTGGGACATGTTCATCGGCCCCCATATCGGCGCTTGCACAAATATATCTGCCGAAGCAACTGCGCTTCACCCGCCCATGGTTGCATCAGGCGATGGCCCAACGTTGCGGAAAGGCTTTTCAACGCTCCCTTTTGCCCAATAGGCGTCTAGACATTTCGTTTCATAGCAGTTTTCACACAGCGGGGGTTGGGGTATGCTGGCAGCGAGAACTGTCGCGGAGATGTGCATGCGTCCGTACAGCAGCATCTGTAGAAGAGGATGGGAGGGATAGAGCACTGCAAACTCTGTATGCGTGACGTCCGCGCGTCTCTTATATTCACACGTCGGATGGAGTGGAGCGCGCGCGAATCAGCGCCACCGCCAGCCTCACTGCGCGCTACGAATGTTCGCAGTTCACGCAGTACGCCATTTGCCTTCCGTGTAGGCCGTTAACATCATGGCTTCAAATGTCGAGGTAGCAAGGAAAGAAAAGCAGTGGCCGCAACACCGGGGGTGGCTGCGTGATAGATATCGGCTTTGCCGAAACAAACAAACCTGCATAATACTAGAGCTAATATGCGGTGTGCATGTTTGAACGACCGATTAACTCTTTAAAGCCCCCCCCCCCCCCCTCCACACACGCACACACTTTCTCTGCATGACAGACTAGAGCGGAAGGAAGCGTTAGCCCCTGACAAACAAAAGCCTCCTCGGCTGGTGCGGGAAGACAAACACCAGCAAGAAAGAAGAAAAGAGGAGTGCCGAGCGCGCAAAGAATCCCTTATCAGTGCAAAGGTGACCGAGTGGCTGCGTCGGGGCAGCGAGCTGTGAAATGCCGGAGCCGAGAGCGGGGCGAAAGGGAAGGCCATAATTCTTCCCCCGGGATCGGGCGACCGAGCGGCGACGTCGACTCTGAACGCCTCCTCCGATCGGCGATCGGATCGCGGCGTCGTGCGCTCCTCTTCTCAGCCACGGCGAACGCAGACCGAGAGATGGAGAGAGGTAGGGGGCGCGAGGTCTCCCAAATTCATCAAATCGGGGACGGTCAGCTCGCTCCGATTGGGGCATCAATCAAAGAGCCTTCGGCAGCTCGGTCGCTGCTGTGCGTGCGCTAGGGCGAAAATGAGCTGGCGGCTCTCGATCGTCCCGTTTGTCCCCGATGACGCTTGCGGGGGGTCGACCGAGGCACGCGAGATGCGCAGATTACACTCCTGTATGCTCTGGCCGCAAGTGTGGGGTCACTATTAGTGCATCTTTCCGACGGCAGGTCCCTGTGGCCCGTCAACAGCCCGCTCCCGGTAACCGCTGCTGACGCGAAGTTGCTGAGCTTCGCGAGCTCTCGTGATTGAGAGGAAGTCAGGCAACCGACGAGCCTTCAGTCACCCGCGTCACAGGCCGCCGAGTTTCGCCTGCGTAATTCACCAATTTATTTTTTATTTTTTGGTACACTTCCATATCGACGGAAGACATCAGCTTTTGACGAGGCTGGCAGTTCTCGATAACCGCTTCCGAAAAGCATTCGCAAAATCGCAGCACAAAACGTATTTCTCGCAAAAATATCACTTCCACCAGAGCCCCGCTTCCTTGATAAATTCTTCCTGGCGAGACGAGGTGAACTGATATGTTCGCCATGATAAGTAAGCGTCTAGGTTTCGACCCTCTGTGTTCTCCTTTAGTGCTGACGTTTAGATCGAAAGCATGGTAGCCGGCCTCCGCTGGTAACACTGTTTTATCGACAGGATAGTCGTGGAGAAGAGAGACGAGACTGAGCTGTACGCGATCATGACGAGACTGTATCGTATTTACTTAGCGAGCACACGTATTTATATGCTCGAGAGACGGGACACAGGACAGCCAGTAGACAAGTATACATACAAGTAAGTACATAGCCATTCCATGAAACCAAAACAAGTGCAAAAGCTCCCGATATAACACACACCGTGGCCAGTATCCACTATCGTCTCTTTCCACCCGCTCACTGGCTGACCCGCCATCGCTTCTTCTTCATCACCATCAGCCGGAATATACCCCCGCAGGGCGAAGGCCTCTCCCGTATTCCTCCAATTAACCTAGTCATGTGCTAGCTGCATCCACTTGATCCCTGCGAACTTCTTAACCTCATCCACCCACCGGACTTTCCACCGACCAACGATGCGCTTGCCTTCCCTTGGTATCCAATTTCCGCATTGTTGCATGCTAATTGCGGTCATGTGCGCCTTACTGCGTTACAGGAAAGCGAATCTGTAAGCCTTGCCACTTAGCCAGTTAGTTCCCTATAATATTGTGAGATATTTTGCAAATTCTCAGCGCACACGGCCGACGAAAAAGATGAGTGGACACGACCGCACTCGCGGACTCACACGCGGCCTTTCGTTGAATACGCAGAAGACGTATTGAATCAAATTTTCTAAAGGTGTGCTATAACGTATTTTGGCCCAAGTGGGAGATATGCGACGAGATATGCACTCACTGCCTGGCTTATAAACTCTGTTGCCTTGATCGTTAGCACCTTTATTGCGAAAAACAACAACGCATATCACGAGAAATCGTGGTAACGGGACTAATATGCAAACTTGGAAAAGCATGTGCCAGTCCCACATCTATTACTCTCTCCGTAAATGAGTCGTCCTATTGGCACATGCGTTGATGATAACGCCGGATTCTCCAGAGTCTATATATCTGTGCGTGATTCATTCGCAGTACACTTTGCTGGAAGTTAAGCGCCATACTTGTCGTCTTGCCTAGACCCTGTTCCTTTTGCGCTGCCATCTGTTCACATAGATGGCGACGCAAATTTTTCTTCTAGTTAACTTTGATGAACCATGATCCACATGTATTTATTTATTAAATTCATTCCAGGCCCGCGGTGGGCATTGAAGCAAGAAGTGCAATAAAAAAAAACGTGATAACGCAGCAAACCAGAAAGAAAGAAAAAAAAAATTGCAAGCTTTCACAAAATATCAGATTATATTAAATAACAAGGCAGATAGTTTTCAGGGACAGTTTTAAATAAACACATGTAAGAAGTAAAGGCAGCCAAGGTGAGTAGGTGGCTTTAATCGCTTGCCATGCTCGGGATAAAATAGTTCAATTATGCATTACTCCGGCAGTATGGAGTGAGTACCTTATGGGGATGGTCTGTGAAGGTGATCTGAACGATGACTTAGAAAAAAGGTCCCAGTTTAGCTGGTGATTGCGGTAGGATATTGCGATAGTCTTCTGCAAAGGGAAAGGCTAGGAATGTTCAAAGCGTTTCTCATTGCAGTCACGCTAGCAGTGCGGGAAACGTTAGACAAAATAGAATCAATGCTGCGATTCTGTACTGATCCCAGTAGTAAAAGTTTCGAATCATGAATCCCATACATATCACATGCATTCAAACTTTGATCATACTAGAGTTTTGTAGAATAGCATCTTTAAAGAAGATGAAGATATAGAAAAAATACCAGACAATAGCTAAGCAGGTGGTTACCATTGTTAACAATATATCGACATGCATCTGTCAGGATATTTTAGCAGTTTTATGAAAGCCTAAATATTTATACAAGGTTACTTGTTCCAGCGCAGCGCCTGGTATTTGGTAGGGGCTAGAATTGACATTAGAAGAAAGATGTGAAGTGTGCATAACTTTGTGTTTAGTGTCATAGTTTAGCGTCATAAGCCAGTGCTAAATCAAATGCATACTTTATTTAAATCGCTCTTACGTGGGTGGTTCTGAAATGGAACTAACTTCAAGTGTTTCATTGTAATCAGTCGCCATCATTTGAAGATGATTGCTCCACCTAGCGCCGGCCGAAACTGAATTGAGCGGAATAAACGTTTTGGCATACCACACAATAAATAAAGTGAAGTGACCTGTGCTACGTGCACTAACTAGGGCACCTTTCTTGAATATTTCAGCAGAGGCCTTTTCTCACTGTCTGCTTGTCCTCTTTATCGTCTCCTCTCACCGCGTTTTTCAGGCTGTTGCGCTTCTGCGCGCCACTGCTCCTCATTTTGCTTTCGGCAACTTTCATTAAGTTAGGCAGCTTAACGCCAAGCTTATCGAACGTGATGACAAAGAGATAATTACCGGGTTCTCATTGTTTCTGCCTTTTACGAAAGGGAAGGGGGCCTTTGCTTGTCGTGTTCACCATACGAGTTTTACATCTATAAATTTGACCACTATAGCGGAAGTGTGGAATTTCACCCAAGGCAAAATCATTAGGGCTTGAAATGGGGGCGACGAACAGGCAGCAGGAAGTCCAACGAGCAATAAAACGCGCGCCAAAGTTCAGCCGCAATAATTTCAATAACAAACAGCCGTCAGCGTGAGTATCGGCTCTAGCGGATGCTCAGCGAGCAATTGGTATGAAAATAAATGCGACGACTGCTCGTTTTCAACTTTGCGGTCAATTTCCGCGGACAAACGAATGCTCACCGCATTGTTTGGTTTGGAAATGTCGCCGAAAAATACCCCTCTTTATCTTCGGTGAAATGCGGTGAAGAAATCTGGTTGCCATTTCGGCGATGAAGTCCATTGATCACCGACTACGTCACAGCGTAACGGAGCACGTCGCGCGTGATTGTTATTTCTTTGTTAATGAGAAGCAAACACGTAAGTACGAACAATTTAAATATTTGCAGAGATGCGCTTTAGTCTCCTTACGTGCTGACATTGCGACTTGCGTGCACATCGAGTTTCATTATGAGCTTGTCTTGCAGTTAAATATCTAATTTTCTAAAAAAAAAAAAAAAACAAAAAAAAATTTACTTTTATTTTTCTTCCTTCACTTGTTTTTATCAATTTATTCATCTTCATTCTTTTTTCCTTTCTATTGCAATGTTTTTTCATTTTTTCTTCATTGTTTTATCTAAATTTCGTTCTTTTTCTAATTTTCTTTTCCGTTTGGTTACTCGTATTCTATATTTATATTTTTCACTTACTGCTGTTCTTGTCGTTCCTGTCTGCATCCTCCGGCGTTTCGCTGAACAAGGATAATTACAGACTGATTATCAACAAGTCCGCATTGAGTGGTGTCTTGCGATCTCGGGTGGGGTCCGGAAGGTTGGTAATTCGATACTAGACGTGGGCACTATTCAGTTACTTCGCTTGATTTCTTCTTATTTATGGGCAGATAGCTAGTGAGGAGACGCTGTGGTTACAACTATTACACACGACACTCGCTAGGCAGGAAACGCTTACGCATAAAAGTGCGGAACCAGGAGGCAGAAGAAATTCATATGCAGTATGCAAGGTATAGCCAATTCAGACACCTTTCATTTATTACCTTCTTCAGTCCTCTTTCTCTCTCTCTCTCTGTACACACGCACACACACGCTGTCAGCTATCAGCTCTTCGCAAAGACATTGGAACGGTCCGCGCTAAACGCACTTCTTCACCCTGCCCCCTGGGAAAGAGCATGGTCCACCTCACGGCAAGTTTTTGTAGAGGATCGTTTTTGTGGGCTAGTTGGTTCACCGCAGATGAAATGTAGAACTACGCGATTAAGACAAGACAAGACAAGACAAGACAAGACAAGAGGCATAGGAAAGAAAAACGGCTGCACCCGTGGTGTCATTTTTCGTTCCTATATCTCTCGTTCTGTGTTATTCGCGATGTTCTACAATTTATTATCAAAGGTTTGCGATTCTTCAGAACATATATTTTTGGCGTCAGTACGCCCTTCACACATACACATTCACAGCTTGCTTAGAGGAAGTATTCAGAGACTTGGAATGGGAGCAGTTAGGGATAAGGGTAGATGGAGAATACCTCAGTAATCTGCGATTTGCTGATGACATTGCCTTGCTAAGTAACTCAGGAGATGAAGTGCAAAGAATGATTGGTGACCTAGACAGGAAAAGTAGAAAGGTAGGATTGAAAATCAATATGCAGAAGACTAAGGTGATGTTCAACAGACTCGGGAAGGAACAGCAGTTTACGTTAGGTAACTAAGCACTGGAAGTAGTAGAGTAATATGTCTACTTAGGACAGGTAGTAACCGCAGATACGGACCATGAAAAGGAAATAACAAGAAGAATAAGATTGGGATGGATCGCATTTGGCAAGCAATCACAGATTATCAATTGCAGCTTACCGGTATCGCTAAAGAGGAAAGTATACAACAGTTGCATCTTGCCTGTACTCACCTATGGGGCTCAAACTTGGAGGCTAACCAAGAGGGTTCTACTTAAGTTGCGCACAACGCAGAGGGCTATGAAACTAAAAATGGTAGGGGTAACATTAAGAGATAGGAAGCTTTCAGAATGGGTCAGAAAAATAAGTCAAGTTACTGACATTCTAGTGGAAATTAAGAAGAAGAAATGAGCATGCGAAGGACAAGTAGTGCGAAGAGAGGATAACCGATGGTCGCTTAGGTTACCGAACTAGATTCCAAGGGAAGGAAAGCGTAGGAGGGGGCAGCAGAAAGTTAGGTGGGCAGATGAGGTTAAGACGTTCGCAGGGGTCAAGTGTATGCAGCTAGCACACAACCGGGTTATTTGGAGAAATATGGGAGGGGCCTTCGCCGTGCAGTGGGTATAGTCAGGCTGATGATGATGATGATGATGATGATGATGATGATGATGCGCTTTTCAGCCTTGCCGCCGAATCACCGGGTTGTATGAAATAAGCAATGTTGGACCATTACCACCGATATCTTGACTATGCCAGCGCACCCCAGTAGGCGTCGTCACTACTACAGATGGGCTATAAAAGGTTAGAAAATGAACGTACTAGCACGAATCAGAGTCTCCGCAACAGGGTTTTCCATCGTCACTTTTCGCCTACCCTCACGCACATATTCATTTCCTGGCCCTTTATTGACCATCCTGTAATCGTGAAAATCATTACAGGGAGATAAAGCCATGCACCAGCCTTGTTAAATTCGCGGTGGGGACGGCTACACCCACCCTCCGATTGAGTGCCCGCATATCAGTGTCATCGACAACGGACACAGCACGTTATTGTTGGTAGAGGAAGCCAGAAAATTTTATATTGACATGTTCACTCTGGAGCGGATGCGTGATAAGAAACATACGCTAGGTGATGGGGTTTTGTTGATGTTACGGGGATGTTTGGTTTTGATTATGAAGCTTGTCGTCCCAAAGTGGTCGAGATTAAGAGGAACGCTTTACCGGGATGTAGGCAAGGACAAATATAACCATGTTGAAATAGGGGACTGAATACTTCAATGACACCAAACTGTAGTCTTAGTAGCAAGATAAACTTGTATAGATAACGTATAAATTCGATATTGGCGCGCTGATCAGAATTAACAGTGTGTAATGTGTTTACATTTTTCGCACTGAATTTCGGAAGCTCAATAACACGAGGGAAATCGCGACATATGCAATCCATCTTTACGTCCTTTTCACAAAGCCATGGTTGACACTTCGATTTGCTCCGCAATCGCAAACGCATTCCTCGCTGTGCCTGCTTCAGAGCGGCATTGGGATGCCGACAGGTTCGCTTCGCAACTGCGCACGCCTCTTGTCGCAGCCTACTCGTCGACCTGCACCGATGAAAACAGCTTGCTCAAAGAACTTTACTCCAAAAGGTTCAAGCGCATGGCAGTGAGGAAGCCCTGACAACGGCTTTTTTCCGAGCTTAGGGCACCATGCCACGGAGCTAAAAAGCAAGCGGCTACGCCGTCAACATCGCTGCTCTGCTCTGAGAGTCGGTCTCTTTTCAGGAACAGCTGTAAGTCAACATCTCTGCGATTCACATCTTCCTCTTATCGCCACACTCAAAGCTGTCCCAGCGAGAAGAGAACCGTTTATACTTCTCGCGTTTCTTGGTTTTGGTCCGAGTCCAACTGCAGGAGTGAAAATCCACTGAGCGTTGAGCGGTGCCACGCGGTTTAAAGCGTGTCAATAGTTCTTTCAGCATTTCACAATTCGTGATGTTTCTTTTTTTTTTTCTCTCTCTCTCTGTTCTGCTCCTTTGCTTTTTTGTGTTGCGCTTTTCGTTGGCGACCGTGTTGTGCAGTTGCAGAAGCGGGTAAGACCTTTTGGAGCGCCATAATGGAAACCCGTTTGTTTTCTCTCGACGTCCGTTAGAAACAGACGAAAACCGTGGTCCCGCGAAAACACGGAACGATGAATTACGAAGCTGGACCGTTTCGGTATAGAAAAGTAATTCTTCCCTCGTAGCTCAGGCCGGTTCGAAAATAGATTGCCATCAGCTGTAAGTCTTCCAGAACTAGTTCCTTTGCCAAGTAGAAGCCAAGTAGCGAATAAGTTCGCAAACATGAGAAGAATTCAAGCGACAAGAATCGCACTGCGACGCAGACATTGCGCTCGGACTTCCATTCGCTCAGCAAGAAACAACAACGCGGCACGGATGTGATAAACGAAGACGTGGTAGCATGCGACACAAGAAGAGGAAAATGTTTCGTAGAAAGGCAGTGACAGCTTCCCGGGAGATGCCGGGATGGATTGATGCCTTAAAGTGAAGACATAAAAGACGTCGCCTAAAATGAAAAGGTAAAAATGAAAGAAGCTTCATCTTTTCGCCAACAACGAAGCAGGAATGATTGCATTGCTGCCGCGACCTAAGAAATGAAAAAGATGGCAGGGAGGGAACCCAACCATCTGCTAGAACACTTTCTTCCCGGCGGCAATGCATCTCAATTCTGGTCGTTTACACAGAAATGTCTTAAAAACGATGGCGTTTGTCGGTCCCGCTGCTGTAGCTTGAGGGTTGTGTGCGGTGCCTCGGAGACAAGGGAAGTCAGTAGGGAAGCCTTGCGTCGGATTTCACTTCGCCATCATGTTTTCAAGTCCTTCTTTGCGGGGGTTTCTTCCTGTAGCAGGACAAAGCAAAACAACAGCGTCGTTGAAGGTTAGACATATGTGGTGATCGGCCACAATATACCGACAGGTGAATGCAAGGGTTCTGGTCTTTCAAAGAGGCGCGAGGCAAACTTTGCCTGAAACACCGCACATTTATTAGTGCTATTAACTGGAAACGTTACGAATATATTGCACCTACACAGGCAAACGTTCCATACGGAAATCAAGGTAGGAGTAGTTTTTATGTTCTTCGCGTAGGCCAAAACTTCGCTCAGAGCAGAGCTCATTTAAGGATTAGTTTTGATGACTTAAAATGAACATTGTTGTCTATATTATCCTGCTGTCTCATTGTCCTATAGGTACAAACTAAATAAATATATCACAATACTACAATACTGTACCCTACATCCATGGTTATGATTGTGTCTTATTTTATTTTTAGTTATAAGGCAATTTGAGTATCCAGGTCTAGTTTTTCACAACCCCTGTATACGGCAGAATATATAATTAGTTTTTCAATTACTTTTAACGAATTTTCTTGCCTTCAGCAAAGCTTCGACATCTTGTTTACCGACTAGGGCACCTCAAATATAGCAGCGACGTGCGGAAGCTCTCCGCTAGTCTCTTTGGTAAAGTGAGTACCAGAGGGTTTAGGAGAGGCGGACAGGAGTACGTTTGCCGCGTGTTACCCGAGAAGGAAGACGCATTGTTTTGCTTGGGCTACCGAAGAGTCATAAGGCGCACTTTGGCGTTCAAGGCGATTCAGTAGCATACGCAGGAGAGCGTTGCCACGTCAGCTAAGGTGACTCCTTATTACTTTATGCTAAAAAAGAGGTATACATGTACAGTCCGCGCACATTGCCGAGCGTAGGCTACTGTTGTCGATCCCCATTCCATATACCGCCGAAGCAATATATAATTTTCTTGAGAGGCTTATAAAAGTACAAACATATCCAGGCAGTAGGCGTTGAGTTACCTGCTAATTTCCTTCTTGAGATCAACAAGGGTATGAGTGCTTGGCTGCTGCTGCTCTTTTATTCTGTCTGCTGGCATTGTATTGGTGAAAGGTCCAGCTACGGGATAAAAGTGGTAGAGTCGGCTAGTGTACAGAAGACCGAGGAATGTGCGCGTCACGTTTCAAGAAGGTTTTTATGTCCCAAGTTTGTGCAACTCTCCTAAGGATAGAGCTACTGGGGGCGCCAAATAGTTTGAATTCAGATGACCAGCCAAATATATATCGATAATACTGCTTAACTATTAGCAATAGCAAATACCAAGGAGACATAAGAATGCCTTCCTGAACATAAAATGCTAAACAGTTGAGGACAACAGCCAATTAAGGAACACAAGAGCTCTGTATATAACAATCAAAGATATCAAAGGAAGCTTCTGTGCTAAGCTGGCCGTGATAAAGGACAAACAAGGCAGGGACCTCACTAAAGCCTCAGAGATAAAGAAGAGGTAGCAGGAATACACAGAAGAACTGTACAAGAAGGACCCGGATGTGCAAACCCAACATAAGACGGTTATGATTACTGATCTCGAGCCGGGCATCCTGAAGAGTGAAGTTGAATGGGCCTTGAGCCAGCCTTGCTAAGAACAAAGCTAGCGGAATTGATGGCATTCCAGCTGAGTTGCTTTAAAACCTCAACCATGATGCTGTTAACGTTCTGTATACATTATGTTAGCAAATTTGGATAACCCTGCAGTGACCACAGAATTGAAGGAGGTCAGTGTACATCCCCATTCCAAAGAAAGCCAGTGCCGAAGATTGCTGCAACTACCGCACGATCGCGCTTATTTCGCATGCTAGCAAGGTGATGTTGAAAATCCTCCAAGGTAGGCTGCAGCAGTATGTGGATCGGGAGCTTTCGGATGTGCAAGCTGGGTTTCGCAAGGGCAGAGGAACTCGAGACCAGATTGCCAACCTTCACTGGATCATGGAAAAAGCAAGAGAGTTCCAGAAACCCATCTACTTCTGCTTTATTGATTATGCGAAAGCGTTTGACTGCGTAGATCACAGCAGATTCCGGCAAGCTCTCCAAGAGATGGGAGTTCCAATTCAGCTCATCTGTCTCCTCAGGAACCTGTATGAAGGATAAGAGGCCATAGTCAGAACTGGGCATGGTCTTACTGATTGGTTTCCAATTGAGAAAGGAGTGAGGCAAGGCTGCATACTGTCGCCCTGCCTATTTAACCTATATGCAGAGTGCATCATGAGGAAGGCCGGTCTGGACGAGTCTTCAGCTGGAGTGAAGATTGCTGGAAAACGTATCAACAACCTTAGATATGCGGATGATGCCACTTTAATGACAGAAAGTGAAGAGGAACTCAAGAGACTCCTGATGCGCGTACAAGAAGAGAATGAGAAGTTTGGGCTTAAACTGAACACTAAAAAGACAAAGATCATGGCGTCTTGCCCTATCAAGTCCTGGAGCATCAAGGGACAAGAAGCGGAAGCTGTGACAGATTTTCTCTTCTTGGGCTCCAAGATTACCCCGGAAGGAGACTGCAGCCACAAAATTAGGAGACGCCTGCTTCTGGGAAAGAGAGCCATGGCTAGCCTTGACCGCCTAGTAAAGAGCAGAGACATTAGTCTGCCAAACAAGATCCGTACAATTCGTGTTATGGTCTTTCCAGTTGTGATGTAGGGATGCGACAGTTGGACTGTGAAGAAGGCTGACCGCCGAAGAATTGACGCGTTTGAATTGTGGTGCTGGCGGAGACTGTTGAGAGTTCCTTGGACGGCCAGATGATCAAATCAGTCGATATTGTCGACCATAAACCCAGACTGCTCATTGGAGTGTCAAATCCTAAAGTTAAAGCTCAGCTACTTTGGTCATCTGATGAGAAGAGAGGAGTCGCTGGAGAAAGAATTGATGTTGGGAAAGGTTGAGGGTCTTCGGAGAAGGGGAAGGCAGCGAACGCGATGGGCATCCTCGGGGCGTTGCAGATGAAGATATGTGATGTTAGCAAGATAGCGAGAGACCGGAAAGCGTGGCGTGATGTGGTCCTTAGGGTCACGAAGAGTCGGACACGATCGAACGACTGAACTGAACTTAATATAGCAAGTGTGACTGATTTTAATAAGTGGAATTTTCTCCATCGCCCCCGAGTGACGCGGGTGATCAGTTGCTTATAATCAACTGAATGCGATAGCTGACGCATCGAGTAATTAAAGTCACACCGGGCGAACAGACCAGCGATGTCAATAACTGTAGTATATTTAAGTGATACCGAAAACATAAGAATTTTGGCATGGTCAACTCAAAATTGCCCCTGTCTTCTTCTACAGACCAACTTTGCATATTGGGCAAGAACACATTACATACAGCGTGACAAAACTTTCGACTGAGTGAATTCTTGAAACCAGTGAAGCTTCTCACACTTTTCTGACGGTGCGTTAAAAGGCCATAACTATTTTCACGGCACTGATCCACCGTCCGCTTAAACGGGTTCTGTGAATTGCTTAGAATTGGAGCCGCAAAATACGAAGTCACAAAAGGTAGAGCCCAAGTGCATTCGAAAGCTGCATTTTTCACCCCAAAAAATATTCGCGGTCTCGATAAAATTATTCGGACTTCAAAACCAGAATTTGACTAACATGAGAACTACACAAGAAAGAGCTCGTAGACACAGACCCTTGCGGAAGACCTGCATTTTTTAATCCCAATTTGTTTTTTTGCGACTTATCTCAATAATGTTCTATTGCTTTTTTTGCAGCACGTTAGCTATTGTAACAGATATAAGCGAGCTACATTCGAAACATTGATTTGACGTGTCGATAGTCGTCCTCGGGAAGTCATCTAAAGTTAGCAACATGGATTCATCGCGTGACTCACGTACGCGGAAAAGGCCCTCTGGAATTACTGTGACCGCTACCCCGCTCACAGCTTCCGTTTGTAGGCAGGCACATCTACTGCGGGGCTCAGTGAAGTAGATCAAGCGCCACTACCAATTAGCCACCCACGTAGCCTGTTCGCTTCTGCTTTTATATATGGTAGACCTTTATTCATGGCTGCCAAGAGAAGTACGAAGTTTCAGAAAGCTTCAATAAAGAATGTTTCGAAACTGAAGAACACCTCCCTGACGATCTTTTCCCTCACGGAGCTGTGTCTCATTTTTTCTCTCATCATTATAAAAAGCCTTTTTGCAAATTTACTAATACATAGTCGCAACAAGGTAATCAGTGCTCTAATGAGTGCCGTCGCTAATTAATACATTCGCCTTAAGGGGTAATTATCGCATGTGAACGAATGCAGGTGTTCTTATCGTGAGAGCGGCCCCAAGCAGCCCCTCGAAGCGCAACTGTGCTTCATTAAATCCTGGCCACCGTCTTTGATGGGAGCGCGTCCGTTGGATCTCGCTCCGCGGGTGGCAGCGAGATCGCCTGCTATGTCTCCACCGGGTCCTTTGCGGAGAAAGAGGAAGCTCAAAAGAGCAGCTGAGCAACTGAACTGGAGAATAGGCTACTAAGTGGCCACGCCCATCGAGACAAGAGAAGCGAGCTAGGCATGGCTCAAGCATCGTTTAAAATAAGAAAATAAAAAAAACGCCACCGTTGCATTCGTTCTAGCCATTCAAAAGTACTCCATGAAGTTTGGCTGATTGGATGATTAATTCATTGGATACTTCACTGAATCATTATTTGATTGATTGATTGATTCATTGATGGATAGATTGATTAATTGAATCATTGATTGATTGATTGAGATAATTATTGATTGATTGAAAGAATTATTGATTTAGACGTGCCATGCTTGCACATCGCTCGAGATATCTGTGCGAGCGTGGAGCCCTACCGCTGTCACGGCGACCGAGGCGGGTGCTGATTTGGTCTCCAAAAACTGGGGCAGCGGAAAGTAGGTGGGCTGATAAATTTAGTAAGTGTGAGCGGATCACATGGAGGCAGCTGGCGCAGAATCGGAAAAATCGGATGGATATGGCGGCGTCATTTGCCGTGCAGTTGATTTAGTCAGCCTGTTAGTAGTGGTGGTGATGATGCACTATGCCTTCGTGCATCGTTGCTGTGTCGCACGAAAAAGTGGAGGGACAGGGCGAATTTGCAGAGCCCCGAGCCACTGTTTTTGCACTGTGCGTAAACTTTTTTTGCGGATATGAGTAGGTTGCCCCACCTTGCGTGCTTACCTGCTCGCTGAAGCACTTTCATCAGGCCCACACTTTCGTGCATAAGATTAACGGCAGCGGTTATCGTGGTCTCTCCACCTTTGCGCGCTTCTTTACATAGGCGGATGAAATGCGTTAAGAAGCTTTGAAAGTTTACCTTGCCGCAGTATTATAATTCGGGCGTAGTACACCTCCGTCTAAAACAAGTTCCTTGGCCTAGATTATTTAGAATTTTGTTTTAAGTTCATTTTCAACATGTGACGAGTAGACAGCGGGGGTAAGCAATTTAGTGCAGCTGCTGCGGTGGCTTGGTATCACTTGCCGTTTTTTTTTAATTCAAGCCCAAGAGAATAATGTTCTATTCGATAACCACAGTGGCTACCTTTGATAACCCTGGAGAACTAAGATATTGCTCAAGTAAAAGGTCATTGATGATGAAAGGCTCAAAATTAAAAAAAAATCTTTAAAAAATTTGAAATGGCTTGAAAAATAAAAAAACGTGCAGTTAAGTTGTTTTCATGAAAAATTGGAATTTTTGGGAATAAAATAAAATACATTGTTGCAATAGCATGAATTTATAATCTAAAGTCAAAAAACAATAATAATGACTTTTGCGCTATCAGAACTCATAAGAAAGCTTAGGTCCTCAGATGAATATCCAATGAATGTGAAATGTAGTTTACTTGCAAGAGCTACTACTGGCTGCCTATTTGTTCCTGACTACCGCCACTACCTTATCGCTCCCGAGCATTTCAGTCACTTTGCACATCTTGACACAACATACACACATAAAATGTGACAATTCTTACCTTATTTGGTTGATCTATACAATAATGGTTTTAACATAACCACTGCCAATTAGGAACCGCCACACCATTTATGTTTCTCACAAGCTTCAACGACATATTTTTTAGGTTTCGTTTCCGCGATGCTCACTGGCGTGTGTTAAGAGTCGAGTAAAGCTCCACCGAGAAGGCAACGGGAAACTTTAAACCGCGTCAGTTTGGTCTTGAAGCTTTGGAGTTATATAGTCCAGAAAACAATTTAGCCCTTTATTTTTTTTTTCTTTTCGGCAGCAGTCTTTTTATTCTTCTCTGCAAAGTACCGACTCACTTGTATTAATTGAAGACTGCGCTGATAAACAATTATAGTGTTTGTAGATTGCTTCATTTGGGTAACTTTTTTTAAACTCTATAGTGGAATGCTAAGAGACTCTGCGCCAAACGCATCGCATTTGGAGATTCATGACCAACATTACATTACTTGCACTTTGCTCGCTTTTTTTTTATACCAGGGGCAGTTTCACAGGCAGAAAGTGCTTTCAGACGTTAAACCACGTCCGATCCTTTCTCTTCGCTAATCGATTGCCTTGCACTATTAGGATTATACTGGCAGAACTGCGCACCCAAATCAATAGAAGTTTGTCTTCCAGTGTGCCGTCTTCACACAGATATGTTGCACCAGATTTCCGTACGCTCTGTTTGATTGCACAACCACACTTCCGGTTTAGTTTACGGTGTTAGTGGCTATTCTAACGCATATTTGTTGAGTGAAATTCCTTAACAGATATATCAGTACTACAAAGAGATTGTGCTTTTTAATAAATATTCTATAACCAGTAAATGAGAAAAATAGGGATGTTTTTTTTGTCTGAACAAAACAAAAAGCTATTTATGATGAAATAAGATGCACTCAGGGAAGCGTTCGCAGTTATATATTACTATGATGTCCGCGAAATAAATCTTACCCCAAAAAATGAGTACTAAAAAGGGCAGACTTCATGCTACTCTTTCCTGATGACCACGAAGCCGGATAAAACGGATGAGCAGGTATACCCAGGAACGATAAAACGAAATATGCATAGGATGAATGTGAGTCCTTTCAGGAATTAATAGCGCGGTGGCGGTTATTGCAGCAAGCATGTTAGATGGACATCTATGAAGAGAATCCCCGCTGTTCTTTGCAACGCTCAGTTTATTGTTGACGAAGAACCTCCGAAATAAAACAGGGGCATTGCCTACTGTAATCATGAATAACAGATGCGTGCTGCGACTTGCATTCCCGTAAGCCAGGCCGCCTACTTCTTTATAGAAGCAACTCATAAGTAAGTCCTTAGTATGTTGAACGCGATAGCGTTAGAGGCTCTCTAACCAAACGCAGCTCCGCTCTTCGCAAAAGTAGCACCATGCACAGTTCTGTGTGTCAGCGGGACACCTCTAATCAAAGTTCCACTCGTCTGAAACAATGCTAACCACAGGTGTGCATGTTGAAGTGTCCGTTTCGTGTGACGACTCACGATGAAGACTAAGCAACGAAAAGTCTCCACGTCCTCTTGCTACCATCGCTGCGCGTAGGTGGCACGCGACCAACGCCCTTCGGTCTTTTTTTAATTCATCACAATACACACGGGGCCTCGTTTTAAAGAAGTACATGAAACGTGTCCAGATCATCTAGGAACAGTCTGACTCACGACTGAAGGGACCGAGGTTGGATTCTTAACGAACTATAATTTTACGTCTCAATGCAGTTATTGCTCTTACATTCTGGCGTGTCATATTGACGTTTGATGAACCTGCATGCCAATTAGTAGTTAGGCAGGGACATCATCACTGTTGCACTGTGTGATATTTGTTGCGCGTATTAAGTTACCTGCGTGAGGTCATGGGGTTGCGACCTTACGGCGATGTCGACATATCCGAACTTTCGGTACCGGACATAAGGCCAGGATAATAAATAGCCTGGGTGCTTTGGTTACCAATTTCGAAGCTAGCAGCGCATGATGGCGAGACAAGGGCATGAGACAAGCGCTCTGGTAAGTTTCAAAGGACATAATAGGACATTGAATTTCCGTTCTAATGATATAACGCTAAAATGATGAAGCCGCGTGGGACGACTTTCTCATGTATATATGAGCGTCGAAGAATGCGGCCCGCCTACCAACAGTGGAAGCCAAGAACACGGTTGTCGGTTGTCCACCAGGCATCTCATTTTCTTGTGAATAATCGTGTCTGAAAGTTGGTTGCGTGGTCGTGTGGCATTTAACTCCCGGTACACACCCTTCTTAGCGAGGACTGGCAGTTCATATTGTGACAACTAACCATGTCGATGCAAGTGATCGGCGGCGATTGTTGGGCTGCGTTCATTGGTGTCTGGTTCCGAAGTGCATATTTCAACTCCTATTTTTTTTTTTTTTTTACTAACATTTAAGTTTCAAAGAACCCATGGTGTCAAAGCATTACAGGGGGGGGGGGGGGGAAGGAACATATATATTACTCGTTGCTTGAGGCTGAGAAGAAGGCAGCACTGGGCAGTATTATTGTCGAACGACTTCTCAGATAACTTCCCGTCGAGGTGCCTGGGCAAAGTGTGCGCTCACCTGCGTGGCGTTAGTACCGCCCGGTCTCAGCGCCTAGGGTCTTCTCGATGGTCGGCGCTGCTGAATGAAGGTTCTGGGTATTTCTCTTAAGAGGCGCTGACCGGAGGCCTCTATTTTAATCCTCGCATCAGAAAGTCAGAATTCATATAACAATATAGCGTTAAGGGCCACGTACTCTCGAAAACATAGCATCGGCGTTATGAGCGAAAAATATCTGGAATGCAGGGACTGGTCTTATGTGGTATGGCGTCACGAACCACAATTACATTGTCTAATATATTGGCGCGGGCAACTTGGGCTTAAAATAGATGAATGAGATCAGAACCCGGCCTTCCAGGATTATGGGATTCCGATTTCGACAAGCTGCCTCTAGGCCACACAGGCACGTTCGTACAGCTCGGTTAAAGAGGGGCTTTATATCTATGTCGCTAATGGACCTTGGGCAGCATACATGGCTGCCCTCCCCACAAGCATGCCTCTTGGAGGTAGTAGTTGGCAATATACACGGCTGGCCATTGATTGGCTGGCGGTTTCTGTGATGTCGCGGGTCTTGAAGTTACCTGCTTTTGTGTTTATTTACATTGGATGTCTGTACGACGTCTAAAGTGATGTACGCGTCTCGTGGTTTAAGCGAATGAATTCGAATGATGAGCCGGGCAAACTGAGTCTGCTTTAAAATTGATGGCGAGCCTGATGCTACCTGTAACTTGTCGGAGGACGGCGTACACCGCGCCAAATGGCATGAAGAATAGCTGGCGAGAAACGCGGGACAGCGCCTTCTAAGCCTACCATCTACCTAGCTAGGCTGCCACAAAAGGTTGCTTTTGCACGTTAAGCCATGTTTAGCCACGTTGAAACTCTGCATATATTTTTGTGTATATGTGAGCCATCGTTTGCGATTGCTTCCGTTATTGATACTGGCAGTTCGAGGCGGTTAGAAACATTTGGTGTGAGGTGAAGTTAGGCCCGCAAGTCTTCACAAAAACGCCCAGCCTCCAGCAACGCCCGCACGCAATTCTATGGCGCTGCATAACATGTCACCGTCATGACCCTACCTGAACCGAAACTCTTCCTGAAAATTTCGTGCGCAATACATGATATACGTTATTATTATCTCTTTTTCAAAAACGTTTCTTTTGATACCAGCCGGTTTTGGGACGCTGAATGACTATTGGGGTGGAGCACGTAGGGTAATGAGGGCTGCGAGCAGACTTTCGTTTCATTCCAGTTTTCCTTTCCATTGGCAGTGGACTGCCTAGCCAGTGCTTGCGTAAGCTCGCAATAATTCCGCGCAGCTTTCTGGAAGCTGAACGTATTAGAACGGCGCGCTCGCTCATGTTCTAAAGAAAGTTCTCCGAGCTCGGTATTCTTAAAAGCCTCGTATGTACTCCAACGGCAGTCGACCTTTCTCTGCTTCAAGTCTCACGATCGTGCTGCAGCTTTGGAAGACCGACAAACCCGCTCGAGGCGAAGGAACGACGCAGCGGGCTGACCGAGGGCGCAGCCTCCGAAGTAATGCACGGAATTGGTAGAGCGGCGTATGGCTTCTCCTGTGCTCCGAACCAAGGTTTCCGCTTGGCCGTAGACCGGGCAGGACGGATTTCGTGATTAAAATTTATGCTTCCGAAAAGAGCTTTTTGGAACAATGCCCAGCCAATTTAGGGCCTCGCTTGGGTAATACTTTCATCTGAGGCCTTTCACGCTCAGCTATAGGTTTCTTTTGTCTTGCAGTTTTTCTTTGCTGGGAAGTTTTGATTTCGTATTCTATATCGTACCTCTCCGTCGTAAGGCGACCTGAAAAGACCAGGTTTCCATGACTGCGCAGGCAAGAATGATGAGATCTTATGGTACGCGTGCCGTTACTTTTGGTTTGGAGGCTGAAGCTGGCCTCCTTTGTACGTGATTTTCTTTCGCTTGTCCGAGACAAAGCAGGATGAATTGCTTGCGCCTGAATTTTGAATGAAGCATAATGAGACGTCTCGCCCACCTTTTATTTCCGCCTGCTGGAAACCAAGCCGCCCCTGCGGTGCCAGAGTTTGCTTTCCTGAGAAATAAAGGGCTGTTACCACCGTTAAAGGTAGTTTGATTGTAGTAAAATTTAATGGTGCTGTCAAACTCTGGCGACTCAAGCTAAGTCGCCCGTCAGAGCTCTTTCTTTTAGTAGACTTTTTTGGCATCTCGAACAATATATATTTCCGAAATATAATTGCATCAGAATGTCGTAACACATTAATATTCTCTAAAAACCCGCTAGTCATTAGGCCACGCCGAGAAGCGGCTGCGTACATTTCGGTAGATGATTTAGGCGACCGCCAGCGCTAGCTTCGTGACAGTAACATCACACCATTCTTTTCTCCATAACTATTGACTAACCTTTTTTGGATTGCGCTTTGATGGAAATTTATGCACAATTGCATGGCGGCAGAGTTCCTTCGTTGCATCGTCGGCCGACTAATTTATTTTTGCCTACATACCACTGCAACCACAGAATATCTCCGGTCCAAGTCGCCTCTGTGCGTCAACTGCATTCTTGTGGAATCCAGTGTATCATTTAGTGCGCCTGCTTTCTTTATTTTAAAATGCGCTTTGGCACTGTGCCATTCAGTGTTGTCTCGCACATTTTGCTCAGGTTCGGCGAAATGAGTAGCGTCAAGAGGAAACAAAGCTGCTCAAAGCTTAAACAAAAACTGCATCTCGTGAACAATGGCAGAAGAAGCATTTTCACTTCATAAAGTGAAACAGACGGAGGAATTATCGGCAACCTTATGCTACTCTTAATTTGGTTCCATGTATGTTCCAAGTATAAGTTGAACAATTCTAAAAGCTCCACGTAAATGTGGAACTCTTTAATAGGTATGTGGAACCACACTGTGAGTGATCTAGAGCCTACAAGCAAGGACTACCACAACCGCCATGCGCACAGATCCCGACTAGTGATATTCAGCCATTTGCACACAGCGGGAATGCACTTCGACCAATGGAAATCCCGCGAACGTATACGCTGTAGTGTTTGAATCTATGAATACTACTATTGAGTTTTTCCACAGCTTGGTCACTATCGAACTAAATATTATTAAAAAGCTATCGATAGCCTATCGACAGCCCTACATATCATAGCGCTGTATATAGTATAAACACAACTGCGTGAACTCATTGTAGCATAAACTTGTTTTCCCGAGTGCATGATATAGGGTAGCGGTGGAAACTTTGACAGGACTCTCCATTATTGCAGTGTACGCGTCAACAAGACCTGCAAATGTGCAGTCGTGGTGGACAAAGGTTAGCCCTAGTGACGTGTTTCCGGAGCGACCGATAACACCGCTTGGCTCAGTGGTTACAAACGCGACGTTAACAAGGGTCAATCCTGCTCATAAAGCACGGTACCGCGTCGTCAACACCCGGTAAATGTTCGCCGTTGTGCTGACCTTGCGAGATTCCTCAAAAATAGGCAATCGATATTCCGAATGCATTTTCGAGTAAATCTTTCGAAGGGTGTGGCTGGCGGCAAGCTAAAACATATCACTTCGACTCGAATGAAGTATTAAAAAAACATACATTGATAGGACAATTTTGATACGATACAGTATTCTTGCGTGATAGGCTATATTTTCTTTCTTCTTGGAGCCGCAGTGCACTGTAAAGGTAGTATTCACCGATACATAGGCAGTGAGGAAGCGGCAATAGTTTCTAATTATACTTTGTTTATGTGTAGTAAACGTCATGAGAGGCATATGCATATTAAAGGTCACGCCGCAGTTGTGTTCCACGGTCGTTATTACTTGCTCAATGAAGTAGGTTATCGCAAATGTTTTGGCAATATCGCTGGCCAAGCACTGTATAATTATTCACAGCATTATCAGTAGGAACACTACGAATTATTATATTGTAAGCAACACAGCCATTCGAACAATCGATAGTGCTATTTATTCGAACTAAAAGGACGCTGCGAAGTCTGGTCACACTGCGCAAGATGGCGAAAGTATTGAGGTCCGCACGTACCTCGTCCATTGAAAATATATTTCTGTTCCTTGCTTGTGGCGACATTAGTGGTGTTTTGTGAAAAGTGGTCACGTTTTTGACGGTTCACGCTTCATTCTGACATGCTACAAGTGCAGCAGGCACTATGCGCCGGTGTCGGTGGAGATCCTCAAAAAATCGCGATCGAACTGACGAACGTAATTACGATATATACAGTGGAGAAAAACGACGTGTTACTGTGTCGCCGATGCTTCTGAGAAACTGATGCATGTTGGCACTGCACTGTTTTTACATATTATACAGGTAAGGTAAGGATTGTGTGTTCTCATGAAAAAACAACGCAGTTCCTGCTCACTGCAAGCTTATCGTAGCAATGCCGGAGTTGTAGCAGGAGAACACTGCCCTAAAAATAAACATTCATAGATAATATTCATGTGTCAATCTATAATGAAAGCATAAAGTGCGGCTTCAGTGTCTGTGGAAATACTATGTTTCAGATAAATGCAGTGCTGATCATCATGTCTGTATGTGATATGTGGTTTTGCCTTTCATGTAAGATGCACTGTAGAACAGCTAATAATGAGTACTTATGCTTTCAGGTACATGGCGGCCATATATTATGTTCTTTCTTTACCTGATACTCATTTACAGTTTCACACAACTCGAACAATGCCACACTTACTACTGTTGCCCCCTTAGCTTTAAAAGGTGTAAACTATAAAAGTGCAGAGAGCAATATTTTTTCCAGAGAACAATATGTAAGGCACAGGCATGTAATCATGTTCAATATGTCACTACTATTTAGACATTGATGGAAAAGTGCTTAGTCAACACAAGCGTGCAAGTTAACTAAAAGAAGTTTGCGACACCTTTCAGAGTTAGCTTGTTGCCAAGATTGTATGGCTTAATTAGCGCTTTGAAGGATGCAATATGAAGTGCGGCTGTGTGTAAATGTTGAAAATGCTTTGCTGTAAAGAGGAGAAGGAATCTGATATGAGATGCAAGAGGCACACGGCAACTGATGCTTGTGCCAGGTTATGTGCATATAACCTTGCATTTAGCAGTGTGAAAATAGAGCATTAGAAAAGTGAATATATATATATATATATATATATATATATATATATATATATATATATATATATATATATATATATATATATATATATATATATATATATATATATTGTCACGTACAACAGGGCTAGACGTGACTAAGACGACGGGACGCAGCTGAACCAGCAGGCAAAGTTCCGCGCACAGCACGCGAGAGAACTTGGGCGTCCTTTTCTTCCAGGTGCCACCTAAGAACGTCAGGGACACCAGGTGGCATTACTCCCCCTCCTATAAAAAAACGAAAGCACAGACTGGGCGCGAGCGATGGGCGATGCAAGTCAGTACACAAAACGAATATAAGACGAAGGCGTTGCCCTACACAACTAAACAGTGCATAGTACACTGCACATTACTGCGTGAAATACGGTTTCATGCGGACAACGTGCACCACCTCGGAGCGTGGTTGCCGACGCGAGGTCTGCACAGTACCCGCTGGAAGGACTTCGTATGTCACTTCTGCTACACGGCGCAGAACCTTGTAAGGTCCAAAGCATCGCGACATCAGTTTTTCAGACAAGCCGGGCCGGCGCACCGGTGTCCACACCCAAACTTGCTCTCCTGGTTGGTATGTGACGTGTCGATGACGAAGGTTGCAGCGACGCGTATCCTTTCCCTGCTGTTGCTGAATGTGGATGCGGGCAAGTTGACGTGCTTCCTCGGCGCGCTGAGCAAACTGCTCAGCATCTGGGATGAGAGGATTATCCGTGCAGCAGGGAAGCATGGCATCTAACATCGTCTGAACGTCGCGTCCATAGAGCAGGCGAAATGGCGTAAAACGCGTAGTCTCTTGGATGGCAGTGCTGTAGGCATATGTGACGTACGGGAGAATCTCGTCCCAGGTCTTGTGCTGGGAGTCTATGTATACATTGCAATCATGTCGGCGATCGTTTTATTGAGTCTCTCCGTGAGGCCATTCGTATGGGGGTGATAAGCAGTGGTTTTGCGATGGCTCGTGTTACTCAGCTCAAATACGTTGTGCATAAGTTGTGCCGTAAACGCCGTGCCTCGATCGGTGATTACTTGGGACGGTGCGCCATGGCGCAACACGATTTGCTGCATAAAAATTTGAGCGCAGCAAATAAGCTGTTTCACCTTTTCGATAGATTGAGGCAAAGAAATCGAGCAACACATGTATGCGCTATCACAGAATTTTTTAGAGCGCGCGAAGAAAGGAATTAAGTTCGAGCCGGTGCTTTGACAACCGGAGACTCGCAGGAAGAGGGGGGAGGGGGGCGGCGTGTACACCCAGCGGCAAACGATGGGGGCAGAAGCCCGCGCAGCAAGCGGACAACGCGATAAAGGGAGGAGGGAAGAGATAGCAGCGACTGACTGATGCTGCTGACGCCGATAGTGAGTCAACCCCAGCTGCGGAGTTGGTTTCAGGGACAACACCGCCGATGCCGACGCAAACAATATGATACCCTCGCTTCCGCAGCGCCAAGAACCAGGTCTAGCCGTGGGAAGGTGGTCACGTATTCGTCGACGTGCCGGGGCCTACGTGAAATAACCGGCGCGTCGGCAACTTAAGAGCACCCTATCTGCCACACAAGAACGGGGGGGGGGGGGGGGGGGGAGGTACCCTCCCTTCCTCTTTCTGCATGGCGGCGACGGTGTTTTATGCAGTCACGTTATCTTGACTCTCTAGCGGTGTCAGCGGCATCCAGCGGTATCAGTCGGTCGCTGCTAGCGCTGGGGGGATGAAAGGGGGGCGGAGCTGGTTACGAGGCTGACGACGACGCCGACACCGACGCGAAACCCAGGAACGGACGCCAAAGAGCTGCGCTCTAAAAACTGGGCGATCTCAGATGACGTGCCACGCTTCACCGCCTTGGTTTCAGCATACCGTGTGAGATAGTCGGTCGCGAATATAATCCATTCGTTACCGACCGATGTCAGCGGAAATGGTCCCAGAAGGTCGATGCCGATTTGGTCAAACGGCGTTCGGGGAGGCGCAATAGGTTGGAGCAAACCCGCTGGCTTGAGAAGTGGCGCCTTTCGACGTTGGCGCTCACGACAGCCTCTGACGTAGCGATGAAGGCGTCAGCAAGTTTAGGCCAATAATAGGCTTGACGAACTCGGGCGAGTGTGCGTGCAAAGCCCAAGTGGCCAGAGGTGGGCTCATCATGGCAAGCAAAAAGGATATCGGCACGGAGGTCGGCTGGCACTACGAGGAGGAACGCTCGGTCAACAGTGCTGCAGTTCAGACAGGTTCCGAGCAAATTGCCGAAGGATATCAGCAGCGCGACCCTGCAGGTGGTCAGTGACAGGTCGAAGGTCCGGGTCAGCTCGCTGTCGGGTCATTATGTCTGAAGCACTCACCAGTCCAAGAAAACCGCTCTCATCGTCCGTGCTCTCATCGACTAAACCGACGGGTGCGCGCGACAGCGCGTCAGCATCTTCGTGCTTCTGGCCAGATTTATACACAATGGTGTACTCAAATTCTTGGAGGCGAAGGCTCCATCGTGCTAGGCGCCCCGATGAGTCGCGGAGGTTAGCCAGCCAGCACAAGGAATGATGATCGGTGACAACTTTAAACTGGCGGCCGTAGAGGTAAGGCCTAAATTTCATGGTTGCCCACACAACCGCAAGGCATTCCTTTTCCGTAGTGGAGTAGTTTATCTCGGCGCGGGAGAGCGTGCGGCTGGCATACGCTATTACCTTTTCGACGCCAGCTTGGTGTTGAACGAGTACAGCGCCAAGGTCGATATTGCTGGCGTCGGTGTGGACTTCGGTGTCAGCGTCTTCATGAAAGTGCGCAAGAACAGGGCTTGTTTGCAGTCGGCTGCGCAGCTTCGCAAAAGCCTCTTGTTGCTCGGCGCCCCACACGAACTGTGTATCATCGCGCGTGAGGCGAGTCAGGGGGGCGGCAACTTTGGAAAAATCGGCGATGAAGCGGCGGTAGTACGTGCAGAGACCCAGGAAGCGTTTCAAACTTCTCTTGTTTGCAGGAACGGGAAATTTGGCGACAGCAGAAGTCTTGTCGAGGTCTGGCCTAACGCCTGCGGCGCTCACAAGGTGACCAAGAAACTTCAACTCTTTTTAGCCAAAGTGGCACTTCTCGGGCTCGAGCGTCAAGTCAGCTGACCGAAGGGCATCTAATACTGCGCGCAGGCGTTCGAGGTGTTCTTCAAAGGTTTCAGAGAATACGACAACGTCGTCGAGATAGACTAAGCAGATTTGCCATTTGAGGCCGGCGAGGACGGTGTCCATAATGCGCTGAAAAGTCGCCGGCGCTGAACATAGGCCAAAGGCAGCGCTTTGAACTCGTACAGTCCATCTGGAGTGACAAAAGCTGTTTTCTCGCGGTCCCGCTCATCGACCTCAATCTGCCAGTACCCACTCTTCAAGTCAATGGAGGAGAAGTACTGGGCGCGACTAAGCTTGTCGAGCGAATCGTCGATACGGGGCAGCGGGTAGACGTCTTTTTAGTGATGGCATTCAACTTTCGATAATCGACACAGAAGCGAAGGGTCCCATCTTTTTTCTTTACCAGCACGACAGGGGATGACCACGGGCTGTTGGATGGCTGTATGACACCATCACAACGCATCTCCTGAACTTGTGTCTGAATCGCTTCACTTTCCGTCGTTGAGATACGGTACGGCTGCTGGCGGATAGGGCGGGCGTCGTCAGGAGTAATGATGCGGTGCTTCACGAGAGGCGTTTGCCGTACTTTCGATGAGGACGCAAAACAAGTGCTGAACTCTAGTAGGAGGGCACGTAGCTCACGATTCTGTGTGTCCGAGAGATCCGGACTAATAGCAAGACGGTCAAGGGGGGGCTGCACAGTGCTAACAGCCCCAAACGTAAAACATTCAGAAACATCCGCTAAGGAGTCAGCAAACGCGATGACAGTAGCACGAAAAATATTCCGGGGTTCGTTGGTGAAGTTAGTCACCAGGAGATCAGAGGCTGCGCGCTGTACAGACGCCGTGGGTGAGCAATAGTGACTGGTTGCCTTCCGCGAACGCATGGCTGTCGCTAGGTGTCGCTGTCAGGCAATATATAGCTTTATTTATACCCACGGCATAAATAAAGCTGAAACCATAGAGTAAACTACCATGGTGCAAAAGCCATGTTTACTCTAACGCCGAACGAAGCGTAGCCATGCGGATTGCTCTCGCGGTACTCCAGGTTTAACCCTAAGAAAAATCACAGCTATTTATTTTTCCAAGGAATGTGCACATTTGAAGTAAGGGTTCTGAGCAACCAGCTAAGAGAGCCTGCTCATTTCATTATTGAATTGATTACAGCTTTCTTCTTGCGGTGATTACAGAGAACGCTACTGTAAAACGTTTTGAAAATGGGAGCCATATCATTAGACGCGACCTCACGCATCACGCACGTAGTGATGAAAAATGTGAAAATCTACTAGATTTTCACATTTTTCATCACTACCGGAGCCCTTCGGTTACAGTATACTCGAACGATGAAACGCGGTCGCAGTTCACCCATGAAGAAAAGGCCCATAGTTTGTCGGTTGCTCTTTGCTGAGCTGTGGTGGACAAAAAAAAAACAAAAACAAAGAACACCTATGCGTCGCGAATTGGGCCAACCACTTCATATATGTCCCCTCATTTCGTTCTCTTCGTAGTCGCAGTTCTAATCTGGCGTTTGATGTAGGTGGGGCCATTGACCGGCCCTGGGGCACCCATCGAGCTTGGCTATTGCTGGAGAGGAGCTTTCCAGGGACCGGAAAACAGTCTGCAGCGCCGTCTCGTTAGGATGCACTTCGCATGCACCCCTTCGACGCGTCCCACAGAGTGGGGTCCCAATTAAGAGGGCGACCCGCTTCCATGTTGCTCGTACGAGTGGCAAACACGCTCGTACTCGCATTCCTCAGCTCCTCCGTCTCCGCTCTCCATCAGCTTTAAGTGGAACCCGGATATGGACTCGAGACAACGTCCGTGTTCCCAGCACTCAATGATGGCGAAGAAACGAAACAAAGGCTTTCCTTTCCAGTACACATTGGTATAACTTGCTTCGTCCAGGAGCGACGGCTTGCATCGCCATCCTTGTCATATGCTTGGATAATCAGGATCAAAGAGTAGGGCTCAAAGACTACTACGAAAATGAAATTCAGGAAGGGTGAGAAGAGAATCGAATCCAGGTCCTCTGTATCTTGAGTCAGGGATTGTACTCCTAAATGACGTAGGCACCTTTGTATGGCTTGTTTTCAAGTGTTGCTTCGTATCTATATCAACTAATCTTCCGCGTAACATGGTAGCTTACAATTATATGCTTAAGAGTTCGTTTAGTATTAGAGAAGCAGTAATCAAGGGAGCAAGCAACACTTCGAACGCAAGCAGGAAAGGACACAACAACCACAATTCGAACCAACAATTTAAATTATAATTGACCTGCCTGGTAACAGTGTATGAAAGGAGGGAACATTTAAACGAACCGCCTAAATTGTCAGTACATGGCTGGAAGCATGGCGGCAGTGAAAGTAGATTGGGGGTGAGTGTACGCAAACAAGTATCGACAAGAACCACAGACGCAATTATCTCGGTCAAGTATTCCTCTCAAAGGCGGATTTGAAGCCTCCCACGGAGCTTTAGTCGCATGGGTTCTATACGTGCTCCTGTGGACAGGCTAACTGCTTCCTTTGAGTCAGAAAGGTACACGACAGTGTCATAAAGCGAGTAATTATCGCAGCTTTACCCTAAAAGCTGTAGTAAATACGCATAATCGTATCAACAATACAGATGAAAACGATTTTACTTAAGGTTTTTTCCGTGACTTAGATCTTGGTCTCGGTATAGGCGCAGCGCCTTTGGCGCGAGTACAGGGAGTTGTGAAGCGACGGCAGCAGCTCACCATAGAGCGAAGATGCAGAAGCGTCGAAGTGAGAAAAACGGCTGGCGTCGTGGTGGCATGCTTGGCAGCAAGTTGATCTAATCGCGATCGGAGAAGGACGATAAAAACGACACCGGTGGCCGAGGCCAGCTTCCGAAAAGTGCCGGGGCAAGCCTGTCCACTTCGCGTCCGGAATTCACATGTTTGGGCCGCGTGAGTGCCTCGACTCACGACTTTGCGGCTACCGGAATTCCTCACTCGTTCCGAAGCGACGAGGCATGAGCGCTTAAGTGGAGGGAGCTTCGGTCCCTTGGCACGTGGTGTAGATGGCCCTTTTGATTTCAGAGGCGTTTTTCTTTCGAATCGACTGCGTGTGAATGCAGTGCTTTGTGAGAGCGTGCTCTGCTCGGCAGCTGTCATGCACCCGCGCCTCAACTGCAAGTGCCTCGGAAGAGGGAGCATAAAGCATCCCATGCATTGGTATGCGGACAACGTGGTAGGCCCTCGTCTTAGCTCATGTGTGGTTGTCGGCAGTGAGGGCTTGACTTGTAGAGTTGATATGCGAGACTGCTTTTCTGGGGGCATGATCGTCGCGCTGCCGTCTAACTTGCAGACCGCGTGTGGCAACTGGGATTTGCTTTGCTGATACCAGTTGCCCCAGAAGTGCTTATCGCTGGATAGGAAAAGAAATGATTTCCCGATCTGACGAGGAAATCGTTAAAACCTGCTTTATGAAATGTATGGTTTGACATTTCTTATGGTCCTTTAGTAAGTTCATAGCAAACAAGAAAGCAGGATTGCGGTAGTGCTAAAAAGAAGAAAACTGATTACTTTTTTTGTGGGGATGGAATCCTAGCTCTATTTATAACAGTAGATGCGTTTTGCTTCTTCAAAAACCTGCATCCTTTAGGAATAAAAATCTAGCTCAGAACTTATAACATAATATTAAGTTGAATTATTTCTTTTGCATCTGCCAGTAAATATCAGCACTGTACAATAAAACGGCATTTATTCTTCGGATAACGTTTCATTGGCTGATTTCTCATTGAACTTGTCGACAACAGTCCACCTGCTTTAGCGGAGCATCGATTACATAAATATCTTGACACAATGTTAACAAAATATACTTTTTCTGAGGTCGTCCACTGAAGCTACCCTTGCCTTTTTATTTACCCGTTTTTCGCAATGCAGTTATTCGCAGTTCTGTGCAAAGCTGCGTGTCTGGGAACACTACACACACAAACATAGATCCCCGTCCAATATAGGTTCGCGGTGGCACTTTCACTTGGCGCTGTTATGGTGGTTAGAAAAAACCATAAAGCTATGCTCTTATTTTTGGTTATGGAGAGGAAGTTTCACTGCTTTATTGAAGGAGATTGAATTATATCGGCCAACCACTTCTCCCTGATCGGAATGAATAACTACAATTACGAAATCGTCGCTTTTTGCAGCTATATGAGCAAAGACATCCGAGTCGCAACCCGAGTGATGCAAATCGCTCCCAATTTCAAGTGACATTTCAAACAGGCACACGTGTCACGAGGCTGGTGCATATGCATTACCGACTTTTCCGAAACGTACGAAACCTTGTGTGTAGAATTTATTCTATGCTACATGCAAGTCAGTAGTTTTTGCCGAACTGACACCGGAAGTTCGCTGTCACCTTTTCTCAACCGCATGAGGGAGGAAACGCTGCATGTCTCTACAACCGGCTATATCTTCCTCACTTGAGCAGCACAGAGTGGAGATTTGACGAACGACCATCTGGAAACACGCTTCAAGCCCAGAATTCTGTAACAACACTTCGACGCCTTCTGCGGGGGTCAAACCGCGTGCTCACTGAACCACACGACATTGTGCAGCAACCAGCCTTCATAAAATGTTGAAGCAGAAAAATTATGAGCTCCCGTTGTCGACGAGCTTCAGATGACGTCGAGCAAGCCGAGAGCGAACGTCCGGACACAGATTCGTCTTCATCCGGCCATCGATGTCCCGTCATCCGGCTACCGAAAAGTGAACATCTGGCCACCGAATCAGATTGAACGCGACAACTTTTCTGTTCAGTAGATCTTATGGTCCCTAAATCTCTAAAGATGGCGGCACAGTGCCACACGATCGCACGCAGAACCACGCCCGACGCTGGCGATCGAGGCGGCTTCCGTTCGACGCGCATTCTGGAATTTGAAATCAAGGCCATCACTGTATAACGGCATCTGCTGAGAGAATTTTCTCCTACCTGTGGCAATCTGACAACTACTTACGCACACTCCCTCTACCCCCTTTTTAAACATACACAAGCTCGTGCCCTCGCTTCTGTTTTTGCTGTGAACAAGACTCCCGTATGGGAGCCGAAACATCATGTTTTTTTTTCTTTCGTGTTTTTGTCGAATTCGACAGTATCACTTTAATGTCACATTTAACAGGCGGTTGTTTACACGCTCGGTAAGCGCTCGAGCACGCTGCTTCTCCAACGTCCTTGTCAGGCCAACGTCTCTTCGTGGCCGCATGCGCTTCATCACTATTCTTCGCTTTAATTGCGTCACAGTTACAGCTTTTTAGGCCGAGCAATGGATCCGTATAAAAGAAGATAGGAGAAGCACTTTGTACAAAGCGATCTGCCGCTTAGTTTTTACAAGAGCCTAGAAAGTGTTGGAGTACGAGTTCTTATAGTTAAAAAACAAGCCCTGCTGAGCAGCAGACTTCACCAAATTGGTGAGTTATGAAAACATGAGGCACGGGTGATACAACAGCGCACGCTTGCAGCTTGACACCATCCTCATAAAAAATTCCATCTGTGTCATATGTATCATGAGTGCAAAACTACATTATGGGATAATTCAAGTGAAAGGTTTCCATAAGAGCTTGTACAAATGAGACGAACAGTACGTCTCAGGATGAGATTTAATTGCATGTGCTTCGTGAACCAGCCATCGGGTTATGCCCAGCGTACAGAGTACGCACGATCCAACTAATATCAGGATTTTGTGCCTAACAGCAATCTTGGCCGTGCATAAAGACCTCTTTCACTTTGTATACTAATTCTTCGAGTCCACAAAATTTCTTTAGAAAGGCCTTAATATAAACCAATGTCAACTGTACATGCTACTATCAACATCGGCGGTCAACACGTCTGCCGCTTTAGTGCATAGTTCGGATAGTTATTTCGCGTATTTTAAACATACTGAACATGATAACAAAGTTGCATTCTGAACTTACCATGAAGTGCGCTACGTGCACGATGTTCTTTTCTAAGATGCATATTGGCGCTGCATCAGAAGCTGCAGCGCCGCTTTGCGATGCTTTGGTAGTCTATAGCCAAATGAGTTAATGTAATGATATAGGGCTGTCGACCAGAGAAGCGATACTCTTCTCCAGCTTCGAATCTGTCCCGCGTTTCAAATTTTAAGGTAGTACCCCGGAGACTTTGCTTGCTGATCAAATGGCTGCCGAAATGGTCCAGCCGAGCCCACAGAAGCCATTAAGCGATTTATGAGCGTGAAATATCGGTTAGATGCGCTGCCCATAAAATCGGGCAAATGGTAGAAATTTTAGATAATCAGAACACTAGCTCCGCACCAGTGAGAGTTCTGATCTCATCTCGAGCACAATGAGCGTTTGTTTCAAGTGTTCGAGCCCACATTGTCTTCGTTCATGCATTTTTCGTGAAACGCGTGCTCTAACGTCCACAGACAGCCATCTGTGGATCTAAGTATGACGAGCCCCGTACTTGGAGAGGCAAAGTTTTGCGTTACGAGAAGCATCATCCGGTATATCCTTTGGACCGCTCTCACGGGAGAGGGAGAACTGCGGTACATGTCCTACTTCTAGAAACAGGACCTATAATATTATTGATGAAGTCAATAGCTAATGCAAAGATTGAGGCAATTATGAACGTAATTATAGCCTTTAAAGATGTGTGAAGTTCAGCGTACATTATCTTCAGACCAATGCAAAATACGTTTTACTTGTTCTGGGAGACTGAGTGCAGCTAACTTTCGATTTTATATTCCTAAACTTTGGCATAAGAACACTCCCCTTAACGTTTGAGGTACAAAACATTCGGTGTTTTGTGCGTGAATAACTTGCCTACTGGCCGTTCTGTCGTAGCCTTTCCAGGCTATTCATCATTCTTCTTCAAAAAAGCTTTATGCCGACCTTAACAAAGGCGATCTGGTTCGCAATTCAAAATAATGTCTTTCGTTGACGTTTACGAGCACGTGTTCTTTTCCGTACCAAGATCACTATAGCTGAACAATGTAACATCGAAGCACCCAGATTTTTCGAATGAGCGCTTGACTGTTACACTAATACATATTTTTTTTTCGTAAATTCACATGACTTGGAAAACAGAGGAAGAGAACAAAGGAAACTAATTTGGAGATATGACGGTGAATAACAGCCTTTATATTTTTAGATTTTTGAAGGATAAAAAGAATTCTTAAGCAAGAGGTAATTTTTTGTGCTATAGGTTTTCTTCTGAAACTTACCACCACACTAGAGGTGTGCCTCAGGGATCGGTGCTGTCTCCATTCCTTTTTATTATATTGATGAGGGATATTCCTGTTCATTCTTATTTAGAAGTATACGTGTAGCAGACGAAATTGCTTTTTTCGCTTCTGCAAAACATTTTCCATGTTCCATGCTCATTCGTTATGCCGGTTATTGCAAGCCTACCCTAATGTTCTTGAAGTTTGCTGGGTAAAGCAAAATTAATTCCCAACGAAAAGAAATACTCAGTACTCGTTTTCCTACCGGCATGCCCTATTTATTTATATCTCCTTTATGCATTACAGTTCACAGATTCCCACCTTCAAGTAGACTCCCCCCCAAAGTTGGCTGATATCCTGATATCAAAAGCAATTGCCTTAGATGAGCGCGGTCTTGGTCTCCTGATTAGAATTAGCCATAAGAAAGTCGGTACGCACAGAGCTACTCTTTTGCTTCTCTATAAATCTTTTGTGAGACCAATTCTGGGGTTCGGTTGCGTTCTTTTCTCTGCCAGTACTAGATACAAACTACTACCTTTTTTGCTTTTGGAAAGGCGCTCTTTATGGCTATGTCTGGCTTTACCAAAACCAGTTGCAAACGTAGTCCTCTATTAAGAGGCCTGTGTACAAGATTTACTATCCTTTTAAGTTTATCATTGTGCGAACGTTTTTACCAGCACTTGAGCCTCTGCCTGGAGTGTCTTTTCCCGTGTTTATTACACAACAAACTCAATTTCTTGATAACCATTGGCCTCCGCATAAGTAACCGTAGTTTGTATTTACACACGTACTTCTTGCTGTACAAAATTTTAGTTTCGCTTAGGTCAGTTAAAAGGTGTTGACGATGTTCAAAATACTTCCGTACTGTTCTTTGGTCAGTCTTTACCCTGTGATGCAAAGCGCCTGACAACTACTTTAATAAATGGTCACCTAGAAAATTACCTATTACAGTATCCACGACACGTAGCTACTTTCACAGATGCCTCATAACGGGTTAAAAAAGAAGCAATAGGCATTTGTTCCCAGGCACTCGATTGGGGTTTGTCTGTTCGGCTCCCAGATTACACACCATTATTTACTGCTGAATTGCTTGCAAAATTGGTTTGGCTCTTCAAGCAGTTCCCTGTAATGTTACTCACGTACTGCTATCTTCTGACTGCCTTACAGTCTTAGCAGCGCTAGAAAGACCAAAGATGCGTCTTTTGAAGCGAGTTTTTCCTTCGCTTACATCTACAGAAAGTGCGTTTTCAGTGGGTTCCGGGGCACTCCGGCCTTATTTCCAATATAATGGCCGATATTTCTTAGCGATTTCAGCTCTCAGTGACCCCGTTGCCAATGTTGTACCTACCATTATTTTCTAAGTATATCCCGCTTTGCACGGTTCCAAATACGGCCCTCCTTATAGGCCATGAGCCACTCCTTGCGACTGTGGATTTTGAGCATATAAATTTCTATTGGAATATCCGGTATTGTAGCTCTAGACAGCCTGAGGTAGCGATGACGCTCATGCGTTGTAAGATTCCTTGCCTCAATTTTCATTTATGTCGCTCTGGATTCACGACGTCGAATTATCCAGTCTTTATGAATCATGCGATGACAGAGAAACCATTAGGCATATCCTCTCCTGCCGGGGCTATGCTCCTCAGAGAAGTTATTATTTAGAAATTTCCCTTACTCGCTAAACATTACCATTTACGATTCCTATCCTCATTTCCTTTGGTGCAATCGTCGAAGGGCATGCCCTAAAACCGGTGTGTGAGTTCCCCCACAGCTGTAATATTGCAACCGGAACATTTATTTGTTAGCGGTACTCTGTCTGGATTATACTTACAAATTGTTTTTACATTTTTAAAATATTTATCTTTTATTGATTGATATTCCTATCACCTCCGAATGTTTCTAAATTATTTTAACACTAATTCCTAATTAATACACTATATATCACACAGTCTAAGTCGGCATCATGGATTCAATTCTTACACATGCACCGAACTCTGGCCAATCCCTCACTGTGAGTATGTGCCATATGCAACGAGGCGAGGAGAACAAGAAGGACTGCAGATGTCATCGCCCTGTTTTGCCGAGAATTTAGAAGCGTCCCAAGTATGGTAGACAGAATGCGAAATTTCTCGCTAAAAATGATTGCAAGGAAGTATAACAACCCACGACAAAAGTGTCAGTTCCTACTGCGTGTAGTAGCGCACGTATAGTGCTTGAAAGAGTAAATAATTTGGGGGCTTTCCATCACCGCGCTGAAGTGCCTATAGTGCCTAGAAGTGCCTGTAGTGGCGAACATCTGGATTGACGTTAAACATGGTAACATCTTTAAAGCAGAAAATAAAAGCTCTGTTCATGATCCCAACTACATATTACCAGCAGCAGGAAACTTAGCGGCATGGGGATTTGCAACAGCTTTTTTTTTTTTTTCGAAAAGTTTGCCACAAGGCATAAGTTGAGAAAGGGGGAATGGGATGCAGGGGATAGAAAGTTGAAAGAAGGAGTGAAGTCCAGTTGCGCTTATGTATTCGGGAAGATCAGTGTAGCGATTGTCCATTGTCCATTTCTCATAATCACAGGCGCACCTTCATGATTATCCGTTGCCTAATGTGAGTAGTTGATGGACACGTCCACAAGTGACGCACATCGCAGACGTCAGGTGGAATGTCACAGTGAGGTCGCCTGTCAGTCACTGGTAGATCGTTTTCCCGCCATCGATGTCGAACAGATGGGGTCAGAGCCGCCCCTGTCCGGATCCGGCGCACTGTTACCTCCTCCTGCCGAGTAAGACTACGGGGGAGAGGGTGCGAACACGGGGGAATGAGAGCGCGTGTTCGCTGGCGCAGAACTTGCGAATCGGAAACGTGGGACAGGAACGGATCTGGGGGAAGAAGGGAAGGTGGTGGATCGCCTGATGTGTTTATGTGCGTCATAGCATCCACTTGAATATTATGTGTATCGCGAGAATGGCCGCAAATCCAGTGTATGCGCACAGGACATGGGTACTTTGAACAGAGCAAATGTATGGACTGTGTTATTTGTAATCTGCGTTGAACGGCCTTAAGCTGTTTAAGGGCAGTGAAACAGTCTGTGTAAAAATGAACTGCATTGAATGTAGGAACTGGCGGAAGGGAATGTATGGCATTGTAAATGGCTTGAAGTTCCAGTGCCAGAGGGGTGCACGTATCCGCGGTATATGTCACGTGAGTGTTGAGATGCGGATGAGAGGGACTATACACAGAAGTAACTCCTCGCTCTGAAGTATGTAATGCATCGGTATATAATATGCACCCTTCTAGCAGATGTGCGGATGATACCGACAGGGAAGCAGTGGGGAGATTGTCCGTAAGCTGGCAGTACGACCATGGAGGTAGTGTCTTTAAGTGATGTAGTTGTAAAGACTGTTTGCGAGCTCTATTTTCCATCCGCTGACCAACGAGTTCAGTGAGCATATTTAGCGGGGCTTACACCTGAAGTACTGGTATGGGTGTTAGGCGGGGAAGATATGTTATTGCACGCATAGCCTCACGATTGACGGCCTCAAGGGTGTCCCACTGTCTGCGGGTGAGACGTTGAAACTGTGCCTGGTAGATTATACGCAGCTGGAGGACAAAGCGAACAAGCTAGCACGCGCGCCGCCAGAGCGCATAGCTCTGCGACGAATCAGACCTACAGTAGCGAGAGCGGTCTTACGGATGGCTGTCAGCCACAGGGTGCCAGTCCCGGAGGAATGAAGAAGAAGCTTTTGTATAACTTTGTAATGCAGAGCGAGACAGCAGACAATGAAGTTGAAGCGGGTGAACAGGACACGGACTGCCTTGTAAGTGCTTTATCCTTTTCGAATCTTTTTACACTTTCTCAATTATTACAAGACTGTTCGCTTTTACCCACAACTATTGACATACTAGCGCGACAATATATTCAGGAAACGGCTAAGATACACATGTACAGCTGACGAGGCATGATACAAGCACGGTTGGGCCGAATGCTGCAGATTATTAAAATTACAGATAGTCCCATTTTTCGCCCAAAACAATCCCGACTAGTTTTGAGCCGTGATCAGGTTACTGTTAGGCATCTTCATGTTAAGCACCTGCTACAGAGGTGGCAGATCTAAAAACTACACGGCTGATTATGGCACACCGTACACGAAGAAAGGTGATTAGGGTAAGGATAGCTTGGAGGAATTCTGAGGCTGGTGACAGGTTCAAGCATCACATGCTCCCCTACTGAGCAATAGACATACGCTTTCGTATTCGCTCATGAGTGGCGTGTAACAGCAAGTGCCCGCAGCAAGCTGCGAAAAAATGTCGCTGTGCCTCGCTCGCGTCACAGTTTACATTGTCGAGCCAACTAATCGGCAAGTTGTTTGACGGCGTGCACATATCAGGTGCTCCTGTCACAGGGCCTTTCCCGCTACTATATCTTGACGATTACTTCAAAGCTCGAACAATGTCCATTTTTCAAGCTCACGGAAAGTTGATAGTATAAAAGTTTTTAAAGCCTCTATGTGTGTTGATGTTACGACCAGAGCAATTATGTCAGAAAAGGATGCCAGGATAGCCCCAGCTACGACATAAACGTATGAATTTGGGATTATTTCATTTTATTTACAGTGTTTCAAATAAAGCATTTGTCTTATGAATGTATTTGCATCCCGCCGTGATGGCGCAGTGGTTAGAGCGCTCGACTACTGTGTCCAAGGACGCGGGATCGAATCCCGGCCTCGGCAGCTGCTTTTCGATGGAGGCGAAAAGCAAAGCGCCCGTGTGTTGTTCGATATCAGTGCACGCTAAAGAACCTCAGGTGGTTGAAATTTCCGGAGTCCTCCACTACGGTGTCTGTCGTTGCCTGAGTCGCTTTGAGACGTTTAACCTCCAAAAAGGAAAACCAACCGAATGCATTTGCACTGATGTGCCCGGAAACAGCTCGTTGATTCGGGTGCAGGCGTAATCGAGATATAATAGAGTAAAACAGTTACGTTAATTTGTATGTCGCCTGAACAGCCCTACATGCGGGAACTCATGTAGGCTGCGGAATGCTTTGAAAAACTACGGCGAATAAAATTTAGCGATTAACTCAAAGAGCAAGTTGCACAAAATAAAGCCCTTTTATAGTGCACTTCTCAGCGCCAGTATGGCTTCGGTTGATTGGTTTGTTTGTGGGGTTTAACGTCCCAAAGCGACTCAGGCTATGAGAGACGCCGTAGTGGAGGACTCCAGAAATTTCGACCACCTGGGGTTCTTTAACGTGCACTGACATCGCACAGCACACGGACGCCTTGCTTTCCGCCTCCGTCGAAAAGCGGCCGCCGAGGCCGGCATTCGATCCCGCGTCCTTGGGAACAGTAGTCGAGCACCGTAACCACTGCGCAACCCTGGCAGGGTACCAATATGGCTTCGAAGTTGTTTAACTTCATACTTAGGTTTCTTTTTTTTTTTTGCCTAAAAGCTTATTTATACCTTAATCGCAGTGCGTTCTGAAGATTGTCTATACGTTCGCCTCGCAGTTCACGCCTGGTTTAATGGCTGGCGCAGAGAACTTTATTCACGTTGCCTTCTTACGAGATATGTAAATAAGACATAAAATGTGCCGGCAAAGTTATAAAGTACTGCATTTACAAATGCTGTCACCGATATTTATCTTTATATCCATAGTGCGGCGGACATGGGGCCCATCTCTCGAGCATTTATTTGGAAATTTCACTGCCCTGTTTGTGCTTCCTCCTTGTTATCTGCACCGCCCGAAGCAATTCCTGTTCCTATCTGTCAAGCAATTACTCGAGTTTCTCCCACCCCCATTGTCTCATGTAGGGCGTCACATTTCGTTGCACAAAAGCTCCATCACTGGACAGAAAAGGCATCGCTCCCTGTGCATTGGCTTCAATTTTTTTTTCGGATCCCATTCTACCCTACGCACATTGAAGTCATGCAGTGCCTAGAATATGAAAAATTCGCGCAGCTTCTCTGAACGTGCCCGCGGGCCATTCGGCGCCATAGCCCGCGCATGAAGCGCCCTCTTCCTCCGCCTAACGGCGTTTTCTTTTAGCTTTCTCGGATAATACGAGGAAGCACGAGATGGGGAGGCAGAGGATGGGGGACGTTAATAATAACCGAAGCGACCGCGCCGGGGCCTTGTTTCGCTGGGCTGCGGAATGAAAGGCATGCAGCGCGGCGCAAATTGGGATCTGAGACTGAAAGCGTTCACAAAGATTGGCGGATGTTTAATTCGGTAACTCTGCGGCAGCGGGCTTTTTCAATCCTGTTTTTCTTCCTCCACCTCGATAACCGCGGCCGTTTTTGTGTGTCGTGGCCACGGTACGTGTATTGAGCCGTCCAGCCGTGAATTCCCAGAAGTCACGGCTCCAGCGGAGCTAGCCGAGACCGCGAGGCTATTCTCGGGAATTTTTTGTTTTTCATATTAAATTTTCTCGCCTGATACCGCTCTTATTCATTGGCCCGTGGACGTTGCTATTACATGGTATTGCATGAGGCCGAAATTATTTTTTCTGGCAGGTCACATCTGAGCCCTCGCTTAAAGATTAAGCGCACACGCCGGTTTTGAACAAAAATATTTATGTGTGAAAAAGAAAAACGGAAATTTATTTGCTTGCCAGTGGAGCACTAAAACGACAAATGTTAATGAGGAGCGTGTCGTTATATCGTCGAAAAGAAAGAGGAGCTAGCATAATTGCCTAAAGGAGTATGTGGACTTGAATATTCTTTTAACGCTTTAACTTCTTTTGTAATACCTACCTATGGCATTAAGAAGAGCAGGCCGCGCATATTGCTGACCCAGGTTTCAGATTTCGCCCGCCGCGCGAGCTTTGCTTGCTTATTCCTTCATTTAGTTCCATAGCTTCGATATATATATATATATATATATATATATATATATATATATTTAATTTTAGGCTAACATCTAGCTCCACACGGACGACTCAACAGTTTGCCATGATCGAAAGGAAGCTGCCCCTGACGGTGCTCGGGCTTTTGACAGGCCAACAGTCCAACCAAACCCTGAGTCAGTGCGGCGGGTGAGTATTAAGACGTGGCCACTGTGCTTTCTTGCTGCTATAGCCTATATTTCCAAAGTAAAACAAATTTCTAGGATCTCCATGGTAGCATCTTCAATGCAGAAAATAAAAGCACTTTGTGATCCCAACACTGCATATTAACAGCAGCAGGAAACTTAGCGGCACGCGGATTTGCAATAGCTTTTGTGTGACATTGTAAAATGTAGAGCGTGACAGCGCAAATTTATGCTTAGAAAAAGACCTTGGTTATACAGTAAATATTGAATTTGCTTGCTTTCCTACAAGGCACACTTAAGAGGCCAAATGACGCTGTATGGAAAAGGTCTCATTTACATCTCTCCCGGCTTCTTCCCACTAGAGTTTTCACGGGTATCCGCACACCGGTAGGGCTGGCCAGGCCCTGAGCATGTTCTGAAAGAAGCCACGTACATCTCCATGAACACGGTCCTGAATCCTATTGCAAAGGTGGCAGTTGCGACGGACGGCAGTGCTGCCGATCGATACTGAAGACGAGGGTGTTACTTGGTCTATGTCCCGAGTCGGCGCATTACCACCTCGGAACTAGTGCTACAGGTAATAGTTTCTTCAGTATTACATTGACGCAGTACTATTCACAGCTTGCTTAGAGGAATTATTCAGTGACTTGGAATAGAAGCAGTTAGGGATAAGGATAGATGGAGAATACCTCAGTAATCTGCGATTTGCTGATGACATTGCCTTGCTAAGCAACTCGTGGAATGAACTGCAAATATTGTTTGATGACCTAGACAGGAAAAGTAGAAAGGTAGGCTTGAAAATCAATATGCAAAAAACTAAGGTAATGTTCAACAGCCTCGGGGAGGAACAGCAGTTTACATTAGGTAGCGAAGTACTGGAAGTAGTTGCCGATATGTCTACTTAGCACTGGTAGTAACTGCAGATCCGGACCATGAAACGGAAAAAACAAGAAGAATAAGATTAGGATGGAGCGCATTTGACAAGCACTCGCAGATTATGACTAGCAGCTTACGGGTATCACTCAAGAGGAAAGTATACAACAATTGCATCTTACCTGTACTCACCTATGGGGCTGAAACGTAGAGGCTAACCAAGAGGATTCTACTTAAGTTGAGGACAACCAGGAGGGCTGTGGAACGAAAAATGGTAGGGGTAACATTAAGAGATAGGAAGCGTGCAGTGTGGGTCAGAGAAATAACTCAATTTACCGACATTCTAGCGGAAATTAAGAAGAAATGGACATGAGCAGAACATGTAGTGCGAAGAGAGGATAACCGATGATCGCTTAGGGTAACAAACTGGATTCCAAGGAAATGAAAGTGTAGCAGGGGGCGGCAGAAAGTTAGGTGGGCGCATGAGGTTAAGTTCGCAGGAGTCAAGTGGATGCAGCTAGCACAGAACCGTGTTAATTGGAGAAATATAGGAGAGATCCTCGCTCTGCAGTGGGTATAGTCAGGCTGGTGATGATAATGATGATGATGATGATGATTATTATGACGATGATGACATTGACGCATGATATCTCATTACATGAATGTGCTCGCTTGAAGCGTTGCGCAAGTAATCGGTGCCGGCCTGAAAGAGCGATACAGGCTAAGCGGTCAAGCGGCTCTATGAAGAAACTTCAGCCGAATAAGGACTGCAAACATCACATATTCATTGTCGTGCCGGTATACGCGTGGACCATGCTGCGCGCACACTCGTGCGCGAGACGTACCCTGAGAACCCACTGCTCGGCCAGACATATCTGGTAGCCCCGCCAGCGAAAGTGGATGAAACTTTTCGGTGGGAGACGGCCAGGATACAATGGAAATGCATGTGCCCACAAATGCTACACATATAATATTTACCAAAGTGCATTGTGAAACGGGTACAAATGCAGGTGCACAAAGTCCACTCCGGCTATTCACTCGCGCAAGACGCTTTGGCAAGACGGAGGTATGCTGACTGACCCTCATAATTCTTGAAGTTGGGTTAGTTAGTTCTTGTTCAGCATAATTGAAATTCGAACACAGAAGAGGATAAACGAACAGGGCGCAACATGAGCGCTACTACCAACTAACGTTCTATAGCGGGCGGAATTATACACAAGGAACACGAATTTATTCTCTGCCAAGCACGCGCCTACCCAAATACCACCACAGACACAAATTACAGGAGATGGAGGAAAGCAATGAAGAAAATTCGATTTCACCAGATAGACAATCTTTCTTTTTTTTTTTTTCTAACAATTCCACCGAAGCAGCACTTACGCAGCTATCACCCTTTAACTTATCGAAAAAGCTTAAATGATTGCGCACGTGACTTTATCACGGGGTTTCTCTATAATCCTGCATCCAAAAAGATTGTGTTCGCACTGACCATCCTGGCAATTTCTCGAGTGCAAAGTGAGGTTGCTCTTATTGGCCACGTTCTGTAATGACTCGGTGCTTTCTCTCAAGCGGTCACTGTTTGACCGACCGTATGTTTTGCACACAAGGCTAATCCTAAGATGTCCTCTACCATTTTAATAATCAGGACACTGTGTGATGTCTTTGCTTGAGCCCTTAAAAGCTCAAACCTTATAGAAGCAGCGTGTTTCCTTGTTTCTTCTGTCGTTCAATAAAACACTGGCCCATTTAGTAGATGTACACGATAGTTGGCAGTAGCGCTCATGTTGCATCCTGTTCTTTTGTCCAGTTCAGTCCGCGAATTTCAGTTGCCCAGAGCGCAGAGTTGTCTACTGATTCGCTACCGACGGCAGCAGAAGACAACATGCGAGATAGTTTCATATCGATTACAAGCATAGCGAGAAAGATACCTCCTCTGGAACTGTCAACGTCTAGAAGCCATTAGGAAGCACGAAGGCTGATCGAAGACTCTGGAGGGTTGGACATTCCCCTATGGTAGGAACACCGAGCCGTCGTGAGCGTTTTATGAGCCTTTGTTGTTTGATCTGGGGTAGTTTAGATTATCTGAGATAAGAGCGCTAGAAGCTCGATAATCCCGCTAAAACCAAAGGCCAGAACTTCTCCACATTGAATAAAACGCTTTTGCTTTTTCTATATGTCTTGCCAAAATCGTTTGTTCTTCTAGACAAAGGAAATGGTGGCATAAATTTGATGAGAAGACTGCTAGCCACTTATGCGACGTTGCAGCCGATGCGATTAACGATAACATGAATTAGCTATGGCACATACGCCATCATGCTTTTAAATATCTCCTGCACATTCGAATGCTTTCCAGCCTCCTCGCTGCTCTCACATTTCCACGTATATCAAGTAAGGATGTCTCACTGCATTAAGATGATGGACCCGTAGGTCTTCTCAGTCATCGGTTGATGTTTGTTTTAAGCGTTACACGTACGGGAATGTAACACATGTCGTGGTGATTGCTTTTTTGTACGGGTTTCGCCTCAGGCGTCTTGTCACTTGGATCGTCTACTTCGCGAAGTTTGGCCGCTTTGATATTGCTTGTTTTACTTCGCCTACTGGTGCGTATATTTTACGCTTAAGCGATCCAGTGTATAGTCTTGTTGGCTGAACTAGCATTCGATGTATACAATAGAAAGTAAGCGACGTTGACATTTTAGGCACGTAATTATATTTTCCTTCTCTTTTCGGCTCGTCGTGATTGATCTTGGTGCTATAGTGAAAAACGAACTTGAAGGCGAATTTGACCGGACTTTGGTAAAACTTTCTGGCATAGTTTGGTAATTACATTCGGCGCTGCCACCGAAACATTAAGGATAAGTGGCTCCATTGCTGCTACGCATGCCAGGGCTACGGAGCTCAAAGAATACCTGCCCTTATTATTGAGCTGTAAAAGTGTTCAGTCAATAACTGAATCAATCGCACCAATCACCTCGCCCAAGCGATTGCTGTGCGATGTGTACGGCGTATTTTGCGACGTGTAAAACAAACAAAAGAATGTTATCATTCCTTTGCTTCAGGGCATTGCTTTTTGTCATTGGTACGAAATACTCACTTGTACAAATGAATAAAATAAAAAGGCTACGGAAATCAGAAGATAAAAAATATCTATAATCTTTCCCGCTCGCGCAGTAAACGAAATAGAGCCTAAGAGGAAAATTTGTCCCAAGAGCTCTCTCGTTTCCTTGAGGCAACTCGGCAAGCGAATCACTTCCGCATCCCGACAGGGAAGTGAGGAACCGCGCACTTTGTGCGTTTCTATTCTTCCCTCCATCAGAAGAGCCAGTGGCCTATTGGACAAAGCGGCAGGAAAGCATCCAGCTACGCCGAAGTGCTGCGCCCTGCTGAAACCGAAAGGCGAAGGGAAACGAATGGCCTTCGAGGAGGACGACAACTCGCGGGCGGGGAAAAGGAACGTCGGATGGCGTCAGCTGGGGTAAGAGATAAGGAGAATAACAGAAGATGGGAATAAAATTAAAGGCTTCATGGGGCTCCGTGGTAACGACACATTGGGTCGTAGGGCTGCCGTACTAAATAGAGGCAAAAACAACTACTTTCAGTGCACACGTGAAAGAACAATGAAATATCAAAAGAAATTCATAATACGAACGGAATCTGAAGAGAAAAACATTTTGCAATGTCACCGATAACTTAATTCCGTCTGTTCTTTGATACTATTCACACTATTGAGAAAAAAATGTAACATTATGCTAATCAGTGGTATTCGTACGGAAGTGTACCATTATATTCATTACAATGATCCTTTCGTGGTCGAAGAGTGCCAGCAATCGACGCCAATTTACTGGAGAGCCGTGTTAGCTAGAAGGGCTAAGAGAAAAATTGTTAGTTTTTGTAACTATTACTGATGGGGGTGGAGTAGTAACTAGAGATCCTTGGTATATTAGATCATGTAGTCACTTAGTGAAGTAGTCTACTCTAGGCACATGCTCACGACTTCAGCCGGTACATTAGGGGCACTGAGATAAAGAGAGATAGAAATGTCCCAGTAGCTCCTCCATCGTATCATTTTCAAAGCACTAATCAGTACGCCTGCGATAACCGCGAACAATAAGAGCCGCACCTTGCCCAAGCGACAATTTAAACATTCTAAACGTGAACTCGACAAATCTAAATCAAGAATATTATTTCAGCAAGGAAAATGAATATCCAAGGTTAAACTTAAGGTCACTAGAATGATACGTTGGCGTTTAGTACAATAATGTACACATTCATTCAGTCGATGCCACTGTGCCGCGCAATGCGCTTTACTTTCATTATTAGCGCTTGAAAACTACTGGCACGCTCCACTTATAGTGGTCGAGCGAGTGGCAGAGTATTTTAAATACGATGATCGCCTCCTGAGCTTCCCTCACACCCTCTTTCGGTCCAGGGCATATTGAGAGAAAGCCCATTAATTTAGATTTAGCGAATGACTTTAGTGTAATCGCTTGAGTCCAGTCAAGCTTCAGGATGCGACAGGCTGGTCTAAGTGCTGCGCACTGTAACCATCATCCCCGTACTCAACCTAATCCTATCTGCATGATGTAACCAGTCTCTCGCTGCGTCTTTACCGACACCATCTTAGTCTTCATCTCATACTTCGCTCCTTTATAGTGAATAAAATATCTAGGACTGTTTAACACGAGAATGCACAGCCACCGCTGCGAAAGATTTGAAGAGGTGAAGCGCGCACTGAAGAGCACAATTGTGAGTCTTAACGATAGGCTACGATGGCGGAGTTCAAAAGGCAAAAAATTACCTGCGAATCATCGAACAAATTATTGGAGTGGAAACCCGACGTTGGTTTTGCAGCCAGCTTTAAAAAAATCGATGTTGATTGGCGCTGGGAGTCATGTCACATGCAATGTAATCCGATAAGGAAGAAGCAGTGGAGGCTTATTTCAGCGAGAGTGCGAATTTACCTATTTGAGTGAAATTCAAGGTACTCGAATAAAACTTTTTCTTGTACTAGTTCGTGATACATTATCTTGTGTAACAAGTTAGTGCAACAAAGAAAATTGTCAACGACGAGTTTTCGCGCTGGACTAAATTTCGATGAAATAAAATTGAGTGCATGGTTAATATTATCCGTTCTTCTGTTATAATGAGCTTTCTTTCCGTGGTTTCTTTTTCATCGCTACGTAATAATTGTTATCCTCATGCATTGTCAATCCCGTGGAATGTTTCCAATGGAGATGGTACCTTCCTTGCAATAAATAAGCACAAATTTGAGGACATGTCTTGGTGTATCCGAAAGCTTTAGGAGAACTGCAAATCACCTCCTTAATGGTTTTCTATATCAAACTGCCACTTAACCAAGGTAAAGGAGTGCACTGTTTCTTGAAGAACGATTAAACAATTAGGGGCAGCGCAGGAGAGCAAAGTGCCATACCCGTTTGAAGCGAAGGATGGCGTGCATCGCCGGTGAGGAAGCCCAGTATTCCGCTCACGCTATACGTGTGAGATGGGTTCATTAGCGAGGACTGAATGGCAGTATAAACGGCACCTTATGAGAGCAGAGCATACATATTTAAACTTTCATGGCCCATTGAGAACTGTCATAAATAAATAAGGCTATCTTAAGACAGAGGGAGCAGTTCGAATCACATAAATTGCCGAGCGTTTCGTCGTTGTACACGAACATCTCGGTATCTATGTACGCAGTTACTCGCGTGCTGCTGAGTTTTCGCGCTAAAGATGCAGCGACCGAGTGCGCCTATCACAATGGGCACGTGTATGAAAACGGCCCTTTGATGCAGGAAGTTTAGGCGTACAAGCTTTCGTATATTCTTGTGGCGCCAGGCTGGAAATACAGGTATCTAGCAAAATAAGCGTGGGTATCTTCTAGGGAAGACAGGTAGCGCAAAGCGATTAAAGTACATGAGTTTAGTAGACTACCAGCGCTCGCGTATGTGCTTAGTAGTCGATACATCGAAATGCATCTAAAAATGTGGGAAATTAAGTTTCGAGAGAACTGTGCTCGCAATAAATAGTACAATGACAAGCAATCGGCGTCGTTGTGCTTACAGCCGCCCTTTCAGTGCTGTGAGTGACCACCATTCGTTATGCTGGCTAGTCAACCTTAAAGGCCCCGCTGGACGGCTTGCAAGGTGGAGCCTCCGTCCCCAAGACACAACATAACGGTTGTAACAAGTGCCCGTAAGCACAAAGGCGCCGATTGATTTTCGCGTGCACCAGGTGATGCTGCCCCTCCCGACACTGAATACGAAGACTTCCCGTTTCTTGCTGTAGTCACGACCACCGACATGGCCCAGCGTCAACAGGCTGACCCCGATTTACGCCCGCTTATTGAGCACCTTGAAGGCCTTGATGTAGCTGTCCCACGTGCTTTCGCACGGGGTGTATTCGCAGCATTCGCAACCTACAGCATTCGCAATCGCGTCCTATACAAGAGACACTTTCAGCCCAACAAGGAAACCTTTCTTCTTGTGTGCCGTCCGACCTCCGGCCAGAAATCTAGCACGCATGCCACGATGAGCCTTCGGCTGGTCATTTAGGAGTCACGCACATTAGCACGCATTCGACAAAAGTGATTGAGAGACACCTCCGCTGAAACCTGCAGGGCTTCTTCATCCGATACCTCCGCCGACAGCTCCTTTCCACCTAGTGGGTATGAATCTTCTGGACATTTTCCCAACATCCGCATCAGAGAACAGTTGGATAGTAGTGGCGACAGACTACTTCACGAGATATGCCGAGACACAGCCACTTTCCCGTGCAACTGCTGCTGAAGTAGCCCAGTTTTTCTCAAGACCATCGTTCTGCGCCACGGGGCCCCATCTGTTATTATTTCTGGCCGCGGTACAGCCTTTACGGCAGAACTAATGCAGGCTCTCTTCAGTCTTACCCGCACAAGTCATCGTAGGTCTACTGCTTACCATCCGCAAACGAACGGACTTACTGAGGGCCTCAATAGAACACTTGCAGACAGGATTTCTATGTACAGTACTCACGGATTGAAATAGGACACTCGGAGCGCGTGGCCGTCGCTGCATGCAGCGCCGCCTGTGGATGCTCATGGAACCAAGGTGCTGCATTGTGGTATAGCGCGAGGGGGAGAACATCTAAGAAGCAGAACTGCTCCTTCCGGTCGCCAATAAGCCGGCCTTTTGTTTACCACACTGCCTTGCATGCAGCGACGGCCACGCGCTCCGAGTGTCCTATTTCAATCCGTGAGTACTGTACGTCGTGTTGAACATCGCACGTGGGATGAATTTCTTCCGTATGCAACTTTTGCATACAATACGGCTGAACAGGAGACAACGCGGCTTTAGCCATTCCAGCTAGTCTATAGTCGTCCCGTCACCACAATGTTGGACGCTATGCTACCCGTAGGTCACGGCGACAATGCCACCAACGTCTATGTGGACGTCGACATATTTCTCCAACGGGCCGAAGCTCGCACGGTGCCGTATTCAACATCAACAACACCGCGATGCCAGTCGGTTCAACCTACGACACCGAGACGTTCACTATGAGCCTGGCGATCTTGTATGGGTGTGGACATTCGTGCGCCGTCGAGGACTCTCCGAGAAGCTACTTCGCCGTTACTTTGGCCCATACGAGGCCATTCAGCCTCTTAGTTACATAACCTACGAAGTTGTTCCTCGGTGTCAACGACCCTCAATATGGAGGCGCTCAAATGCTGAAACTGTTCACGTGGTGAGGATGAAACCGTGTTATGGGAGGCAGTGATCTTTTGCGCGTGTCCAGCTTTGTGTTCCTTGCTTCTCCTGTGCGAATCTAGTTTGAGGACACACCCAGCGTCGAGTCGCCGCATTCGAAGATGGGGAGGAGGGGGGGGGGGGTAATGCCACGTGCCTGTCGAAACCGAGAAATAAGAGGACGGAGCTGAGTTATGGTGGCATAGCTGAGTGTAGTGTGTGGAACCTATCAGTTCAGTGTTTGCTGCCTTGTACTCGTTACAATATCTTTAGTGCTTTTAACGAAAGGTTGCTATACCAAGTTTTTTCACTCTGACATTTTCGTTTGTTGAGTATGCGCTGCAAATATGACAAACAAACTATATTTTAAATAACTGCGTCATGTCCCTTTTGAGAAGCGATGGCAGGGCTCCTGCTGGAACGTCGACTCCAAATAAACTTGGAAACAGTATGAAGCTGTGTTTCACTTCTATATATATATATATTCCGCCGGGGTGGCGCAGTGGTTATGCCGCTCGACTACTGTTCCCAAGGATGCGGGATCGAATCCCGGCCTCGGCGGCCGCTTTTCTATGGAGGTGAAAAGCAAGGCGCCCGTGTGCTGTGCTATGTCAGTGTACGTTAAAGAACCCCAGGTGGTCGAGATTGCCGGAGCCCTCCACTACGGCGTCTCTCATAGCCTGAATCGCTTTGGGACGTGTGTGTGTGTGTGTGTGTGTGTGTGTGTGTGTGTGTGTGTGTGTGTGTGTGTGTGTGTGTGTGTGTGTGTGTGTGTGTGTGTGTGTGTGTGTGTGTGTGTGTGTGTGTGTGTGTGTGTGTGTGTGTGTGTGTGTGTGTGTGTGTGTGTGTGTGTGTGTGTGTGTGTGTGTGTGTGTGTGTGTGTGTGTGTGTGTGTGTGTGTGTGTGTGTGTGTGTGTGTGTGTGTGTGTGTGTGTGTGAGAGAGAGAGAGAGAGAATCCACCCGAAATATTCTCAGGGCATTGAGCAGTAACGCTATATAAAATGACTATTCAAACTCAAAGTTCACGCATTCTGCATATTACACTCACCTAGGTTAGAGCAGCTGCGATACTCGCTGCTCTCCGAAAGTCTTTATGGCCATTGCAGGCCGTACAAGTGAAGATAATACAGAGTGCCTTGTGGGATGGAAGTCTTGGGACTACCTCGGTTCACTCTCATTGCACGGCAGGGCTCTGCGTAGGGCTCTCAGCACTTTGGTGTATTGTCGCTACCGTTCGTTCCGCCTCCCATGCTGCATTCTTCTAGCACCAAACCAGTGTGGCATGACCGCGAAGAATAAAAAGTTAGTGCACACCTTTTGAACTGGTCACACGCGCTGAAACGCTGCTCGTGAATGGCACCGCTATTTATAATCTCCACTCCACTCCATTAGCAACTGAACCCATCTGCAGGGACGGTAGCGGTGTCCAGAAAACGTAGTCTTGAAAAACGGGTAGGACTTCATCGAGACAATCACGTAGTCGCGCTGTGGTCCTATTGACAGTCATTGCAGCGTACACACGCGACTACTACTATTCCATCTTATACTACCTCTTAATATACCTTGATTCAAATCCTAATACATGTCGAAACTTTGCATCAAAAGGAGGTAAGCCAAGTGCCCTCCATAAATTAGTAACCATCATAACCTCCCATATGTTACGGGGGCATCTCTCTGAAATGAACCGCTTAACGTCCATCTGCTGCCATTGTCTCCACGCAAGCTACATTTAGAGTCTAATGCAGCACTAACGGTATAGCTGAGTTAAAGAAAATTACGTAATGTGACACAAGCAAATTATCTTTAGAAAGTGCATTAGTATATTGTTCCTAAATAGTTAAACACTTCTTATATTTAGGTTTTAGGTCTTTTTGTCATGAGTGGTTGCTACTGGCGCTAATATTTAAACTGATTTATATATATCCCATATATATATATATATATATATATATATATATATATATATATATATATATATATATATATATATATATATATATATATATATATATATATATATATATATATATATATATATATATATGGGAGCCTTGTAGGGCCCCCTAATGTTTTAATTGCCATTCTGCAGCCCATATTACGATTCAATGCCTCGGCGACTTTCAAAGGAATGCAAGCTACAAGAAGCCGCAATTAGCAGTCATATATAATGAAATTATAAAAATATTCTGGTATATTTATTATAAATTGCTACATTTTATTCTTGAAATAGAAAACATGGCGTCACTTGGCTCCGCCGCCTTATCTTCGACACGTCCCGACCAATTGTGCTCTGTTCTTAGCAGTAGCGGGTTGTAGAATAAGTGATTGAGGCTCCATTATGCTTTGACAGGCAATAATCAAGAGTATATCTCCAAAATTGTGCTCAAATGAAACACCAAATTGGTCTTCGAAGCGGATCAGTTATAACGAAAAACAGGAAAATCAGTGGGTACCGTTAAACGCGTCAACTAGAATCGCAATATCTTATTCAACTGAAGCGGGAGACTGTCGCTTGAGCGGCCGCAAAAGCGCGCCGAAGCCCCAACCCTCGCTATTAAAATTGTGTTCTTAAAGTAATGAAACTTCCCCGTTAGTTCTTGCGCATGTACACGTCACACCTGTTATTACGCTAAGTAGGCAATCATGCAAATCTCGCTATGCTAAAACTCCCTATTACAGATAGAAGAAAATAGCAAAGGACACGGGACAAGGCAGTAGATAGTGCACGAGCGCTCGTGTTTTCTACTGTCTTGTCCCGTCTCCTACGCTATTTTCTTCTACCGTGTTCAGTCTCCAACTCACCCAACAACACGATTTGATGCAGTCCCTATTACAGCATCTGGCTGTATGACTTTCTGTCGGCCCCATCAGGCGGTTGAATTCTCTGGGAATCTTTTCTCCACTATATAAACACGTCACTGCTTTGTTAATGCGACAGCATTATCATCCTATTACCATAAGAGCCGTCGGCATTATTGGTTCGTTGTGCTCGTGTGATAATGCTAAAAATCCTAGCCACGGCGAGAAAAAATTGGGTGACGTCATCAAGCATTTGTATGACGCACACAGCAAGCTGAGCATCCGTGATGGACTATTAGATGCATAGTAACTATTTATTAAACGAAACTAGCGCACTTTTCATGAGTTGTATTAAATGTCGTTCCTCGCTCTGTATATATATTCGTCAGTGGCGGACCTATATGCGGCGGCAGTTTTCCAGCTTTGTGCCAAATTTTGATGCTGGTTCCATCGTAAAGCTTTCCGGGTTGTGTCATACGATTTCTATTTGCATATAGCTAAGTTGCAAGCTATAGTTCGCGACAGAGGTTCGAACCAACGACATTGTACCATCAATTATATGCTTACCCCAACCTTTATATGCAATTGTGATGCACCTATTTGCCCCACAGGGATAAGAGCTGACAACCTATGTAAAGGGTCATTCATAACTATAACACGGTCACAGTTTTTAACGCAACACTGCGTCCGAAGCCGGCGCATATCAAAGCAAAGCGATACAACCAAAGAACGGACCCGGAGGTGGTGTTTCGCATGGCCTGAAGCTTACAGCTTTATCGCGTGGACGAGTCGGGTGCAATGGCATATTGAAATCAGTGAGTGTTATAGCTAGAAATGTACAACCCTGTACCTCCAATGCTACGCAGTCAAGCCGAGGTTTTGGTGATTACGGCTATGAAACATGGCCTGAAGCATGACCGTCTGGGCTCAAAAACAGACACACACACCGAAAAGAATACTACCGGAAAGACCTTTAGCACATGTCGAGAACCTCATCCGAAAACATTTCATCTGAGTACCAAAATGCTGTAGCATTCATTGCAAAGCCGAATAATTCTTCTCTGCACTGCACAGACTGCCCATGTGCAATTCCGGGGTCATTCACAACCACCTGACGGAATGAAAAAAAAAAAAAAAGAACATTTTTCGCCTATCTTCTTGTGATTTGACATCAGTGTTATCATTGTTGGCGGTTTGTAAAATTGATGTCCTAGAGCGATTTAGGATATGAGGAACGCTTTAGTGGAGGGCTCCAAAAAGTCAAGTTACTTTTGAATTTTGAAACTTACAATGAGATCACATAGTACAGAGGCCCTTTGCGTTTCGTCTCTATGGAAAGTCGGCTGCCGCTGCCGGAATCGAATCGAGGTCTTCCGGCTCAGTATTCAAGCGCCCTAACTGCGGCAGACATACTGCGGAGTCCGAACACAGGTAAGAGCCCAAACTGCCAAGCAGAAATCGCTTTTTAGGTTCTTTGTGGATCAGTGTCGATGTTGACCTTTTTTTTTTTTTTTTTTTTTTTTTTTTTTCACTGTTAGTCCGTTTAAGCAAACTCAGTCCAGGTGATTTCCGCCTGCCCATGTTTAAACGTAGCTCTCTCTCTTTCTTTCTTCACTGAGCAGCTTTGCGATATCTATTGATGAATATGTTATAAAGTCCGCGCTTCACTCATGTAAAAACAAAACAAAAAATTTTACGGTGCGCCGAGATAATAACGCTGCGCCTGGATGAAGAATAGTAATGAATTACCAAAGTTGCAGGCTAGATATCAGAGGAGGAATGGTTCCCATGGCTGAACATAACACTGGTCGGTACAAGGCCTCTGGAGGCCTTCACAACCAATTGCACGGGTATTTTGAGAATTAATGCCCCTCATCTATTTTACACTGTTAGTTCAAATCGTATGAAAACTGCAAAGAATAGTAGAAGACGAGTATCACTGTTATTCACTACCATTGATGGTGTTACCACCGTGGTAACGAGAAAAGAAAAAAAGGGTACATATGTTCGCCTATTGCCGCCAGACCCGTCTCGGACCTAGGGCATGTTATCATCCACGAATGATAACACAAAACCGTGCCAGCAAAAATGCAGACTAAGATTAAACGTAATAAAAAGCAAAAGAAAGCAGTGAAAGTTACTTGCCGCAATGCACACTGTGCGTGTATTACAAGCATAGGGGTTAAGAATTAGGAATGACTTCACTAACATCACATGATTTTTGTCGGCAAGCTCAAACATACATGTTTCGAGTAAGTTAAGCGAAAGAATAAATAAATGCGGGGAAGCGTAATTTGCTCTATCGGGTGCACTATGATTACGAGTTTAACATCGTAGCAATATTGTTGTTATTCCTTTAACCTGGAGTAATTACGAAACACTATTATTTTATTTACGGCCAGCTGAATCTAAAACGTAGGGGAGGCTCAGAGACAAACCATCAATTTTGGAGCGAGATCTACATTGGCCACGTTCTTGCCATTTCGCCATGCCTGTCCGAAGAGCAAAGAAAGAAGAAGACGAAGAAGAAGAAGATGATGAAGAAGAAGATGGTGAAGAAGAAGAAGAAGAAGAAGAAGAAGAAGAAGAAGAAGGTGATGATGATGATGATGATGATGATGATGACGATGAAGGTGATGAAGAAGAAGAAGAAGAAGAAGAAGAAGAAGAAGAAGAAGAAGAAGAAGAAGAAGAAGAAGAAGAAGAAGAAGAAGAAGAAATCGTGGTAGGCGGTAGCTGGAAGCTGACATTACCGAGCACTAAATGGAAGTAGGGCTTCCTGACATTACGTTTGGCTGGAGCTGCCAACTCAGGTCTCTCCTTTCATATAGGACGGTGATGTCACAATCAACCTGCTAAAACCCTTGCATTCGCGTTATCCCTATCCTGCGCAAGCACATTCATACGGCTCGGTTAAAGCGTGGCTTTATAGTTGGCTGGTAGCTTATGCTATCGCGTCATCGCGAAGGTGGGAGTGAAAGTAGAGAGAAAGAGGTGCCGTAGTGAAGGGCTTTGGACCACCGCGTGATAGAGGCATTCGCCTCATCGCATTTTAGTCGTCAAAGAGGCTCCTTGTGGAACAAATAAGGCTGAAACCATAGAGTAAGCTACTATGTGCAAAAGGCATGGCTACTTTCAAAAAGAACCTAAGTTTAGCCATGCAGATAGCTCTCGCGTTCGACGCCGACGACAATGACACGCGGTCGACGCCGCGGTCGACGACACGCGGTCGACGCCGACGACAATGACGACGCGAAACTCAGGAGCGGGCGCCAAAGCGCTGCGCTCTAAAAGATAATAAACTCTATGGTCTAGTCCAAATCGCGGCCCAATCGCAGAAGCCTGGAAGCCACGGGGAACAAGCAACACCTCCAGCCTGCTTAGGGATCAGGGAAGGGTTCAGCTCCGCGTGGCGCGCGAACCGCCACTTCCTCGCATCGGCAGGTGGCGCGCGGCGGCGCTGGCATCGTTCTCCCGGCCGAAGGGGCGCTAGGCGGGAGGAGGGCAGAGAGCCGGCAATGGGAAGAGGCGGGCCAGTAGAGCGTCGGCGCTCGTCCGTGGCGCCCGTGCGTTGCCGGCTGTGTTGTTCCTGACCTGCGCACCCCTGCGTGCCGCTCATCCGCCGCTCCGCGCATCCCGGACGCGCGCGAAGTGCTGTTACCGATTTGGAGGGAAGCCAGTGAGACGAACGGTGCGGCGTGAGCAGGGCGGCTGACGCCCGCTTTCAACGGCGGCGCGCTTCGGCGACTCAATCAGTGGCAGTGTCATGCGTTCCTTGCTGAGGCCCACGGCGGTGCTCCCTGCGACACAACAGCTCCAGTGACCGGTGTCATCGCTACTGCGGATTTCATCGACTGGCCAGTGGGTGCCGTGTGCGCTTGGTGCTTCCCGATGCGGGACGGCCCGCCGCCGGTCGCTGTGGTTTCGCGACGGAACGGATAAGCGGGAGACGATGACGGCGGCGCCGTCGTACAGGCGGGCCCCCCGAGCCCCTCCACTACTGCTGCGGCAACTTCGCGGCTTGATAGCGGCAATGCTGCTGTGGCGCTTCGCAGGATTGGCACGCGCCTTCGACGACGAACCGCTAACTGGTGAGTAGGGATGCATTGTCATGGGAGGCGCTATTCCTCGGGATGCCCTGGAACGTCCGCATCGTTGCGCGGTGCCACGACTCAGTGCGGAATACTTTCGGAGAGGGCGCTTAGTTATCTTATCAGTTACGCTGCGAAACACGTTTTTTTTTTTTTCGAACTAAATAGAAAATGGCGCGCTCTAACCACCGTAAAACTAAAGCGGCCACATGCGCTTATTTTCAGCTGGAAACACAGTTGCACTAGCTCCCCGAGAGCCTACAGCTTGCTCGAGTTCGCATTTATTTCTATTGTTTTTTTGTTTTTTTTTTCTTGCGGACATCGGCAGAGGCTTCCTTCTGATCGAATAACCAACTTTTGTAGCAGCTCATTTCGCTGCAGTGACCGGTGTTACTTCTTGGTCTGTGGTTGCTTCGCTTCTATAAACTAATATAAAACGGACTATCTAATCCCTTTCGCTTTCATGCAGTCGCTCTCCGGTAAGCGGTAGCACTCGCTCTTTTAAAAGCCGTCATATATTTCATTTTTTTTTCCGGCTGTCTTTACCTTTGTTGTGATTGGTATTTGGAAACATTCCATTCACCAAGGAGGTCAGTCTATGCCAATAAGTAACGCTATACTCCTCCATGCACGGGGCCTGTGTCCAGGTGCTGCAATACTTTTGTAACCTCACTTATATTCCAGAATGGAACAACAACAAAAAATAACACGCTGAGGTAATATTATCAATTCAGTGGTGTCGTACTGTGGACCAACTGTTACCTCTTGGATTTATTAGCGTGCGCCGGAAATTTAGTACACGACCGTTTCACGCTCCTCTTCCATCAAAATGCAGCCAAAATTTTAAAACTACGGATTACTGAGAGGGTAACTTCCCGCTTAGCCACTCCGGAGCATTTTCTATTATTTGCAATTTAGTATTGCTGTGACAAATGTAATAACTACCGTTAGAAACTTGTTTGTTTTTCTCTCTCCTTTCTTTCCTAGTTTCTATACAGTGTCTGTCTATTGGGTATACAAAGTTGTGAGTGCTATAAACGACTCAGAACTACGAGTGGTGAATGCGAGCATTGCGATACGCGCTCCGGCCATCGCCAGAAATGAGGCTGTATTCCCACGCAGCTCGAGATCTCGTTCCCAAATGCAGCAAGTGATGGCTAGGAACAAAGGGAAAGTGTACCGGACGTAATATGAGAGAAACAGAAGGACGGCCATACCCTCGCAAGCAGCTCGTCGAAAATATTTCAAGCGCTTCCTTGACTCATTCGCTACGATGTTTGACTGCTGATCTATTGCCGGCATCAAAATGTGCGTCGCATTTCCGTGAATGTATTACCAGGGAACGACCGCTTGCTCAGAATAGGGCGCACGCTCATCGACTCCAGGTAGTGTAGCTTATAGCAGATTCCAGTTGAAGATCCGGAGCATGTTTTCTAGCTTCACGAAACAAGAAGGCTATTTGAATGGACGATAAGGACTGCGATTCTGGGCTGTGATAGAACCGCAACGGTATACAGTCATTAAATGCATTGTTCGTTCTCTTGATCACGCTCCAAGCTCGGATCAGAATTGGCTGTTAGCTTGGAGTACACTAGAATTTAGGATAATGCTCTTTAAGGGTTACCTGGGTTAGTTTTGCAGGCACTGAAGGCGAATGCCTGCACATGTAAGTAAAGCCGGATCCCGAGATTGCCGCCTTTTCATCTTATTTATTGCCGTCTTGTTGCTGTAGCCTCCTAGTTTAAGGAAAAAAGGTGTCTCTAAGAATCGACAGTTCAGTTTTGAGGTCCACGAATATCTTGAGCGTAATCGATAGATATAGCGTTCTAGTCGGCATTGTCATGCGGAGAGGTTGCCCTGGAAGTGGTGAGAAAATGCCTTAAATGAAAAGCGACTGGGTATTGTTTTATGCTGCCGGCTTTGTACGTGTGTTTTGAGAAAGGTCAGTGGTTTAATGTGATGACACATGGTGACCTGTGCGATAGCACTGTCCACTCGGTTCTTTATATTGGTCAATTGTCGGGAGACCCGAGCCACGTTTGTGCACGACTATCCAACTGGGCGCAGTGCATTGCACTCGAATGTCAATTTTGATCCGACCTAGCCGAGGTCAATTTTTGGGTGACCCGGGCCAAATAGTGGCGGTGGCGAAGGCCAACTTTGCTGAGGACCGTTGAAATGAAGCGCCACGCTGTAAACTTAGATGTCAGCTTAGGCCCAATTTGGCCGAGGTTAATATTCGGGGATCAAGCACCAGGCTAAATTTTGGTGCTGACTATCGAACTGGGCACTGTCCACTACACTCGGATATTAACTTTGGCTCAATTGTGCCAGTGACTTAGTCCAACATTGTCCAGCATTGCATGCACGTAACCATCGTGTTGGGGTCCCTATACAGCGCTTTCGAAATTCCGTTTAATGGCTGGCCTCCATGGCTGTGACGGTATAATCCTGATTAACCAATTAAATGGCTCAGCAAAATTGGCGAGGCTGTTATCTGCTTTAGATACAGCCTTTCAAAAGTACACAGCCCAGGCGGTCTGCTTCTGAGCAGTTTACTGGCGCTAATTTAGCAATAGCGGAGGTCCTTCCCATTGGCGAGGGCAGGACATAAAATCTTACTGTCAAGAGATTATAAACACTGGAAATGCATTACAAGCCACACGATGTGGCTCAGAAGCAGACCCTCTGGGCTCTACACCTTTGATGTGCACTGTTGAGCTAAATGAGTCTTCACAATAAAAAACCTTGTTCAAAAACACATGTTCCGCTTCTCGATCCGAGCCTCCGCCTATAACAGTATTCCATTCGTTGTACCTTCCCTGCTCCTGGCAAAGCTCTCAACAACTGCATTCGCAGCATGCAGCAAATAACACCTCTGCCCGCCTAGTCCCTTCAGTTTTGCTTTGTTTTAAGACGGTCAAACCGCAGGGAGAGCACTCACGTCCAATGTGCGTTGACTTGCGTTCGCTGAGTCGACGTTTCCGTTTGACACCGCTGGAGCGCCAGGTAGATATGACACGTAACGAGCCCGCTTCAGCGGCGCAGGGTGAACGCGCAGATTCACTGTGTGGCAGTCAGCGCATATCAGTAGGAAGTGTTTGAGTAGTGAATTTGCGATATTCAAGCATCGCGGGCAACCAACCGGCTGTATATTTCTACGGAACTTTTCCCACGTTCACAGGGCATGTTTATGTTTCATGTACTTGTTGCGAAATGCTCTTAAACAATCACACCGGCTAACGTTAGCGCTTGCATTATTTTTGTTTCATGAGCTGGTTCTGCAGTCGAAATGTCGCGCCCTAATGGACAGTCTCTTCCATTTGTGCAGCACAGAGCTCTCTGTCTGGAGTGCGCTTGAACTGTGAGACCGCCGATTCCGTGGGTTAAACGCCAGGACAGCGCCTGCTGTGGCCAATTAGGGCGTTAGAACAGGCAGGGAAGGGGGAAACGCATTTACAAAATTCAGCCCACAGGGGAGGCAAGTTTGTTGGAGAAAGAACACGGACAGAAGTATCGGAGGTCGTTAAAACTTTGACATTTTTGTAAGATAGGATAATTACCTTAATCTCAAATATTCTTGTAGTAGGAAATTAAGGCATTCCCGGTAACTTGAGGTCTCTTTAACAAGACTACGCTGCCGTATCCCAACCCTAAATGTCTATCTTCACAAGTCTGGTTTGGCACTTATCCCGCCTGCGCATTTTGCGGTGAACAGGAATTATTAGATAATTTTGTTTTGTCGCCGCTTCATCTTGCTGAGATGACGGTTGCTGGAAAACTCATTGCAACCTCAGTTTAAGTACCCCAATATTATTACTTTTTGGCGCCATGGCGCCAAAGAATAATAATATGGGGATATTTAAACTATCCTTGGCCACAGTCAGAAGTAAATTATTTTTACTGGAATCTAACCGTTTGCCTTGGTCATTTTTTCTAACAATACTGGTTCTACAAATCCCGATGTCAATCTCCCATCTGCATTATGACGTTCCCTTTTTTATTTCATTTACTTCATATATTCGTTTCTTTCCTCGGCCCCAGAATTATTTACTTTTTGAACATGTAACTATACATCTAAAACTCTCTCTGCTGCCCAATCCTTCGTGAATACGCGCCATGTGTTATTTTGTAAACAACAACCACCGTTCAGCAAATAGCAGTGACAAAAGTAGCGTTGTACACAATTCTCTATGAGGTGAGTTTCTCGTGATAACAGTATTGACCTCTTTCACTCTCTTAGATCTAAGCCAGTCTTCTGATTGTCGATGGTGAATCTTATGGTACAACGACAGCTTTCACCAAAGAGCTCCAGAGCGGAATGTATTCTTTCATTCCCGCACCTTCCATTTGCGAGGCAGATGCTTAACTCATTGGCAACCTCTGCCTTAAGTGGATTTGTCAGCTGTGTATCCTTTGACCATGACCGCGTGCTTTTCGTGATTGACGGTGAAAGCATTACAGGTGCCTACTTCTGTCAGAGAAGCGTTATCGCTTTGTCATCCATTTCTGACCACTCTGCCCATTGGCGCTTCCGCTTGTGACTGGCGATTTCATACGTATCATGAAAACGTGCATCAGGTTATCTGCCAGACAGAAGTTTCTCCCACTGCTCTGCTGTTATCCTTCTTCGCGCTGTGTGAGACCACAGATGTTCTTTGTGAGTTGCGGCCACCATCGCTCTGCGAAATTTCCTCCTTATCACTCTTTCACATTCTCTGCCGCCATCGGCTACGTTTCGCTTTTCGCTATATATCACTCTATCACAGCTCAAAAGAAGCAGTTTCCATCACATCGGGAGGAATTACTGCGACGCGAGCTGTCAGGAATCAGGATGTGTGGTTTTAATACTTTGCTGTCGATGGATATCCGCAAGTTGGTGTTTGTGACACGAGAACATCCCCATTTACCTTTGCTTTTCCAAAATTTCGTCCCCGTTATGACGCGGATATATTCGCCTCATTTCTGCCGATTATAGCCTTCATAGTTTTTTTTTTATAACTGTTATTGCTTATGCGCGCTTCAGGTACAAAGCTCTGTAACGTCGATTTTGGTTGGCATATTCATCATCTCATGCAATTCTTAATTCGATCGCTAGTGTCTGTGCGACAGGCGACACTAGCTCGCTCATTAAAGTCCGTTCAATACGAATACGCGTACCTGCGAGTAGCGTTGTATTGGCGGAGCATTTAATGGAGGTTTGACGTCTTACCTCTTGCGAGGTATTAAAGAGTCAAAAAGCAAAAAAGACAAGAGCATTGAAATCGCCCCCCCCCCCCCCCCCCCCCATAAAAGCACACGTATATTCCTCTACCGAGTCGCCGCAACCACAAGCAACAGCGCACCTGCAACGTTTACTTATTTCGCATATAAAAGCAACGTCACCTCCAGAGGGGAGCACGTGCGTAACGTTATCGAAGTAGTATAACAGGCCGAAACGACACGGGGATGCACGCGCACGCGCGCGTGCACTTCGATATGGTGCTTTCTTGCGACCCGCGTCACTCGTCGTGCTGCGCTTCGGCTGAGTGCCGTCAAAAATTCCTTTGATCTCCGAGACGTTGCTGTTCCCCCATGGCACGAGGGGAGCTGCGGTGGGTCCGCGCGGTATCGAAATTGCTTTTTCCGGCGCCGCTGTCAGTCGTGCGCGCGGCATGGGTCGTGTCGTCCTCGTTGCCAAACTTACATCGGTCCGTATTACTGGCGTTTCTGTTCCCTGTTTCTTTTTCTGTTTTATTTCTCTCAAAGGCGCGTCATGAAAAAAATACGTGAAAAGAACTCCGGCGCTATTGCTTTTTGCTTGCTTCCACGTGCCGGTTGCGGTTGCACGTAGGAAATGAGGGAGAGAGCTCGCAGAATGGAAGCGCGGTGGAAAACGCCGTTGCTGCGGGCCATGTTGTCATTTACTTCATTGCTGCTACCAGTTATTTTTTTTTATAGCGAATTCTAGGCTGCCGAACCGTTGCCCCGGACATGGCGACTTGCTCTACCAATGCCGTCGGGTCACCGGAGAAATGCGCCTTTGATGGATGCACCTCCCTTCCTTTTGCTACTTCCACTCACTCTTTGGAGAATACTCTTTTTCGCTCGACTTTGAATAATCGGATAGCTTCTGCCGGTTTGCTCTTTACTCTTAGCTCTATGTTATTTTGCGCCGAGGCAGTTCACCATTAAAAAGCGGGTGCAGAACTTGATAGACAGTTCTCGTCATAGTTTCTACCGAGTTTTTCGGCTGCGCACTCGATTAACATCTTTCACATAATTTGGATACAATTTGTTGGAAAGTAGATGTTCTAGAAAGAAGGGGAACAAAACGGGGAAGTGATATTTGCAGTTTTTTATTGGATCCAGTTTTGTTTCAACGCATGCAGGCAGGATTAGATTTTTGCTTCACGAACTCTCGTCCCATTTTCTTCTGTCGGGGAGCTAGCTTAAATGCTTTGTTTGTTTTGTTTTGAGGTGTTTAACGTCTCAAAGCGACTCAGGTCATGCGAGACGCCATAGTGGAGTGCTCGAGAAAATTCTATCACCTGGGGTTTAACGTGCAGTGACATCACACAGCACACGGGCGCCTTGTTTTTCGCCTCCATCGAAAAGCGGCCACCGCGGCTGGGATTCGATCCCGCATTCTTGGGCACAGTAGTCGAGCGCCCTAGCCACTGCACCACCACGGCGGGGCCCGGCTTAATTGCAATTTATTCTTTTTGTAAGTGGTCTTGTGAAAATCTTGAGGTAACCTAGCTGTCATGGATAGCGTAATAACTTCGTCACATATCGCGAAAAAATGCGTCTTATACTTATGGAGGAAAGAAGTACGTAATATGCCGCGGTGGTGCAGGGGTTAAGACGCCCGACTACTGTGCCGGAGTACTAGGGTTCGATCCCGAACTCCGGCTGCTGCGTTTCGATGGACGCGAAACGAAGTGGCGTTTGCATGCTGTGCGATGTCAGTGCACGGTAAAGATCCTCAGGTGGTCGAAATTACTCCGGAGCCCTCCACTAAGGTACCCCTTTTTCTCTTTCCGCTTTCACTCCCACATCCTCCCTTCCTTTACAGCCCGGCTTAGGTGTCCACAGAACAAGTGTGACATATACAGAGCCTTTCCTTTTCTGTGAACCAATTAATAGTTAATAATAGTTAAAATATTGCTTCTGTCATGAGCTAAGCCTGCTTTTGAGATTAGCATTCGGCCCTATGCTCTGGAATCTATAGGTTTTGCCGATTATTCTATCCGAACTTTATGATTGCTTTTCAAGCTGACGCTATAATAATAATAATAATGATAATTGGTTCACAGGAAGGGAAAGGCGCAGTATCTGTCACACTTGCTCTGTGGATTTGATTGATTGATTTGCAGGAAGGGAAAGAGGCGGTAACTGTCTCGCTTGATTTCTGTGGAAACCTCAATCGCGCCGTAAGGGAAGGGAGGAAGGTGGGAGTTAAAGTGAAAGAGAGAAAGAGGAGCCGTAGTGGAGGGCTACGGAGTAATTTCGACCACCTGGGGATCATTAACGTGCGCTGACATCGCACAGCACACGGACGCCTCTTTGTTTCGCCTCCATCGACACGCAGCCGCCGAGGTCGGGTTCGAACCCGCGGGTTTGCCCCGCCGGGGTGGTGCAGTGGTAAGACGCCCGACTACTGTGCCGGAGTTCCCGGGTTCGAACCCGACCGCGGCGGCTGCGTTTCGATAGAGGCGAAACGAAGTGGCGTCCGTGTGCTGTGCGATGTCAGCGCACGTTAAAGATCCCCAGGTGGTCGAAATTACTCCGTAGCCCTCCACTACGGCTCCTCTTTCTCTCTTTCCACTTTCATTCCCACCTACCTTCCTTCCTTTACGGCGCGGTTCGGGTGTCCACAGAGCAAGTGTGACAGTTACTGCGCCTTTCCCTTCCTGTGAACCAATTTAACTTTAACTTTAACTTCGAACCCGCGGGTACTCTGGCACAGTAGTCGGACGTCTTACCACTGCACCACCCCGGCGGGGCAGTTCTGTGAACACCTGAACCGCGCCGTAAGGGAAGAGAGGAAGTTGGTAGTGAAAGCGGAAAGTGAGATATTAACCGCCACATGCGCTGCGTCGAGGTTTGCTCGATGCGATTCTTGCTTACTAATGACTCTATTACATTGGCAGGTTGTTGTTTCGCACGCATTCGTTTCACGTAAGCTGTAGATGATAGTCTTCCCAATGCAATTTGAGTACATACAACTCATAAAAATGTCGTTCAGTTGACCGTCACTGTGGGACCGTCGACAGCCGTTATAGCAGTGCTGCTGCATGTGTAGCCAGAACCACACTTATAATGAAGCACCGTCGGGTTCCTAATGAATGGTATACACTCTTAACGCAAATAAAGCTATAAGGAAGTAACAAAGGATTAACGCGTGTTCTAGCGCACTATCAGAAGCAGGGAATTATGCCAGAGCCCTGACGCAATGACTAGCTTAAAATGCAGAATATATATGTTCGGCAACGGAAGTAGATTCTTGATTGTAAACATGCGAAGCTATCACAGGTATGAAAATGTTACCTCAGGTTTCAATCTTCTTTACTTGTACATTTGAAGATTTCCGGTGCCACCCATAAAAACCTTCTGTAATAGATAATTACAAATTAATGCTTTTACAAAAGCATGGGAATGACATGGGAATATGGTACAATTGCTAGTAGTATACCATTCCGTTTATTTAGGGCTGCAAATCTACCCCAGTGCTTGAAAAGAACACTAGGTTGCCCCAAAAGAGAATGTCCTAGAAGACATAGCAGAGTATTTATACTCCCTTATAGGGTAATTCGTGTTTAGAGTGCATAATCGATGATGGCACGGTAACTAAATGGCGTTAAAGTCCGCTCGCCGTAAGCTTCGTTTGAAATTACTTATAAACAATCCTGCACTTCCGAATCACATTTTTTTAATATCATGACTCCAAGCGCTGGATACTGGAACTTCCAGAGACTAACTTTGAAAACACCGTAGATGAGCTCAGTTATAGAACGGAGAGGATAGCGTTAAATACGCTTCACCTTCGTAGATAGAAACTTTGCTTGGATTTTGCAGTGCTAACTGATCGGAAATGAGAAATGAGCGCAGTCACGCTCAAAAGTTAGTATGATCAGGTCAGGAAATCAGAGCATCCATCTGCTGAGTGTCTTGCGCACGATACTGTCAACTTTGCACGCCTAGTCGCAGGAAGCGTGTACTCTGTGAGCGGGCACGTCCGCTCCAAAGCTCCCAGCCAGGAGATGGTTGGAAAGCCGAGACGGGCTTGGCGAAGGCCACCGCGGCAGGCCAATTTGCTGCTTCGTTAGCGCTCGCGCCGGCGCGCGACTTAGCCGAGGCGCGCTTCCGCTGCGTTGGACAAACTGATTTCGCAGAGCTGAGAGCTGTGGCGAGGAGAGAGTTTCTTTTTTGCTGCCACCTTTCGGCAACACGTGTAAGTGGTCGCAAGCGCTGAACGCCACTTTAAAGAACAAAATAAACGGTTTCTCACATCCAAGCACTGGATACCTGAGAGACTGCTTCAACAGCCGGGCAAAAAATAATTAAATAAATAAATAAAAAAAAGTTAACGAATGCGTTCCCGCCTACCTGGGTAGGCACTTAGCGTGCCAATAACTTTTCTTTTTTTTTTGCTTTTTCAGAAACGATTGGAGTGCGAGATTAGTTGGAGGATTACGAGTGGAAGAGCGGCTGTTTTATGTTAAGTTTGCCTTTTTTCGCTTTTGAACTTACTTTACGAGCTTTTACCCCCTGTAGATAACAGTGTGATTGTAAAAACTGTCTCAAAATCACATTTGGTCACACCGATCCATGCTATAGATGAGAATACAAGACCAAAAGGATGTTCAGTTGTCGTTCTCAGCGCGGCAGATGAACTGCCCTTTGTTGAATCCGTTTAGAAAGCAGCTGTTATCAATCGCCGCGGAAAGTCACTGCATCTGTTTGAACATCGATAGGTGATCACAACTGGAGCACGAGCATGCAAGAGCGGGTGGCAAGTGTCCTTATTTTTTATTCTAAAGCCGCATTCAAGGGCGTGGTTGTTGTAGAAGCAGGCATGCTAGCGTGTGAACAATACCCTTTTTTTTTCCGCAAATCGTTTGCTTTAATGAGCTCCATTCTCTGGTGTTTTTGGTTAGCTTGAAGCCCATGTTGGGGAAACGCGATGTTTGGCCAGTAACCTCTTACAAGCCCGAGTACTCAGACATAATTTTCTTTTAATAATACTTGCTATAGGAGCATGCAGTTAGTCAATTTTACGTGCACCCTCCGGCACGGTTATGTTGGAGGATATTAAAAAACAGGATAGCGATTGAGGGAGATAGCAAAGAGATTACCGAAGGTTTGTGCACAAAGCAATACAATGTTAACAGCACCTTCAGCAAGGTTGGGCAAAAGAAGGATCTGTCTACTTCGGCCTAGCCGAAGATGACGCGCTAAGCTATAGCTGGGAGCACTCAAATCGACCCCCGGATCCAGGTTTAATGCCTCGGAGCCCTACCGACATTCTATTCGTAGTCAACTGCAGCAAGTATCAATCTGAATTATTACTTGCTGCCACAACATCTGCCAACTTTACTGAAGGTTAGCACGTTCGCCCAATGCATACTTTCAAGCAAAAATAGCAACAAAACAGTTAAAACATACAAACAGCAAGGAGCCGAGCGACGATTGGCCGGCCAAATTCCGGGCCCTGCCCCACAACCCACTTGTACAGATGGCCGAGTTGTTGCAACTCCTCGTTCGCTTCCGCAGTGCAGGTGTTCTTACAGGGGTAGCGCGATGAAAGTTTTCCTCGTATGTTTCTGCACAGCAGTCTCTTTTCAAAAGTGAACATTATCGATGCCTGCGTCGGTTTCGTGCAACGAAGGGAAATAAAAGAAAAACGCTAAAAGTGCACATAACCTCAAAATAACTTTGCTATATTCCGGGCCGAGAGGCTAGGTTGTCTCGAAATAGATGAAAACGTTGAAACTTTTCGGGGCTTCATGACTTATTTTAAATGCTTAGCCCTGATAACGTCCAACACTGAGCAACATCATCTATTCAAGGAGGATGTTCTGAGCGAAACATGAGGGAGGACGTTGACTTCAATGCGCCACTCAATTTTTGATAGCGTGGTGCACCGTTATGCCGAAAGAGGAGCGAGGCTTCTTCAAGAGCGCAAACCGGTTCGATCAAGATTTTCAGGGAGCTCTGTTGTTGCTCATCTTGCATCAAAGAATGAAAAGGGAGGAAAACGCATATTAGGAAATGTCGGCTTGCGCAAAGCGGCAGCCTGAGAGGTGCACCGTGGACAGGAGCCGCACGTACCGCGATAGCGACGTTTTTTTGAGCCGAGGTCTGTGCGTGAGGGGATCATAGGTGCCCTAGCTCAGCGTTCGAATATGAAATTTAGCGTTGCAACAGAGAATCTACATGTTTCTCAATTTAGTCAGTACTGCTGATATTTATAGGCGACAAAATCAAAGGGGAGCGAACGGCAGTAACCGGCCGACGCGCTCCAACTGCAACCTGTAGAAAAGCTTGATCAAGACGTTAAAAGTTACATATATATATATATATATATATATATATATATATATATATATATATATATATATATATATATATATATATATTACTAGATAGCAACCACTGAATTTTGGAGTGTTAATCGATTACGAACAATATGGCCGAATACGGTCTTTTCTGCCGACGAAGGCCGGCCCCGCGGCCCAATGAGGCCCTTTAAATTTAATGCAAAATGAGGAAAAGTACGGTGATGTAAGATTATCATCCGGGCTAGTTTGAATAAACGCCCACGTTAAGCTTCGTTTTCAATAGAAAACCTGTGCTTGAGAGAGCTGTGGCAAAAACAAAACGAGAGGGAGTAATATAAAGTAGAGGAAAGAATAGAAAGAAGTGAGTAGAGGTAAAAAAGACACAAAGGTGTAAGACAGAATGAAAGAATGATTCAAGGCAAAGATAGATTGAAATAACGAAAGGAAGAAAATCGAAAACACTTAGCAGTAACAAGGAAAAATAAAAAGAAAGGAAGAGGAACAAAAAAAAATAGCAAGTTATGAAATTTCGAGCTACGTGCGATAGTTTTGCCATAGAAGCAAACAGAACCAGCGATGGTGTGCCCATATACTACAATTGTGTGCTTCAATCTAGGAAGTTGGGACAGGAATCGACTATCTCAGGAATGCTCATGTTCCAGCTTTCTGCGTTTGAGCTTAATTTAAGACTGAGCCTCGATCTTTTTCGTCGTCTGTTCTTTTTTTTTCTTTCTTTTACGAAACTGGTATTATCACAGTTTTCGTTTACACAGCAGCAATGTTTGAGTTTTTGATTGTTGCTAATTTAGGTCCAAGCTTGAAGAGATAGCCTTCTGGCCCAGTGCCACAAAAAGAACTTCATCAAGCAACTAGCACCAAAAGTATGGCGTGCCATTTTACAATTTGGTACACAATATAAGTCCATACTTTCATGTGTTTGTGTCCGGTACAGCAGCAAGCCACTTTCGTTCCGTTGGATGTAGCATTGATAAAGGCCTGTCAACTTTCGCAATTTCTAGACTTTCTCGGAGTTTAAGCCCGGGGTTGGAAGCACAGTGGTAGATAGTGGGCAACATGGCCGCTTTCTTGCGTGACGAGATAAACAGCGGATCTTGCACAGAGTTTTCGGGGACATATGGCCTTTGCCTTTGTGCTTACGGCGTGTACCTGCCACCGTAAAGATTCACTAGCGCAGCTTCTGTTTGCCTGAAATATCTTCTACGGCATTATAGCCGAGCTGCAAAGCCACGTCATTGTAATAGTGTGTGATTCTCCTGTAGTGCCTTGACTGGTGCCCCTTTTGACTTCCGTCCCCTAAGTGTAGGGCGTGAATGTAGAGAGCAATGCTAGAAATATGTTCATCCGTGGGTCTGTCCCACACAAGGCACATGCAAATAGGGCCTCATGGTTTAAGAGATGTGGTCAACGAGCGTAAACGCCGTTAACACTGAGGCGAGGTGCATTTTCTTGATGACACAATTCCGCCCAGCCTGTTTTACCCTCTGCTGTGCAGCTTTTCGCGGAATGGCGCGTATTGAAATGTTTGCGACAAAATGCGTCGAAAGATCACCTTTTGTTCCCAGTCAAACGTCCCTACAAAATCATCACATTTTCTGAATGTGCCTGTTCAGCGAAAATGATTTACCGAATACTTTCGAAAGAAAAGAAAACATAACAAACCAAATCCGCCTAAACTTTCCAATTGTTTCTAAACAGTTTGCAGGCGGCAATAATTGTGCATGTTGCAGTTTTGTAGAGAACTGTTACAAAACCAGAACGCATTCTGACTGCACAGAAGCTGCCGTGTTCGGTCTGTGTAAAAAAGACAGTTCAGCTCCGCTGCGTGGTCCACTCGTGTGACTGCGTTCATTGCGCTCGCACTTGTATTAACATTACTAGGCTACGCCGTAGAGTGTGCCAAGCATTACCAATGCGCATCTTCATGCCAGTAATTGGTGACCATGGTTTAAACTCTTCTCTCGCTCTATGGGTCAAAGCTAGCTTGTTTGCTGCCGACATAAATAGAAAAGACAGTTGCTGCTTTTTTTTTTGTTTTTGTTTTTTCTTCATATTCGGAAGACATGACGATGATAAAGGTACTTAACTGGCCTTGCGTTGGTTTTCCCGGGGAAAGTTGTGTTGCATCTCAAACAACTACAACTGTTTTCCTGGAACCCACAGCCCAGCCGGCAGCGCTTCGCAGATTTATATCATTATTTGTATTGTGCCAGTGTTTGTGCAACTTGCGAATAACCACATTTGCGTTAGATTTGTATTGGGTTCGATTAAATTTTTATCTTTCCGTCCCGTATAAAATTTCGTTTTTCACTCCTCTATTATTATTCGGCGCGGGAAAAGAGCCAACCTATCTCACTTGGTTTTGAAAAAAGTGCTATTCGCACGCTTCTAAATATTGGCCACATTATTCGTAATCGATTACCACTTCAAAATTCTGTGCTTGTTAGCTAATGTCTATATTTGTCCATTACTATTTGTCTTCATCTCTATAGTAAAGTGGGGCTGACATCAATGTGCTGTCACTGATTATGCCGCAATGTTCGGGCCATTCTGTGATCCCGGGGACAGGGATCTCATGCGTGACGTCAGAGAGCAATCACTAATCTGTATGGCGCTCTGTTACACTCGTTCAAACCCTGATGTAGAAAATGGAAGTGTGCACTAATACCTGCTTTTGTTGTACATCAGCAGCTGAATCTGTACAACTGCCCCACCCAGAACGAGCCCTTCTACGGTGATACTGTCATTGACCCCATAGACAACGCAACAGTTTTATTTCACGGTGTACTGATGCGCCGATGCCGATTACGCTCAGTGAAGGCATCCGTTTTGCTTCCCGTCGAATATTTGACGGCCACCGTCCGATCACTTTCTCCGCCCTTCGCCTTTCAGCGCCCGAGATGGGAATTGCGCCGTCCGCGTGACCTTGGGCGTCTGAAGCGTCCCCTTTTTGTTTTTTGTTTCTTCTCGCGGCGCGTGTCTCGGGAGCACGCGCAGCCGCTGTTGGTTGCCGATGTTCCATGGGTCATTACGAATATCCGCTCCTCCGTGAGGGGGTGACGGACGAGTGACGGGTGCGGGCGGCCCGTTCCCACGGCCCGGCTTCGGCTGCGCGTCGCTGTTTGTGCCGTTAGCCGGCGGACAGGCGCTGACTGATCACTCGCGCCCAAAGAACCGAGACGCATTGAAATGAGAGGACAACGCACGTGCGCTCCTGACTGGAGCGCGGGGAGATACGCTCCGAGAGATCATCGTCTCACCGAAAACAAAGAGCAATGCCAGTGCCCTTGAGTGGCCGAAGCTGAGCTCGTGCGCTGATTTTTAGGAGGTAGTGGCGGAGTAGAGACGACATCCGCACGTTTCCGTTGCAATAAGCGCGTTCCTTGGGCAGGCCGATGCACAACGCAGTGGGTACCACGCGATTTGTACATGTTGCTAAGCCTTATAAGAGCTTTCTTTGGAGCTCGATATTAAATAGTTTACCAGACATAGGCGTACAAAGCCACATGCTAGGTTTATTTACTCGTCCGTCTGTGATCATGTAATACGAGTACAGGTTAGAGAGTACTGTATTCGCGGAGAGGGCGCTATTGCAAAGTGTACCTCGAGAAGTTGTTCTTTCCCCAAAGCTTTTTATCATCGTAATGGCCGAATTTTCTAATGGAGTGCAAAAAAGTAGAAAAAAAAACAAAGGCATCCCCATGTATTGATATAAGTAGACGATATTTGTCTTTGGTTTACTGGCTATTAACAGAAGCGATTAGCCTTGATAGATCGCAAAACCGTACATTAGACGCAGAATTATCTTCAAGGCGTGGGATTATCTATATCAATGAAAAACTCCGGCTTTGATATGTTACCAGGAAAAGGAAGACGCTATGCGCAGCTGAATGTGGTCCTTGGCCGCTCCTGCATTCACCAATTTAGTCACACATGCTTTCTGGACGTCATTAGAGTCTTTTTCTCTAAATATATTTTTCTTCTTCGAACTCTATGGTTTACCAACGTTTAAAAATGCTAGCTGAAACACCCGCCATTCCTATAACGAAACGGTACCCAACCAGATACTGATTTAGTCAACATTCTCGAGGACTTAAGTCTTAATAATAACGAAGGTAATGTGAATGCATCAGCAGCAAATGGTTAGAAAGAAAAAAAGAAGAGAAATACGTTAAAGGATTGCTGTATGAAAAGGAACATAGTTTTCTAAAGGAAAAAGTTTTTCATCCTAATTTGGAAGGTTGTATTTCTCAACAGTTTTGAAAGAAAAAATTTAATGGTAGGAAAATTTAGATTGAGGGCCTGGAAAATATACTAATAATATTAAACCCAGCAATTAAGCTTCCATTCACCACTCTACACCAAAGTGAACGCTGTTACCATAGACCTAACCACCTAAAGGTCGCCTTATCGTAAGATGTAGGGACCAGCCGGGACCAGCGAGCCGATCCAGAAGCAGTGCATTGGCCGCTAGTCGACCACGGCTCATTGTGCAATGTTTCCAAACGCTGAAAAAAAAGGTTGGCTCTCCTCGAATCTGGGGACGGTATTTTTTCTGTCTCAATCATGGCCGCTGCACTCGCGAATTCGGTGACGTCCTTAGCCGGACTCTAATCAGCCTACCGAAAAAAAAAAAGAAAAGAAAAGGCCCCTTAACGCCTCGCCCTCCCAGGAGCTGTATTTCTCTTTTCTGATATCAGATCGCTATGCTGAGGAAAGCGCCCGTTTAGTTTTGTGCTCATACTACAGAAACAGCTGTGGTCTTTCTTTTGGGATTATGGTTGTGAAAATTCAGTCTGAAGATGCTCCCCGTCGCCAGGGAAGCTTGTGAGCGTCGTACCAAATCTTGGCTGTGCTTACACACAGAAAAATACGTGCCTCACTCGCCTCTGGCCAACCTAGTTGTTAATTACCGCGACATGTTCGAACTCTTCGAGCCATTGTTCAGAATCTTCACGTGCTGAACCCCTGACCGTCGCACTAATCGGACCTTTTACAGGCTAACAAACTGGGCTAGAGTGGTATTCCCGGCCGAAATCTACGCTAAAGCCTCTTGCTGTACTTGGGTGCTTTCCAATAGAGGGTTTCGAGCTCAGGGGGCAGCGCTTGATGTAGGTGTCTGGGTCAGTGTTCTGCAGACTGATCCTCAAAGATGAAATGGAGGGGGGTGGCTTCGCGGCTTTTATGGGGCATCTGATCCCGAAAGGACATACATCATCTCCACCCACTGACACGCAGTAATGACAATGCCGCGAACGACTGGCGAACAGACTATCATTACACTGAGAATTGACTCGGTATGGTGCATGTACAAGCTGGCATATATTTGAAAAAATCAGCGCCTGCAACAGCAGCAAGCGTGCTCGGCCATTGTAGAACACTACCATCGTCGCATTCAATTCGGTGTCGATAAATAAATTTGGAGATACGATGCGCTAAGCTAAGAAATATTATACATACATATATATATATATATATATATATATATATATATATATATATATATATATATATATAATATGTCATTGGCGACGAGGAGTTTTGCAGGCCGGGTAGGGACGTCACACAAGACGGTATCACAAAGAGGTAAAAAGGAAACTTCCGCGCGGGCGCAGTCAATAACGGCATGATGAGTGGAAAGGAAATCGTAGCCCAGGATGATGTCGTGTGAGCAGCGAGACAGTACAATAAACTCGATGGTGTATAAGACGTCTTCGATGAGAACACGGGGCGTGCACGCCGCTGAGGGATGAATGCGCTGTGATGAGGCGGTGCGAAGCGAAAAGTCGGAAAGTGCGGTGGTCACCTTACGAAGACGACGGCAAAGAGCTTCACTGATGACGGATACAGCAGCGCCCGTGTCGACAAGAGCGAGTACTGCGACGCCGTCGACAAACACTTCAATTACGTTAGTGGGAGAACACCGAGGACTTGAAGAGTTCGAACCAAGCGCAGTTCTTGCCCCGGGAACTGCGACTGTTAGTTTCCCTCAACAGTGCCGGTAGAACGTCGGAGTGGGGACGGGGAACGGCGACGAGGGGAAGGTGATCGGCGAGTTGTGCACGTTTGATTGTCACGAGATACAAAGTCGGAACTGGGCGGATTTCTCGGCGAGGGCTGGTCTGTATTGTAGGAGTAGTTTCATAGTTCATGTCGAGAAGGTGGAAGGCGTTGGCGGCAAAGGCGTGCGACATGGCCCGGCAGCCCGCAAGAGTAGCAGATTGGCCGGTTGTCCGCGGTACGCCAAGGGTTCGTAGGGCGTTGGCGTACCCTTGGAATAGGGACATGGAATGCAGACTCAGGCAAAGGCGAAGGAAGGTTGGAAGGAGCGGCCTGGTAGGAAAGAGATGCTGATGGCAAGAGCGGCCTGGCCGCAACTTGGGCGTAAGTCAGTGGTGCCGTTACTTGCGCCGGCACGGGGCTGGGCGGGAGCATGGAGGTGGGCGGAAGGACATCAGCGATGTGATCTTGAACGGCACGCCGTATGGTAGGGGCCAAAGACGGAGCCATGTCAGGAGCAAGGCGGCCGGTATCCTGTAACTGAGGGACCAGCGATAGCTGGCTGGCGACCTCTTTTCGAACGAAGGCTTTGATTTGCTGAAGTAAAGGGCTGTCCTCTGATGGGGTAGAACCACCCAGCGCAAGTGTAGAGATGGCGTCGTCTCTAACACCGGACCGCCTGGTAGAAGCGCGCTTCTTACGAAGCACGTCGTAGCTTTGGCAAAGCTGGATCACGTCACTCACCGTGGCAGGATTTTTTACCCAGAGCATTTGGCACGCGTCGTCAGAGATGCCTTTCATGATGTTTTCGATCTTATCCGCTTCGGTCATTAGCGGATCGACACGCTTGCATAGGTCCACGATGTCCTCTATATAACTAGTGAACGACTCTTCGACTTGCTGAGTGCGCTCACGCAAGCGTTGTTCTGCCCGGAGCTTGCGAACTGCAGAGCGGCCGAACACTTCTGCAAAATTCTTTTTAAATGCAGACCAAGATGACAGGTCTGCCTCATGGTTGCGAAACCAGAGGTTCGCCACGTCAGTCAGATAAAAGATTACATTGCTTAGCTTGATAGCGTCGTCCCATCTGTTGTAGCTACTGACGCGCTCATCTGCCGACAACCAATCGTCGACGTCCTGGTCGGCTGTGCCACTGAAGAGGCACGGATCACGCTGCCATAGAGCTCCAGAACACAGCACGGTGGTTGGGAGGGGCGACGATGTCGAGGCAGTGTCGTCCGGCATGCTGGAAGCAGAGGGTAATGTGCGGCTTCTTAGTTCCAGGGTGGACGGGAACGTACCCAGCAGCACCTGCACCAATTGTAGGGGAGTGCTTATTCGGTACACCCAGATGGATCCAGCCGCTCAGAAGGGACTCGCAGCGGAGCGTTGTTGTTGTTGTTGTTGTTGTTGTTGTTGTCCAAATATCAGGCGTGGCGAAAGAGCAAGGCAGCGAACAACTTCTTCGTCCTTGAGAGCAGCAGCACGCGACGCATGTCAGTGGTTATATCGATGAAGATTATCACACCTATATATATATATATATATATATATATATATATATATATATATATATATATATATATATATATATATATATATATATATATATATATAGCAGGAATACCAAGCTGACACGATCAACCTCATCATATAACAATTGCGCTTATTCAAGTCACGTTCCTGTCAACGCTTCATTTCTACTGAAATAAAAGAGATGTCAAAAAAGTAACGTAATTTCCCACATACCTTCATACCGATCCCAAGTACGAGTAATAGTCAAATATAAGTGAGGAAGAATAGTTAAAACAAAATAAAAGAAATTTCGACAAACTTTACTGAGCTGCCTCGTTCTGTTGGCTGGAGACGCTAGCAACTCTACCTATTTCTACTCTGTATCTTTATTTCCTTCAGATCTGCGCAATATTTAATATATTCGCCCTACAAATACAAACTGCCGCTTCTATTCATCTTTTATTTATACTTATCTATTCCACGATGCCTCAGTTGGAATGAGAGACCGCTTCTATAAGTCTCAAAATATTTACTGACATATATTGAATGGAAAAAAGTATGTTAAAATATTGGTATTTTGCACTTTATCTCAAATAAATGCACGATGCGAAGCGGACTAGAATCTTGAAGGCCTGAACCTTCTCTATTCGCGGACAGAAAATCAGAGTGCAGCGGTATTTAGTTTTGCATTTTTTTGCCGGTGCGCGGGGGGAGGGGGGTTGTATACCTCGCAATCATATGTAGTAGGGCTCCTGGCTTCGAGAGCTATCACGTGCCAAGCTCAACGCTGTTGCATCGCACACCGAGACGCAGAGTCCAGCGGATCATTCCGGCCGAACGTCGCCGCTTCCGCTGGGTGTGCAGCTACGCCGATATCCCGCGATTACGCTGGCACGTGCTACTCACGCTGGGTCTTCAATTTCCGGTCCGTGCAATACCAGCCGTTCGGATCTGGACGAGGAACTACTTCCGATGCGGCTCGCTTTGCACCGAGTGGGCGAGCACTCATATGCTTGCATAGCCGCGCGTGTGCTCTCTTTTTGCTTCTGGGCCGTCTTCGTTTCGTTATTTGTTTTTTCTACAGTGGCAGTTGCTGTAATAGAAGGCGAAGACTATGTGGTCGACTTGCTACTGCATCAGTCTTTGACGCACGTGTACGCCCAAATCGTACAAAAAATTGCCAGAACAAAACAGCCCGATGAAAAGATGAACAGACAGAGAATGCAAGGCAGTTGCACCCTGGTAGAGAGGGCTCCATAGATGCCCATACTTTCAAAACATGTCGGCTTATGGCTATTCTAGCGTCCTCTAGATACTAGTGGAAAATTAATATTGTGACACTGAATGACATCACGCCTACGTATGCCATTAGCGCTCTCCTTTTGAAGGGAGCCTTTCTGCGCGGATCAACCTTTTTCAATCGATTGTGCGTATATCTTTCTGCTCGAGTGCAGTTGACATTCAAACCAATTTAGCTGGCAAATAGACGGCGAAGTAAGAATCCGCGCCTGGGACAGGCTCACTATCCATACTACAAAGTTTGCGTGAGTACTTTGGCTTAGCGCCTCTAACACGTTGGAGTAATCGCAAATTCGCAATACAGTGTAACAAATATGGTTCGTATGTATTCTTGCTTTAATGTCAACCACACAAATACAATGATAAAGTATACCAACAAATATGCAACGCAGCCAGCACCGACCAATATATTATCAGTGACCACTGATTCGAATACGTAAATGAGACTACATATGCAGACGAGAGGTCACGTGTGAGAGTCGAGTGGCAAGCAATGTAATGTGACAAAGACGGTCTATTCCTCCTTGTTCCACGGATCATCAGTCTTTTGGAGTCTTTTGCAAGCGCCAGGAGCTTTGAAAGAAACGCAAAAAGCCCGCAGTGGCGCAACAACACTTGGCGCGAGGCTGCCAGCAGCACGAGAAAGCGATGGACTTAAAAAACTGGGAAGCATCCTACTATAATAGCAATGACTTAGAAGCAACTTTCATGGGAAAAGAAAACTTCGCAACCGACGAATTTTCAGACAAGCGAGATAACTTCGTACCATTCCAGGGAACAGCAGCGCAGACCGCTAGACGGCAGCGATAAGAAACTTTCTCGTTGCCTCCTTCGCAAGCACCGCATCAAAGCCTGCAAAGTCTCACCAAGGTTGATGCGACGCCCTGTCATCAAGGGGGGTGTAGCACGATTGTTGCAAATTTAAAACTAAATAACAGTATTTTCATAAAAAAGCTTACCTCTTTCGCAAAGTAAGAATTAAGATATTCTTGTTCTGTTTTCGCATAGCTTTGTAATTCTTAGATATTTCTCTTATTGCCCCTTTTCCGTCTGCGGTTATGCTGCAGTCGCTGTGAATTACTTTTGGATCAAGCCTTCGCCACCTGTGTTCTTCCGCCGTGGCAAATGTGCAAGGAAGGAGGCAGAAAAAAAAAACGTAATCTATGAAAGCATGCAGGGGTGAGTTCCTGTGGCTACGATATCTGAAATGGCTGCGTATTGGTGAACCGAACCGCACCTCCGCCCTGTTTGACTGGTGTGTATTGGATAAAGATAAGGCGCAAAATCTCACACACAAGATTAAGCGCGAGCTAAGGTGCGCATCGTGAGCTGCATACCGCACCTATATTGGGCTATGTGAATTTGAGTTATCAGTAAGAATCTCCTCAGCCATTATACTCGGAGAGCTCTTCGATGCGATAATCGCTGCTGTGCGGTTCTAAAGAAGCCCAAATAGTTGGCTAGGGGAACAAATATGGTTCTTGTTTTTCGGTCACATTGGCATGCCCAAATATTGGCGGCCTCGTGGAACAAAGCACGCTAACCACCTCTACCTTTCCAGGTCCTCAGAAAGTTCCCGCAGATCATGTTGGCCGCAAGTTGTGCATAATGTCTTAATGATTCGTTTTTACTTAGCTTGGCTCTGCGAATCCTGAACTTGTCATGATTGCCAAAGACTGCAATACACGTCATCAGTAGCAAGATTTCAAGACTTTGCATGCTTTTACTGCGCAATTATTTGTATGAACACTTACCGTCATGGGGAATGAAGCTGAAACCGACGAATATCTATTGTCGCTCTTTTTGTTCGACACTGGGAACTCATCGTCAAAATCTATATTACCATTTTTTAGGTGGTTTCTTTATAATCTCGTCGAACAGTCAAGATTTGTGAGAAAAACAGATTAAAGAGTCACTCTCAGCTATAGGCATACTCGTCGCAAGTTAACTAGGAGAGCAAATGAAATGAAACGTTTGGTGAGAAATCAATCGAAAGTTCATTGGCTTGTCTTCATTGCTCCACCGTAGGAGACTCAAATGGCAATACCGGGATCTGAGTGTACCCGCTGTGTTTGGTTGAGAGGAGGAAGTAAAATATATAGCTGGCAAAACTAGAATTAAAGTCGCTCACAGTCGAGTCACAAATTCACACATCTCCCTCCTTCGCAAAAGAAAGCGCGAGAAGACGACTCTCAGCGTTGTGCTGGACTGTAAAAAAGAAACGAAGTTGATATGGTGATTGCGACTGGCAGTGCAACTTCATGACGGTCATAAAACCTTACCAAGGTAATAAGAACGGTTTGGGACACATGAAGTAAACGTATAACCTATTAAATGTTGTCAGTGACACTAAAGAGTAAAGCTGAAATAAAGCACAAAGCGGATCGAAAAACAAAATTACTCAAAGTACAACAACAGCCGGTGTAAAAGAGAGGATTGCGAGAAATAATAAGAGAGGCAATGCAACATTTTTCAACCTTAATATGTCATAAAGGTAATAAGGGGTGAAAGGGAACAGCTTAAGGGCCAGAGATGCACAATATGCATATTCGTCATATTGAAGAGCAAGCATTATGGTAATTTTGAAGGAGAGAAGAAAAGCTGCTTAGAAGACTTTTTTCATTTGATACTTAACTAGCAATTGGTGGCCTCTCCACAAGAGCCGCTCAGAGAGCGATGGTTATTAATTGTTTGGGTTTTCACTCGTGTGAACCTACGTGAGCATACCTGGGAAATGTTCGAGAGGTTTCGACTCCTGGGCTTGAAATTTACACGCTGATTGAAATCGAAAATGCTTCACTGAAATCATTGCTCAGAATACGCTGACCACCGGTAGCACATGACTTTTCTTCGCACTCAGCACCTGCTGTAATGCACGGCGGTGGTCAAAAATATACAGTGCATTACAAAAATATAAAAACCTGTATATACAAAAATATACAGGTTTGCATTCAGGTTCTGTAGTCCCGCTAAAACTCCTGGGACTTTCAGATGTCATTACGAAGCTTCATACCACCCTATAGAAATTTAGAACGCTAAATGGTGAGAGCAAACTCACACACCGATGCCTGACATGTAAATCTGTGTGTGACTGACAAATATTTATCCCCTACTCATGGGACACACGCAGCTTTCACACTACTACTTATCCACACAAGACATGATTGCTTATTGACATACGATAAACCTTTAAGTGACAAATGCGGAGATGTGCACAAAGCGCAGTTTTTATTATCATTCGAAGAACTCGAACAGTGAAGCAAAACATATTTCGCTCCATTCTACAACAAAACTGGCACCTTTTCTCAGAATGTTGCTTCTAGGTGGAAATGCATGTGCCGATTGATTATATATATATATATATATATATATATATATATATGCCAGAAATTGTAGCCCATATAACACTGTTTTAACCCTCTGTCAGGCGCATGATGGCCAGTATATAATGTTCGGCTAAAGCGACGTCACTTCGTTGAACACTGGAAAAAAACGCCGTAACGCATGCACTGCATGAGATAACTAGTAAACGTCACTGAAAAAATCATAAGTTTATATTTGTATAGGCACTCTAGTAAACCTCCACATTCTTGCCCCAACTGGGGGCTTGCATTGAATAAAGTTGTACTTTTCTTTCCGTAATTCAGTGATGAGGTAATAGTGAATGACGACCGGAATAAAAGCAAGATATTCAAGGTGAAATGGTTATCCAGGTTCGTGTTTGCTGCTCGCGATGAATACAGTGCAGCTCTCTATTGTTGGGGGAATATAAATTGTAAAAAATAAAACATATACAACACCATCATTCACTTAGAAATCATTGAAACTTTGTTACAATCTTCGTGTGTTTTTCCTCGAATATACTAATAATAACCTTTCACATATATACAATAAAAGAATCCACTAAGATGTTGCTTTCCATAGCAGTAATGATATGGAGTACATATGGCACTGCAAAATCGTTTATTGCACTAATATTGACTATTTACATACAGCTAGTGATTGTCACAATTTAAGGGCATTCTAGTTCCGGAGACGAGTGTAAAAATATTGGCATATTCTGGTAGATCTTAGCAGTTGGCGGCCGTATTGAGGAAAGACCTCGTGGCTTAACAAGAATTTTATATTTTAAATTGATATCAGGAAAGTCAGGTTTCAGCAGATGGTTCTGCAGGCGACTTAAGAGGCGTTACTACACTAATATGTCGTGTCCACGACGTCAATGTTTGACGCAAACAACCACTGCGAAAACGAGACTGCCATATGGAAAAATTAAGTTTTAAATGGCTTTGCCGTGTTTCTCAGCTCCACAGCCAGATATTCGTTAAGTTGGACATGGAGCTGTCTAATAAAGCAGGAAAAATTTGTTCAAATCGTCAACAGACTGTTCTTCACACTTCTACAGATTTTATAGGACAGATATATTTGTCACTTTTACTTGCGCTAATGTGTGTACTTTTGAGCAGTTACAAGCAATGCACTGCATAGTTTTCACCGTTGCAAATGTTATCTTGGTTTTGTGCTTGTGATTGCCATGTAGGAATTTCTTCTTCCGCATCATCCCACAAAGCACGCCATGCTGATAAAGCATATTGAAACGCAGTTACATTGGTGATTATTTTGTAAGTAGCAATGACGTTCATGGATGCAATTGTGCAGCCCTACTGGGGAAATAAAACAAAAACAACGCTAATTTCCTTGGCACTCTGAAGAAAGTTTCAAAACATTGCGACGCTCATGTTTTCTTTACCAGAGAGATTCTATAATCTTTAGTATCCGTCGTGTGCAGATGTTATCGTGTGTAACGTAGTCTTGTTGGCTCTCGTTACCTCCTAGAAGAACTTGCCTTCCTTTCACTTGGCTTGGATGCGGGCTCGGGCTGCAGCCCGCGGGGCTTTCTAGTTGCTCTCCTCTGTTACCTCCTTCTTCCTTTTGTCGGACGCCATGGATGCGTGGCAGTTTTCATCGAAGTGAAACGAGGGTGCACTACGAGATTCCGCAGAGAGGAGGCAGTGGGAGAGGTGCTGTCGTATAACGCTGAACAGGCTTCGGTGCGCAGCCATCGCGCATCGACCGCGTCAGCGCTGCGTGTACGCACAAAGACGCGCGTCATTACCGTTGAGTAACGGCGAAACGATCCAGGTCGGGCGTCTCATCGCGTTCATCACCCGGCTTATCCTCCCGCTTTCGATACTTCCCCTCGTGGGTTCTCATTTTCTTGAGCCGCGTCCGCCTCTCTCCTCTCCGTGACCTTCCTTGCAGCCCTTCAGGCATCGCCGCAAACTTCCGTGACCCCAACATTTACGAAGTGTGATATGAGCGCTCCCGCTCAGCGACCGTAAGCCACTGGCGGTAATTTTGGGATGTTCTGAGCGAGCGCGCGAACAAACAAGAGAGAAAAATGCTGAAAGAATAGCGTCCTGCCCCGAGAGGGGATATATTATCTTTGACCGCCTGCGCACATACTTTTTTTCTACTCTCGCGCAACGAAAGCGGAAGCTGTTGAGCGCGACCCGCGGATGTTAGATACGTAATAAAGTTCGATTTATGATATGTAACGGGGCGTTTTGACCATTTCCGAGAAATTATGCAGAGTCGCGTTCGCGTTCTTTTCTTTTTTTTTTTTTTTTTTTTGCTAGCATGCTGCACATGTTGGCTGATATTGTTCGCTCTTTTGTCAAATTTGTGATGCTTTCTAAGGTGTGCACCGGTGCTTATCTTGACAAAAACCTAAGAGTTCGGACACTCACCTACTATACATTTCAGTGAGAATTGATGAGGTGCAAAATAGGAGTGCCGTTCGAAGTGTTTAAACGCTGGACACGAGTGCGGTATATGCCTTCAGTCCTGACCCATCACCCGCATTAGTACCACAGTAAGCTCGAGTGGGTGATCCTGGCGTATCTCGTGGTGGTGTTTGGCTCATCATAGCCGCAGTTGCTTTTGTGCCAGAAAACCCCATATAACGAACAGTATTGAGTGGCGTCATTCTTTTCGCACCAGTCAGTGTCTGGTATTCTGGACAATCGGCGTGACGTGTTCCAATGACGCCCACCATAACTTGCCTTTATTCTGACCAATAGGCGTTGCACCTGGTCTGTTAAGTTAAAACGTAGATTTAATTGCTGTCGTTTCAAACTAGCACCACGAGGTTGTCATGTTTCACCACCATGGAAGTGGCCTCATGTAGTAGGATAACGTTGCAGTTCCTGAGCCAACGCCCAGCGTACGTGTTTCAGACTGAGCTCCGAGCGATATATCCCGTTGTTTAAGGCACGGTAGCTCGTTGGCTTTTTCTGGAAAGTTATGGGTCTTTGCAATACTTGCGGCTGCTGTTGGTCGCTCATAGATGCGCATTAGGAGAATCGACCATCTGCACGAAAAATTGAAAACCAGAAATTAAAAAGCAAGCAGAAGGAAACAAATATTTATTCGAAATTCAGCCTTCAGGGCATGTGACGCCCTCAACTGTTAAAGCGGGCGGAAAAAGGAAAAAACAAAACAAAACAAAAAAACAAATACCGTGTTTCGTAGTTTTCTTTCTGCAAAATGTTTCTTTGAAGAGATGTTATTTCAATATGTAAAGTCTTTCAGGAAAATAGCTAATGTAGCGTTTCTCAAAGCTTGTTCACTGTAATTTGCTGCGGGCCTAAAAAGGCTGACCTGCAATACTGACCCGTAGGACCTTAGTTGTTGTACGCACTACACTATGGACAAACTTTTGTTTATTTCTCTTCTATCTTGCACGATTGCGGTGCTGCCGCACTGCGTTCCTTGCCTTGTGTTTCTGTCATCGCTTGAGTTGGCAGTCGGGCCGCCTCCTCGTCGCCCGGGGAGCAGGTTTTGATCGATGGCCACCCGCTGTGCACGCCGGCGAACTCGTGCGTTTGCTGCGTTGTTTCGTGCCTATTTTTATGCGCTTTTTTATAAGGAAATTAATCGCTAGTCTAACAGCATCGAGATGTCTATACATTGATATTTCTCTACGCGTGGTCGCGTTCTTGGTACTTCAAGGCCTTCAAGACCGCGGAAAGGCACATATGTAATGCACAGCCTTCTATCTACACGAGTAGACGAATGGGTAGGGTGTAATGCCTCTAATTTTGCTGCTTTGAATTTTTCCCGCGCTGTTTTAGTGATAGAAACTATGCTTTTTTGCACGTCAATCACGAAAAAAATGCTTCCAACTCTTGTTCTTTGCATTGGAATGCCATTAAACGGAAAACGCATCAGTTTTGTGACATTCATCTTGCAGTTCTGTGCAGTTCCTTTTTTTTTTTTTTTTAAAGGCCACAAAGTTTAGCATCGAGAAGCTTAGCATCCAGAGGACACGCTTTAGAATCTGCATATACGCACCAAACGTTTCAGGGACTGCACAGAACTGAGGAAAACGATAAACGGGCGGGGGAAGAGCATCGTTGTATTGCGAGATCAGCGCAGAAATGCTCGCCGTTCGGTTATATGTGAGGGTTGTGGCGCCACCAGTCATTGCGGCCGCCCAGACGCGACCTCTGCAGCGCTCCAACCGAAGTGATTAAAGACGGCGAGTGGCTGGATACAGCCATTCTACAGCCCGGTCCTGTTTGCACGGGACTCTGATTGCCAGAAAGGGTCGGTGTCGAAGAAGCCTCGCCAAGAGTTCGTTCACCCCCCTCCCTCTTATCCGCCCCCGTTGTGGGGGTCAGAAAACGGAGCGGCATCGGAAGCTTAATTGAACGCAGAAAGCACTGGCGCCACCGGCAGCAGTTACCCTCTTTTTATCATGTTTCATGTGCGGCTATTGCTTGTCGGAGGCTGATTAGCTCGCGGTGAGCTGCGCCTGCTCGGCAGCTACAGAACTGCGCTGTGTACATATACGCGCGCGTCAGCACTGCAACTGAAAGTCGAGGCGCAAACAGGGAAATGATTACCCGTAGTTTGCTGAAAGCTTCCGTGGTATGATGCCTCCTAGCTATGCCTGGTTCTCTGCAGCATAGAAGAGGTATTCACATATGCACTGTTACTCTGAGACATGTCACGAGATTAAAAGGTTCTTCCGATCCCTTTGCTAAAATAAATACCCTTTGCGAAACCGAAAGATATTTATTATTAGGCATGCTGAAAAATTGATGAACAAACACAGGGACTGCGCCGCTCTCGTTGGGACAGGTATCTGGAGGTGCAGAAGCGTGGAGGGTAAAATGCGTCATTATGAATCCATAACTTAAGCAAGCAAAAATCGACGAGTGTGTTTATTGTATAGCGTATGATATATGCGCAACGACATAATGAGCAGAGGGGCTAAAAAAAAGTTGAGTTCCAGCTTAACGTTGTACGATAGAATGACGACTTTCAAAAGGAGAACACATCTGATCACGTGAACAAACACAACGGCGAAGATCACGAATCAGTGATCTCTTCTAAGTAGTCTCGGCATGGTGGTTTTCTCCGACGGCAGAGGCCGATGCACTACGGTAGTCCTGACGATGCAGCTTAGGGTATCTATGTGAAAGCCCTGTTTAGGTTCTGTAAGGCGCTCGTCCAGTCATATAATATGAAATTTCGGCACAGGACTGCCGGAGGTAGTAAACAACGTCGTCTGGAAGATTGCTTTTAAGGTTCTCTGTTTAGCAGCATATGAGGTTTGTATTTTTCAGCGTAAAGAGAAGCACCGAGGGCAGCTGTGCACCTAATAATTGTTCTGACCAAAATTTATTCTTGGCCTCTTTCTGGCTGCGTTCACCCATCTGTTTACAAACAAAAAATATAAATGATCCTGCCTAAGCTGAAGCCTATATTGGTGCTGAAATGCAGTTCGCACACATATTTACGAAGACTGGGCATGAAAGACTTATTATTAAATGCGCGTATCCTATTTCTGTGAGAATCGCGAACTTCGCGAAGAGTACAGGTACATATCATCTGTGTTGTTGTTTTCTTTTCTTTTATCCATCTCGTGCCCTTGTAAAGTGGGAGTTTTTAAAGCAAGCTTCAAAGTTTCGTCATGTCGACGTCTACATTAACGTATCCGCAATTACGTAATGATCGTCGAATCTACGAAGAAGGAGAGGGTCAGCAGGCTGGGAGGAGACAGTGTAAAACTCAATACTGGTTCTGCAGAGAAACGTGATGTACGCCGGCGTGGGCGGTCAGTCGAAGCCGATCTAGAGACTTAATGCTAACACGTGTCAGCGCAATCGTCAAAGCTTTGAAACGTTTTTTTCTTTTTTTTTTTTTTAGAAACCAATTTAAAGAGCGATCCTGACATCGTACTATCACAGAAGGAGATGACGAATGGAATTGACTCTGATCTGGAGACAACCGTGGAAAGGGCGAGCTGCATTTCTGTGTTAGTAGCTTTCATGGTTGAGGAAAAAGAATTTATAAATTTTCCCGCCACTTGATTGAAACCCGCCACGTCCATACACTGAATAGGGCAGGTTTTCTGTCCCTTTGAAGTGTGTGTGTGTGTGTGTGTGGGGGGGGGGGGGGGGGATAAAATAGCCTCCTGAATACGTCTTGAAAATTTCAGTGTGAACATACGCAGTTTCTTTTTAAATCGAGCGGTAATGACGTCACACTTGTATGTCGTTGTGATTACGAATCACTAATCCAGAGGCTCTTACATTAAGCAAAATGTTCCCTTGTGTGCTTGTGGGGCTTCTGCATAGACACAGCTGCACAGCAAAGCTGCGGCGTCTCATCGTCACCGCGAAGTGGCGAGACATGAAGTTCGCCGTAAAGCGAGATTTAATTGGGGACAAACTCGTGTCTCATATCATCCAATTGCACAAACCTATGCGACAGAAGAGCAAAACTTGTGCAGCACAATTTTCGCGCGATGTTAGATTTATAGCCCAAATTATTTATTTATTTTTTTTTCTCTCTTCCCAGCTGATAAATGTTTTGGTTTTCGTTGACAGAGGCCTCTTTTTCGCAGGGATGTAGTATAGTCTCTGAACGCAAGCTTTCGTCCATTTACCCGCAGTGTCTCTTCATTATGTGCTGAACTTGTGTAGGTGACAAGGCATCAACTGTCTTTGAGTTTCAGTCGCCTAGAAAGGCTGTGGTCTTGGAGAACAAAGGCCACTGTCCTACCTGTTTGTTTCCCCTGGTGTTTCTGAAAAGTTACCTTGTTTGGCACGGCTCCTTGATTATTCTGCTTGAGCAAGCTTCAACCGACTTCAATATAGCTTGAATATGCATAGTGCCTCGTAAAGTTGGGTGCCAGTTTCTCAAACAAGCTTCCATCGAAACGACAGTTTCTTATTTTTATTTTTATGGCCGCAATCTGGTACTGAGTCTCTTCGTCAACTTCGAGCGGGCGGTTCGAAAATGCAAGAGCTACGCATAGTCCCGCTTTTCAACCTGTCAGCATGCGTGGGCGCATGAAAGCGTCAATCGTAGAAAGGAATTCTGGAACAAATCTTACAAAAGACACACGTACGTAGCTTTCCTGAGACGCTGCTTGAAACTCTAGAAGCAGTCGCTGCTTTCTGTCAAACCGTTAAGAGAACATCACTATAGACGCTTCAAGCAGGCGTAAGACGCCCCTTTAGTACAACGTGCGCATCGTATTTAGTGTTGATAGGCGTCTTCAGAAAGCCAGATGCAATTTTAAGTGTTGGGGCCGTTTATTTCTGTAAATTTCTTTTTTTCTGTTCTACTGTACAGTCGGTGCAGAGAAAGATTACTGCTGTGTTCGACGCTAAAATCGTGTCGATCCTGTTTGGTTCCAAGCTTCTTAAAAATAACTTCTTTTCTTTGTTGGAGTCAGGACTCAACTGTGCTCCACGTTTGAAGAGCTGCCTTGAATTGCGGAACAAATGTTTGAAGAAGGCCTCGAAGGTGCTAGTGCCGGTATCCTTCGAAGTCATCCTGTTCCTGTCCTTTTGCAGTTCTCGTTTAGGACAGACTAGTGCTCACTCCTTGTGGAAAGCGTCGGAAGCTGTAGTGTGCCTCGCCACTGGCCAATATATTTTCTGGCGCCTTTTCGTATCTCTGAAAAACGACAAAAAAAAAACAAAGCGATAACGGGCGCAATCAAAGTGCGAGCCAGAGCTTCAGCGGAAGAACGTGAAGGCAATTTGCTTTCAGGAAAACACGTTGAACGGCCGGTGTAAGAAAATGGGCAGAAGTAGAAAATAAGGAGACGTGCAATGGCTGTTTCTGCTTACGCTCAGGATACGTTACCCGGCTCCAGGCTCTGTCTAACGGAGACCTTGTGCTGAGCCGAGGCCTGCAAGTTGTCAGTCTTAACGGGAAGCCTACCAGCGCTGGCGGCGCTTAGCCTAACGTGCGTGGCGGCGATAAGGAGCTACATAGGCGAGAGTTGCTCGCATAAATACGTGGCAAGGCAGAGCGCTCTGTTCACCGCGCAACGAAGAAACAAGTTTCGCTTTGTACTACATTGCGTATTTAGTGGCAAGGCGGCTGAGCTGGGGTGTAGTCATAGTGTCGAATTTTTTTCCCGCTTTAATTTCTCCTGTACCGCACAGGCTCCTCCTTATTGCAGCTTTCGTTACCAAAGCTCGTGCTCAGAGTTTAGGCCATCGCCCGTTCTTCCGAAGTTGCTTTAACAAGAGGGAACAGAAATGATGCAGGACGCTTTATGGTGGCACACCTATAGCACGCAGATATTATTTTTTTTTTGTACCTTGCAGGCGAGGCCGACAAGGGTTAGTAGCCCTGAAACGAGGAAATGCGGGGTAGCTATTTCACCTAGGGTAAACATAACAACAGCGCTCTGAGCAGGAAGTTTAAAGCAAGAAGGCGACTACGAAATATTTTGGGCGGGTCGCCCTGGGTACTATGCAAAGCGCTTGGTGGCGTGCATACATACGTAAAGAGTCGCGCTTCAAGGCGTGATGGAACTGCTTATTCTGGCCGTAAAGTATTCTAGACATATTAGCTCTTAAATATAGCAACCAAAAGATCAGCGAGAAAACTATAAAGGGAGGAACAGTGATACATCTTCCTTCCTTTCAAAGGGCGTTTTTACGAGTGTTTATTCATAGGAAAAATAAGGTGGCGTGAATATGACGAAGAGACGAAGACATTTGTTAATAAAATGACATCAGAGACGTGATATATCTGCTTCTTCGCTTTCTGTTTTTATTTTCCAGTAAGTCTTGTCTTCCCTTCCCAGACAAAAGGTATGCGTGCACTATGCGAAAACGCAACATCCAGTGGCTGTTGCGGAGCTGAGTCGAGACGTTTAGTTGTTCCAGCTGCTGTTCAAAGCTAACCAGTTATTTATATTATTGAATAATCAAATAATAATAATGATAATGGCTAGGTGTGGGAGAAGTAAAACATAATTAGGGTTGAACGAAATAGCGAGAAGTGTGCCGAAACACCAAGGCTGTGAGCTGCTTCCTAGTTATAAATGAGACAAAACTTTTCGCTGCAGCGAATTCAACTTGGGTGAAAACGATGTTAGTGATGACAAGAAAGTTAAGTTTAATCGACATAGGCTGACTTTAGCAAAATTATTCCAGACGATAAAAAAGCTCCATGAAATTTGCTGTTACGACAAAATTTCTGTGCGGTGTTTCACAGGAAACCTATTTTGATAACAGAATTTTCTGTGTAACATCAAAATTTTCTGTAGTTACAAAAGCTATCTATTACAGAAAACAGAAATCTACTTTATAAAACTGCAGAACCACATAATCGTACAAAACTACAGAAAAACCTGACGTTTACACCGTAACTACAGAATATTTTGTCGTATTTTTGACACGGTTGTGTATTTTTTCGACTGGGTTTGTAATAAACAGGGCATTTGCTGAGCGCTATGACCGTGTTTCCGACCAAGGCGAATTGGCGATTTGAAAATTTTCCTCACCTCTACTTATGACCTCATTACAGCGTTAGTGACGCCTTTCCAACAGACAACACCACTTTTATGGGTGAGAGACAAGGACATTCATGAATTCTCGTTAGTCGACTTATAAACCTGCATCAATGCGCTCATGTTCCCTGGGATAACTTCCTCCTTCATTTGCACGGCATCGCTGTATGAAGGAATTGTGAGGAAATAATATTTTCACCTTTTTAATTTTGCACCCGTCTTGAGCCAAAATTCTGGATTATTGTTTTATTTAGTCGTCGTTTACTGAACACTCGTCACTTTACTTTCCCTGTCACCGTAACGATAATTGTGGGCGCAATAAATAAATCCAGAACTTTGAAGTTTTTCGTCTCCATTTGCAATCCAGGCTCTGCTCTACAATTCGTAAAGAAAGTTGATTAGCTGAAGTTGAGTTCCTCTAAAAAGAATTTTTCCGGTTTTTGATGTGCGTACTTTTTCTAGAGAGTAGAGGACAGGGTGAAAACCTCATCGTTTTTCCTTCCAGAGGCGAGTAGTTTCAATTAAATTAAGAAACAGAAGCATGTAAAAGTGTCTGCTAACCTAAACTGTCAAGGGATTCTGGTTGCGTCGTTTGCACGCACGTTAACGAGATGGCAGCTTTGGAAGAGAATTCGCTTTGCTGCAAGCGGTTCGTAACCCGAATACACTCGTGCTCTACGCAGAGTTAAATAATCGCGGTAACTCGGGTGATCCCAAAATCGGATGTTTGCTTTCCCGAAGAGGTTACTTTTTCGCACGGCGCACTTGCCGCGAGTGAAGCATTTGCACAGTGCGCGAGAGGTTTTGCGATGCTGCGCGGGCGGGAACCAACCTGGGCAGAACGCTCGCGTTCGCGAGTACACCTTGCTTCTTGCGTAAACAGGCACCCAGAAAAGTGCGGCATTCCCGCGTAGAGGACGGCGTTTGCGTGTCGCCTGAAAGTTTGCGAACGAATGTTTTACAACAAGGGCCAGACTACCACCTCGAGTCGCTGAATGGAGCCATTGTTGGTGGGCTCCAGAAGAAACTTTCTACATCGTTGTCGAACTCCGACGAGCGAAGCTTCTTGAACACCGCGTCGGCCTGGGGACGCTTTGACAGATATTTGTTTCCAGTGCCCCTCTTCTGCATAGATGCGATTTCCAGTATGAAAGAGCCGCGTGCGTATAGAGCCGACACGTTTACCTATGGAGCACCGTTGAGCGAACCTGCGAAATTAGTCCTCATTGAGCCGTTCAGGATGCTTTCGCGTAGTGTTCTTGTCATCATAGAGTGCGCGTGTCGAGGAACCCCCGTGATTGGATACGGAAACTGAGTGCGGATACGCGATTCTCGCAACATAATTGGAGTCTTCGTAGTGTTTTTGTTTATTTATATTTCTTTTTTTTCCGGCTCGCACACTAAGCTGGATTGTTTCTACGCTCACGATGCGTTCTTTCTGATTCCAGATTTAGAATGAGGGGCTACGCAAGCGATGAATTACGGCGCAGGCGAAATTATACATGTTGTTTAACACAGTTGCCAGGTCGATAAACTTAAAAGTGTCGCACATTAATGAGAAACAGAACTATGGTATGAAGAGCCCGGAACCCCTTCGCACATTGGGGGCGTCCTTGCGAATTAATAATAGAAAAATGCAAGGCGGCGGCTCGTCTAACTAAATATAGATGCTTAAGGCAGCGCGCTTTTAAGACTGTCGTTCTAGATCACCATTAACACGGAGTTCTTCATTGCTCTCCTTTCTTTTTTTTTTTATGATTGCTAATCCAACTGCAAGGAAAATGCGCCTCTCTCAAGTTGTTTCACTATAGCGGGTACGTTGCCTTTGGGATCCCATGACGCATGGATTAGCGCTCCTGCACAAGCTAGCTGTCGCTTCATGATGAAATTCATAATAGTTCATGATGAAATTGATGAGCTCATTTTGAATAAATTTTGCGCTGTTGACAAGGAACCTTCTTTCTCAGAGAAGTCTATTTCTCTCTGGCCTCGCCACTCCCTCTCTAGCTCTCCCCCTCCCCTCTAAAAAAAAAAGCAAGGAGAATTGTTTTCATATTCTTGGAGCGCGACACGGAGACAAAGCTCCTGAAGAGAAAGGAGAGTGGGTGCATCTTTCGAAGAAACAACGAACTGCAAGCCCACCATTCACTGTAATCTACGACGAATACGATGTCGGTATTTGAGGACAAACGTAAAGTCGGACGTCCAGTGGAAGTTGTTCTAAATGATCGAAAAGTTTTCGTACTATAGAAAAGCAAAAAAGCAGAATTACCATATTTTCATCCGTTATAGTATTCGAACCAGTAGCTACTTTGCAAGCTAACCAACTTCGGTTCTCGGCGCCTGTAGTGTTTTCCTCACAAACTTGCTGTTGCTCGCAGTGCCGGACTATTACTGACGCCCAAGCGCAGTTTCAACTATCTTACATTTCACACTGTGTGTTAGCAAACGCAAGGTCCTGAGCAGCTAGCTCTGTCGATGAACTTTTCTGTGCGAATCAGTGCGTTCCAGGGCGGAGCCGCAGCGGACGCATTTCCGCGCCTGGCACCGGGGTCACGCATTTGCGTTTACTTTGCGGCCTCCGTCTCATCTCCACCAGATCGAAGAAAAAAATAAACTCCTGGGGCGGGAAGCTTTTGGAGAGGCGCCGTGTTCTAAATTATTCAAATTTTTTTCTGGTGACGACGCCTCCCACGTGTACGTCATCGCTTCAAGAAATCGTAGATATGAGGGGATCGGAGCGGTAGGTTGTGCCCAAATTTATTCTGATTATGCTTGAACAGTTAAAAAAATTGCCGAGGTTTCTCAGGAAAAGTTCAATAGAGGTGGACTGACGAAGGGGGTCACTTAAAATGCCAAGTTTGGAGTATTTTTAGACTATCTTGTTGTAGGCGATCACAGTCAGAAAAGAAGTTCAGGGAAGGGGGCGAATTCAACGATGAATGGAAACATGACTACTGAGTAAGCCTCAGTCTAGTGGGGCTCATTCTGGTGTTAACTAGAGCACGCTCGGCACGAACTCTGAGCAACACCTCGAATCCACCTTTAATTACCCATTCTCGACATGTGCGAAACATATCATGTCTTTGGCCAGCTATCCAGGAGAAGCAGCTGAATTTCCTCGCAAAGACGACCTGGCTAATTCTGTGCTGGTTTCGACAAAGTGAGCCGATCTGACAGACTTCCACGTCAGTGCTCAAGAAACTCATGCGATTTGTTTCAACTTTGGCGTAGGCTTCTTGACCCCGGCGCGCAGCATGTCCGAACCCGTCATGGTTCATCATTCTCGGTTGGCGCGAAGATGGCAGATTCTCAGATGTGTGTTGAGAGTTTGTTTTTCTTCCATCATCTCTTATGGCGGGAATTAGTCTAGATTCCTTTACCTTGACGCTTATCGTCAGTTTAAGAAAGTTTTGCGCACCTGTTAAGCAGTTGCTTAATAGGTGCTAGGTAATAGGCGTGCTATAGGCACTGCAACTAGTATTCAAGACATGCGTTGCGACGATCAGTCTTAAGTGGTTAAAAAGTTGACAAAGCAAAATAACCAACTACAAGGGCTAGTCTTGGATTGTGGGACATGGTGCAGCTTGCATTAGGGTTGCTCTGTACATGATTAAATTTAATTGGGCGTTGCGTAATCCAGTGCATACGCACTCACACTCTGAGAGACCGCTTTGATGCTGGCTTCGAAAATAATAGTATTTCACCTCCTCTAACAATTGCAGCGCACCGGCTCCAATTCTACACGGCCCGTGCATCGGCAACGCACGTGTCCCCGGAGTGCTCCCGCCGCCAACTTGATTGGGACACCTTTTTCGCTGCCTAATGGAGCATCCGTCAAAGCAAGGAACCTCTCAAGCTGGTTTCGGCTACTGGGACACGCTCTCGGCCCACTATGCGCATCAGCTCTTCAGCGTGGTCTATGTTCTTTGTGAACGACGCCGGCGGCTTGAACTTTAATCGGAGCAAAAAAGCCTGCGGTAATTCGTAAATAACGCTCTCATGCACAGCCGAACGGATTTGACGGTGTTGAAGTGCTCACATGCTTTGAAAACACTATACAATATTTTGGATGGGAATTCACTAATCGTGGTTCACTTGAAATGAGAACGTCGCCGAGGGAAATGTAGCCTTAAGCCTTCGATCAAGCGCAAGATTGTAGGAATTTTCGTGCGCATATTTTCCCGTGGTGAAGTTCATATGCGGCATATTTTTCAGGAATTGAATGTGCCTGCATCTGGCGATCAGAAGCGGATGCTTAAAGAGACGGTAATCAAAAATAATATCGGGCACAAAGAGATACGCTATACACGTACATTACATTTCGGGAACACCATCAAAGCTTTTTTTGTTTGTTTGTTTGGTTCATGCTGAAAGAGTGTTCGCGTTACCCTTTAAAACATCGTTTTCTATTTTTTGTGATCACTCTTTCCACCGTCTTTTACATCGGCGCAGGCAGTGCTGCGCCGCTGTCATGATGTACACCCGTGCGCAAAAGTGGAGAGACCACGCGTTTTGACAAAACTGCAAGCCAGCTTTTTCTGGCAGTGAAGTGGTTGTTTCTAAGGTATGCATAGAGTAGCCTCACTAATATGCTTGCCATCTTACTGAAGTAAATTTGTCAGGTGAATATTTTTTTTATGGAAAAATAATAATTTCCGGGGTTCATGTTGTCTCCCCACTTTTGCGCAGGGGTGTACATTCGTCGGCTGTTTCTGGATGAGCTAAAGGAAAATAATGACAGCGGAACCTGTAGCCCTGCCAATTAATGTACACTTATTTAAATATATGCTCAAATGGGGTCACCATTCTGCTTTTTACCGTTCTTCATTCTTTGAGATGGGGTGAACTCCCGTTCAAAAACACCGCAAATGAATCCGAAATATTGTGCTTGGCAGTCGCCATTGCCCCGCACGAGGGCGTCATGCATGGGCTAGATGGGATATAATGCGAGCGACGCTTCGCAACCTTGCATCTCCAGAGGGCTCACCACGCTGATTACCTCTTATTTTGATGGCGCATGATAGTGCCTGACTGCGAAATAACTTTCCACGGGAAAGTGATGGACCAGTCGTTGCTCGCGAAGAACTCGTTTGAACGCGGGAGCAGTTGCCGGAGATCTCGTGAGATTTAACTGCAGTCTTCCACCTCTCTGCTATTTTCTCGTCCATCCAAGCTGGGTTCTCTATAGCGATAACGCGTCTGCAATTTCGTGCCGTCAATGTGAACATATCTAGACTTAAAACGTTTTCCTTTAAAGTACAGTCATTTAAAGAAAGTATACAGACGAAGACGTTCACTTCTAAGCCCAGTCACATGGTACGTGACAGTAATCCTGGAATATCGAACCTTGAGAAGGGACAGGATGCGATTTCATCACCAGTGAACATGCAAACGATGCGGGTGTGCAAATAGCCCAGTTACAGTGCATAAAAGCAAATCTCCTGAACTGCATATGTTTTCGCAAAGACTGTTCATTTACTGTTATCGAACTATATAGGAAATTGCACAAACTGAAGGGTAAAATTTGCCGTATAAAACTTAAGATCGGGCCGATTCGGAACTTGACAACAAAAAGCTGGTCACTCCCCTTAACGCGTACTTGGACATTGTGGATGACCCGATACGTCTATGAGAACAATTTTGTCGCTGTCAAAGCAGGCTACCGAGCATAGGCTCCATGATGGTGAACGCGAACTTGGAAGGATACACCTAATACACAGAGTGCGTGTAGCGCGCACAGATACACTAGCTTTGCTTAGGTGTGATTCAGTTTCGAGACATTCAGTTTCTTTTAGCTCAGTGCATGCGTCAAAAGCAACCGACTCATTCAGAACAGGCGAACTGATTACAAGTAAAACGGCGTCTGATGAACATCTTCAAAATTTAAGTTATCGCAGCACATGTTGTGGTGCATTCCCGCCCGTCTTATAAACGGCCGTTTTAGATATACCTGACAAGCTCGACGCCCGAAAAATGCTTTGTCTCTGAATTGGGGCGATGCTTAGCGCTACGATATATATAAATAATTGGAGTCTGCTATATATTTATTTCAGATCTTGCTTTTAATTTCGAAAATATTCTAAAATAAATTTTTTTAGCAACATGATCCTAAACCCTTGTTGTTGTTGTTTTTTTGTTAATTTTGCTATTGCAATCTTAAAAAATAATGATTGAAATATGTTCCGTCGACTTGCGTTTGTCACTGGTTTTAAATAGGAGGGCCTGATACAGGAGATATACAACGCGCTGAAAGTTACTGTTATGTGTGCGTGCACAGCGTCACGGTGCTATACATGTATCGTAGTGTTTCTTGTCCGATTGATGTGCTCGACCTAATCGATGTGGGGATGTCTGTGCGTTAATTGTGTGCTCTGTCAAACCATCTGCTCATTGCAGTCCTGTGTTTCCTTAGCCACTCTACTTACTTCACGTTGACAGAGCGCCCTAAATCTTTTGGACGTAGTACGTATTTTCGTTTTACATAATTATTAACTGCTGGCCTGAAATTATTCATCATCGTTATTTTAACTTTTCAGTTCAACCTGAGGAAAATGTCATGTCAATGTTGCCCAAACATCCTACTAACTTTAGTATTTAGCATTGCCAAGTGATTGAAAATCGACATTATCAACATCTAAGCAATGTTGCGGACCGACATTGGACGATATTCAGGCAACATTGTAGAAACAGTTTAGCAGCTGTTTGCGTTATTTGGATATTGCGCCAGAGCACAACACGGCTGTGTAGTGGTTTGTCCAAAATGGGCTTATAATGGACCGGCATGCTGTCTACATTTTCCCCGCAATAGCAGCAAAGGCTGCCGCTTAAACGTCGCGAGCTTGAGTGCGTAAGACAAAAAGCTAGCTGTCTTAAGTTCTGGACTTGAGCACTACAGGCTGCTTGCGTACGCGCGTTTGTTGCCAACTAAAACTGTCTGTCACGTGCCATGTATAGGCTAATGACGTATATATCAGAATTTAAAAGCAAATAGAGTGTATTTTTCAAGCCTGGCTGTTGCACTGCTGTAGACAAGAAACGAAGCAGTCACTCTGAGTGTTCAGTTTTTTCTTCATGTTTGTTCTTTTACCGCACAACGAATATTGATATCTTCTATACGATCTTCCTCTTATATTGTATACTTTCTAGTGTACTTAAATGTGCAAGTATTCTCAGTATGTGCCCTGAAATGCTGGGCACTTGGTTGGCAGTACAATGCTGACCGAGGCAAACCAATTATGCTAGACGCCTACTCAGAATTACCGTCTTGTTTCAGACTAATTTAAAAGATGTCTGGTTGAAGCGCGGCGAACGTTGTCTCGGTATCGAGCTGTTTTAGAGCAGGAAGCGGGATGCGGGTTTTTCTAAGGGTATGCAAAACTACCGGGAATTGGCTCGGCTTGGTCTGGTTTTTAAGGTTTAACGTCCCAAAAAGGACTCCGACAATGAGAGATGCTGTGATAAAGTGCTGCATAAATTTTGACCACCTGGCGTTCTATAACGTACCCTGGCATTGCGGTGTACACACCAGCCTAGCTTTTCTCCTCCATGAAAAAGCGGTTTTTGTGGCCGGTATTCAAGCCGCGTCCTAGAGCCAGTGCGAAGCGGCTACGGGCCCTAGCCCGACGCCATGTAAGGTATACAAGGGCTTTAAGATCTTTGGTGCTGATTAAGCCCGAACTGATTCCAGTTTTCTGAAATCTGACATTGCCTGTTCATTTTATAGACAGCTCATGGGAGTTGCGTTTGGTCGGTAAAGCGAAGTTACCAGCACATAAAGAAAATCTTTCGGAAAAAGCAATTTATATCACCCGAAACTTTCTTCACTGAGACTCCAGTAGGAGGCCGTCGGAGCTTACCTTTACACTTGCTGCGCGCAGGCTTCCGGTCGACCGGTCACTCAAGCTGAGGATGTTTATTTTACCCACTCATATTTGTTCTTGTCTCGGCTCTATCCAGCTGAGAAATCTTGAACTGTGTTCTTCAACTCCCGCGTGGCAGCACCTGCGGTTATTTGTTGTGTAAACGAGATTTGTGCTGCCTGCGGCGACAGGGTTCCCAGTGGCGTCCCCAATCTTCGCGCCAACTCGGCCGATGTGAGGGGTCCGCGGGGAGACTTGGCGAGCTTAAGCAAGATGGAGTAACGAGGGGAAATAAATGGGAAGGAGAAAAAAGCGAATGGCTTTACTCTGTCTGCAGAAGAAATAAAAAAGGAAGGAAGAAGAGAACCGACTGGACCAGCGCACTGCGTGGAAGGACGCGAGCCTGTGGTCCCGGCGACACGCCCGTCCTCGGAGACTCTGCCGGTCGCCTCGCGCCCGACTGTAAGGACGCACCAAACGAGGACGAAAATTGGGCCACGTTGTTGCAGCCGTCCAGGTTCGGCTCTTAGCCGGGGATAACAGACTGGTTGATTTCGTTTTCGCGCGTATCGCTTCCTTTCAAGGGGGTGGCCGCTCCGGACGCATTTCTTTGCTGCCTTCCGGGCCTCTTGTTCCCGCACACCGTGCTCTCTGCGTGCTTGCTCTCGCCCCCTTGGTACGAAAGTTGTTTCTTACAAGTCACGTTCACGAGCTCTTCCGGCTATCGCAGTAATGTGCTCGACGGCAAGGTGAGCGCCGCGCACATCATTTGGCGCCCAGCGACCTTTTTCCACTTCCCTTTTTTCCTTCGCTCTGTCTCCCTGGCTGACCGCGCAGCTCTTCCGCATCCCGGATGCTAGCCAATCTCGACACAGAGTGGCATGTTCGAATCGTTTTGTTTGGTGGTTAGCACCTCCGGATTTGACTGCCGCCTGCTAGAGAAACAGTGATGTCCCGAGAGTCGTCAGTGCACGCTGTCTCATTTCGCGTTTTCTCCTGCCGCTTGCAGTGCGCTGTAAGATTGAGGAGAGCAGGATGAAAAAAGAGAGGAGAAACCCAGCGAATGCGCGCAGAGGTCTCTTGCTTCCGCTTTAGTTCCTCTCGGCGTCATCCAGCTAGGATTACGGCTCGCTTTCGCCAGGCGCCCCCGCGGCGTTTAGCCCACCATTGCGTATTAGTACCCACTGCCGGCACTTTCGGTGCGTTAAGGAGAGCACGCGAAGAAAGCTGCAGTTGCTCCCAGCGGAGGCTGCGGTGGAAATGTTTCCGGAAGCAGCTTTACTCGTCTGTTTCTCGCATCTGACTTATCTGCTTTATCGAAAGCAGTTTAATTTAGCTTTGTGACAAAAAAACACTGTTGCTGCAGGATGTATGTACACTGCCGTAGATGCTATAGTCTTCTAGGAAGCGATGGCTCATCAGGCCTCATAAAGAAAAATGCTGGAATTGTATGCATCTCATGGCAGTGTCTTGTTCTACCATAGTCTCATCTATCCTCTACATGTTGCAGAGTATACGTGAACGATTTCAGTGACAATTTTTATGTCTGCAATGCCACTAATTACATTTATCAGTGACAGCAGCAGAAAAGTAACTTAGCAAATACATGCCGATGAGCGATTAATCTTGTATTATTTTCTTGAAACTTTTATTGCCATAACACACTAAAAACGTTTTCTTGCACTACAATAAGTAGCGCGTCATTTTTGATATTCTATCACACGTTGCTAATTTTCAAGAGGGTTTGTTATTCGCAATTCTCGTCACCAATTCCCTGAAGTTTCTTTGAGGAAAGATCAGAAGCTCCAATGAATACTCTAAATATGTGCGATGCAAGGAAGAGCGGTACTCAACTGTACGAGCGCCTGGTGTCCCAGCTGGTAGTTGAGACAACGCTGTAGGGTCTGTGTGCTGTATAAAGAGCCACGCTTTATTGACTCTTTGATAATGCGCTGTGGGTAAGGCCAAATAAATGCTGAAACAGTCATTCGTAGATGATTTATTCAGAAATCTACAAACAATTGTGTCACTTTAAAACACCATACAAGCTTTATCATATAATATAAGCGTAACAAATAAGTTTCATACGTGATTACAAATGTATCCTATAAAACGTATGGAACTGTATGATAGTTGTACGAAAATGTACCATGTTTCAAGATATTTCTACCATATATAATGATTAAGGTCATGTTTTAGCTCTTAGCCTCAATTCGAGCAATCGCTATATATACGGACATCACCCAAACCGAACACCGTTCGGGTTCCTCAAAGAGGTAACCAAATTTGTAGTGCACGCAGAAACAGATAAAAAAGAGAAATGTCTTTTTTAATGCCTGTAATAATGAAAATCCTCCTTACGTGTTATCACATGTCTAGTGAGAGCAAACTGCAGCTTTATCGGACAGAACAAAGGCGCCTACAGGACGCATCCGCGATATTTCTTGTCGCCGAAACTGTGGTAGGAAACGGCATTGACCTGGTTTTAGCGAAAACATCATGACACGCGATGGTTCTTGACAGCTACTCTGTTGTCATTCCGTCAGGAAGAATCTGGGCTCACATCTCTATTATCCGCCAGGTTGCTCGAGGTGTCAGCGTTCGTTCGGTCACAGTATAGCTGGTAATCAAATGACGTCATCGGAAAAACTACAAAAATCCTGTCTTCATCGGGAATCGAACCTCCATCCCTTGGACCCCCAGCCTAGCGCTTTCACCAACTGCGCCACACCCTGGATTTTTTTAGCATGGTATTAATTACATGCCTTTAAATGCAGGTAAGAGTTATATACATTATTTACAAAGTAATCAGCCTGTAGCCGAAGAAGTTAAACTGAAATATACAACACCACACAACTATATAATACCTCATTGCACAACTTCACTAAAACTGTGCCAAGGAAAGAATACATCAATAATGGTAGCAAGTCCGGTTGATAGTCACTGTCTTCGTGTCTCTCAGCTGGTGCGCCATCTGGCCGAAATGAGTGCTGAGGGGAACGAAAGGCTCAGCATTCCGATCCAATATACGCGTTTTCCGCAGGCTGTGCAGTCCAAGGAGGCGAATCATATCAAAGGGTTCATGGTCATGTAGGGTGGTCATTAGGTAACGCACAGAATTCAAAATAATGTCTTTCTCCGGTATTCTTTGTAGAACGCGTCAAACGAATATCGCATCTTTGCAGGCAACAAACAGTGTTCGATGGTCTGAGGTGTATGACACAGCCGACAATTAACAGAAGAAACAAAAATATGTAGCCATGACAATCACACTTCAGTTGTTGTTAAATACAATAATGATATAAGTATTGATAATGGCGGTGCATTTAGATGATAATGAATGATATTTAAATCAAACGTGATGAACCCTGTGCACCAGAAACGCCTTAGGTTTTTCGCATTTCTGCAGTGTAGATTCTACAGTGCTCGCGGATCTTTTTCTTTTAACAAAAGGTAGCTGATTACCAATAGTTATTAGAGGAAGATGTAATTCAATACCATAGGAGTTAACATTTGAAGAAAGCATTTCATTAATACTAAAGTTGAAAAAAAATATAACCGATTACTTATAATGCGTTACGTGAAACAGTTTCATGTATACAGTGTCTTAGGTTCGATTGCCGCGTCCCAAAGATGCATCTTGTTGTGGCACCACATGGACGAGGACAGATACGAAGACAGAAAGACCAAGTGCTCACTATCAACTGTCAAAATTTATTGGGACATGTAATATATATGAAAAAACCCAAAAGAATACACAAAGAAAGAAAAGGCAACACATGCGCACTCCCAAAGATGATAGCACTTCAATTCATTCAGCTCAAAAATATTTATTCAAGCTAAATAGTTGTAGCGTAGCGATCCGAAATATACCTATTACTGCACAGCTCACGAATACACGAATAGCAAACTCGGCCACGTTTGCCGATTTATCATTGTTTGATAACAGGGATTGTCCTGTTACGTAATTCTTCTAGAGAGTTTTAGCACTATGAAATCTTTCGAGAAAAAAAAATTTGAATTTTGTGGAAGATAAAACTTGGGGAACAGAATTTTGATTTTCCTTTTTTTTTTTCTAAAATTTTCAGTCTGGTGCACGCAATGAACGCCAGAAGTAGAAATTATCTCAAAGCAGCAGACCACACATGGTATATCTACCGATGTCCAAAGAATATAATATATAAGAACACACACCACTGAATGTGTGATGTGTTTTCCTCTAAAGACAGAGAGCGAGAATTCCCTCTCTCCGTCTCCTAGCAGTGGCCCAAATGTGCGAACATATTGTTACGTTAGGTAATGCATGCGCTGATATGCGCATAAGAAAGAAAAAGACGAATCTGAGTAGTTTTGGGTGAAGACGACGACATTCGAGCAGTGTCGGCTGGTGCCTGCAGGAAAGGCCTGTTCTGTGAAAGCCTTGTCTCCCGTCTCCGCTCTCTGAACCCTCAAGCTGAACTACCCTTGTAACATCTTGGTGGAGGTGCTTTCGATCCCCTTGCAACAGCTCCTCGTATTTCCGCGCCAGAAACCTGGATTTACGCAGTGGACGCCATCTCCCTGAGCTCATTCCACCGACTGCCACAGTAAGCACGGCATCCCAGTACGCATCACTAGCTACGCAAACTCCACCTGCACCATGTTACGGGGGTAGTTCAGCTTGATGGTTCAGAGCGCGGAGACGGGAGACAAGGCTTTCACAGAGCAGGCCTTTCCTGCAGGCACCAGCCGACACTGCTCGAACGTCGTCGTCTTCGCCCAAAACTACTCAGATTCGTCTTTTTCCTTCTTATGCGCATATCAGCGCATGCATTGCCTAACGTAACAATATTCTCAATTTTACGCTAAGAAGGACGGTCCACTTTCCGAAACTCGGTAAAATAAAATAGGATGATCACTTTATTGGATTTCCCTGCCCCATTAGCCAAAAGCAAACTATGTGTATGTATGTATGTATGTATGTATGTATGTATGTATGTATGTATGTATGTATGTATGTATGTATGTATGTATGTATGTATGTATGTATGTATGTATGTATGTATGTATGTATGTATGTATGTGTGTGTGTGTGTGTGTGTGTGTGTGTGTGTGTGTGTGTGTGTGTGTGTGTGTGTGTGTGTGTGTGTGTGTGTGTGTGTGTGTGTGTGTGTGTGTGTGTGTGTGTGTGTGTGTGTGTGTGTGTGTGTGTGTGTGTGTGTGTTTGTGTGTGTGTGTGTTTGTGTGTTTGTGTGTTTGTGTGTTTGTGTGTTTGTGTGTTTGTGTGTTTGTGTGTTTGTGTTTGTGTGTGTGTGTGTGTGCGTAATGTTTTGCTGTTTGTGAGGCGATCTTCAATAGGCTGGTTAAAACATACCTGCATGAAGTTTCTTTAGCAAAATTTTAATAATTGATCGCGATGTAAGTCCGCCGTGGTTCCAATTTACATTCTGAGTACACCGGTTTTCTGCTTTATGGAAGCTCGGAAAGTAATCAACAGTCTATAGTAATCAGTGTTTGTAGCTGACATAAGTAAGGTTGCGTACGCTCGTGTACACACACACACACGCACACACGCACACACGCACACACGCACACACGCACACACACACACACACACACACACACACACACACACACACACACACACACACACACACACGCGCGCGCGCGCGCGCGCGCGCGCGCTTGGGCCGGCACACACAGTGACGCACGTGCATGCCCCCCTCCCCCCCCCCCCACACACACACAAGGTGTGACGCTAAGTGGAGACAATTTCTGGCTGTCAGGTGTTGCACATCTTTTGTTCGCAAGCTCTCCCTTCCATTTTTCAGCTGCACGCCGTGGTTGCAGTCATTACGATAAAACAGCGGGCTAGTGTGATTTCATGAAAGCGCCAGCACAAGAAAACGCAGAAAGCTTTTTCTCGCACTCTTTCTTTTCCAAACTTTAGCATTGTTGGCTTTTGGAGGTACTGCTGAAGTTGGGTTTGTTCACAGCGGCTTCGAAACGCGCTCATTCGAGGCATCCCTATTACATATGCGATGCTCAACGTACACGAGCACGTACATGCATGCGTATATTACTGCGTTTTCAGACTGCTTGCGCGAGAAGCGCTGCCTTTTCTCTCGCTCTTTGGAGTGTTTCTCGTTTTTCCCTCTACATTTTTCTCTGAGCAAATTTATTCTTTTGTTTTCACGAGGGCTGAATGGCCGCGGTGCAGCTAGTAGAGAAACGAAAACAGAACTCCACTGGAACAGGGACAACGGAGTAGAAAAACGAACTGAATTTATTTTATATATTATACGAGGTGTCTTCATCGCGCTCCAGGGCCGGGCATAACACAATCACGTCTCACTGAGCGCGCTTTATTTTCTGGCTCAGTGCACCTACAGCGGCTCGGTGCGCATTATCGCCGGTTGTTCACGATTCCCCCCCTTGTCTGCACCCGTCCGGAGCCTGGCTTTTGCTTCGGGCGGCTAAGGCGTTGGCGGCATGGTACCGCACACGCGCATAAAGCCGAAGCGCGCGCTCTCCTTCAAACAAGCTCTACGTCCGCTTTTCCGCGCGCTTGGTATTGTGTCGTTAAAGCGATAATAAAGAGGCGCACTGCGTGTGAGGGTGAATTCCTCCTGTACGACGACCGAAGAACACAACAGAATGCGCGTGCGGATGCCTTACGAGGTGAAAACAAAAAACAGATTACGAGAAAAAGGATGGCGATGACAGACAATGCTCCTTGCTCACAAGATGACGCGTTAAAAACAAAAACATCAAGAACAAAGCTTATTAACGGCAACCAGGAATACAAATTCTCCGGAGTTTCGATACGGCTACTGGATGTTTTTTTATATTATTTCGCCTCTGGTGTTAGGGCCTGCTCAGAGCAAATTGAACCAACGGATAGGATGTGCAATTTCTTGGGGAGAGGGTGATATCTGCGTGCTTTGCTACTGCTGTGATGCCCTCAGAATCGCAACGCAGCAAGTTTCGTTGAATCATCTGAGAGGAAGTCACAAGTAGAACCACGCGGTAGAACCACAGCACATCCCGTATCACAGACATGTCCCCTAAACAGGTAGAAGACATAACGACTGAAGGCTGAGACAGTCTCAGAGAGACATTGGCTGACAACGCTTCTATGGTTGGCGTCGGAAAAGTGGGCAAATGTCCGGAAATAGGACCTTTTTGAACAGGGTGCTACCAATCCACGGCGAACGATTACATAAACGATTACGAATGCAGTTCTTCGGAGAAGTGCATTGGTCCAGCAAGACAACCTGCCTTAAAGAGACGCTTCAACAGAGCGGAGGGAGGAAGGCACGTGCACACTTATATATATATATATATATATATATATATATATATATATATATATATATATATATACATACATTCTGACAGTATCCATGCGGGCGAGAATGCATTCGCGGCGTACTTCTGACATATGCACTGAGCAGAAGGCAGTGTTTAACCAGCGATATGCAACTTTTACTGTGTGTCGCGGCACACGCTTATATATTTAACCTGCGCTGCCCAGGCAAAGCTGAAATTCATCTAGTGGCCAAGTGAACACTGCTGCCGCAAGCCGCGGACGAAAGCGTGGCAGCATAGGCTATCACAGTGAAGCGTATTGCGGTAACATTTCTCGCCTAGTTCTGCTATCAAAATATTGCGGTTAGCTGAAGCGCGCCACCACTTGCTTCGAAAAGGCGCGCAAGTTAATGGATATACGTTAACGCTGGTGGTGTGGAAAAGCACTACAGGCGCGCCAAAACCTGCTTACTTCTCTTCAAGGCTCTGTGTTACAGCGCTACACTTCATTGACTCCGCACAGGAAGCTACGCTGTAGATTGCCTATAGCGGACCATGAAGGGCAGTTTGCCTATAGCAGCTCAAATCTTCGTGTAAACTCGGAATATTTGGGATCTCAGACAGTGATTCGACTCAAGTTATGGTTCAAACATCACAAAGTATTAAAGCTTCGACCAAATGGTAGCCGCTTTCTTTGCGAGGAACTGATGCCTCGGGTGAATCTGAGCATTTACGTCAGTTGTGCACTTAAAAATTACAATCGTGTATTTATAATATATATGCTTATCTTTTAATATAAATGTTTTCTCAATTCCCGCCTCACGAACAAATATCAAGAAAGGACTAAAATATCCCTAAAGATGTACAGAGATACAATTCTTTGTTAAATGGTTTATTCTTTGCAATCTCGTTTGTAATAAGACATTACATCGCATTACATGGGTAATCGTCTCGAATCCACCTAAAACTGCTGAATAATGTTTTTTTTTATCCAATTTCTTCTCTCATCTGCATGGGTCTTTGTTTTAAAAGCACAGCTCAGCGATGGGTATGGCGTCAAAGTTATCGATATATCCAGTGCCTTAATTTGATCATTTTAAACACCGCAGTGCTAAAGACAGCCTCCCGTAAGATCCGGAATAACGAGGGGAGAAGCAAAGATTATATCGGTTTAACTTGACCTATTCGGAATTTTGACGTTATAGCCATCTCCTTGCTCTCGAAACGGAAATTGAAAGAGCTGAGAGAAAAAAACAAATCGGTTTGAAATTATTTATCCACCGTACGCGAATGAGAAGTGGTGTGCCATATAGAGAAATGTATTGCACACTGGTAACAAGAACAAAATAAGTATCCAAAATTTCCTGGCTGTATTCCTTTATACATAAAAGGTCAGATATACGCCAGAGAGAACACAGTGAAAGGCCCATAGAAGCCAGGGAATGCAAATACGCCCCGGCAATACCTTGCGATAACCAGGGCTTTGCCGGCCAGTACTGTACACGTAAAATTTCACGTCGTTCAAATGCGTCTTTTCCGTAAATACTGCGATGCGTAAGTTGAAACTCCGAAGGAAAAATGCAGTGCGAAGGCGAAAACCTCTACTACCAGGCGTCACCGGCATTGCATGCCTTGGCTTGCCAGTCGTCCACGTAACGGTAAAAGTCCGGGGTATCCACAGGCTTCGGAGCGAATATTGAAAAAGAGAAAAAAAAAATAAGAACGAGCGATGAGGGAGCTGGTATTGGGGTCTTCTTTGTCCGCTAGCAAAAGGTTCGTGGCGGACGGCGTGTGCCCGTTTGTGATAGCTTTTATGCCACTGCCTCGTAAGCGCTGCTCCGCTTCCTCTGGCTTGGTGGGCTCTCGCCATTTAGCGCACGCTGCTTTGGAGCGCCGTGCGAATTCCCCGTCACGCAGCAACGGAAGGTGCACGGGTGATCGGAGATGTCGTGCGCCCTTTGCGCCATTATAAGCAACGACCTGAAGTTTAGCGCAGTGTGGAGCTAAATTCATGCATGTGCATTGTGTCTTGAAGCAACTCTAAAGTCCACCTGCTGCAGCAGTGGCGGCCAATAAATTATTTTCGGCCTCAGCCTGGAGTAATATGTGTATTTCTTTGTATATTACTTCGTGAAGTGCAGAATTGATACGTCAAAATAACTGCGAGAGGAAAGTTAAGTCTGCCTTCATCCATAATTTGCCATATTCTAAAGATATCTTTACTGTCACTAAAAGCAGACCTTTCAGAAAGAAGCAATATCAGAAGAGGGCGTACAGAATTTGTCACCAACGGCTGCTTTCGCAAGCACATGCTATTTGAAGACTTCCTTTTTGCTGTTTGGTAATCGATATTCATTTTTGAGGATATTTAAATCTTGAATGTCGAAGCGGAGAATTATTGAAGTACAGTTTTTTCGACAAGCTTCGGTTTATTTTTTTAGCCAAAAAAAAAGCCAGTGTAGCCAAAAAGATTTGCAGAATAGATTTGTTTTCATTATTTTTTTAGAAGAAAAAGAATTCTGTCGGGATGTACTGATTGTCACTTCACGCCGGTGAGTTATATAAGCATTGCTGTGGCTGCAGGCCTCAAGGGCGGGTCCCTGGTTTTCGAGCTCGTAGCCTGCCTTGTGCTGCTTCTAACTGGCGGTAAAACGGAGCAAGGCGCAGGGTGCGTGCAAACTGGCGAAACGCGCCAGGACTCCCTAACGGGCGGAAGAAGACGTCGGAGGAAGGCGAGCCGAATTCGGTTAGACACGCGAGTGGGACTGAAAATGCGAGCTCGCGGCGAATAATTTCCGCCAAAGGCCGTGCAAGAAGCGCGTGTCCTGAATGGCGGCAGCGCGTTAGGGCGTGCGTCAACCTATTTGCGTGGGCGCACGCAAGACAAGGCAGTCGATTTCCTACTCCATGGTTTGCGACGGAAGTTTTGGTGCCGGACAGCGATCTGCGAGATGTCTCGCAGTCACATTTTAAAACCGTTTGCCTTCAGAGAGCGAGCCTACGAAGAAAGAAAATAAGGAGGGATTCTTAGAACTTTCTAAGAACGTGAAAGCGAAACCCTAGTTGGTCGTTTTGTTAAAATTCTTCCGGCCTAGCGTAATTTCTCGGCGCTCCCCGCCCACGGTTAAGGCCTGAAGCGTCATCACCCGTATCGATGTCGAATGAAGCGCTGAGCCTATATGTGGCGACGTATACAAAGTGAGGTAGAGCACTGCGAGCATGCTGCCACCGTTGGTATTTCCTTTCTCCCTTCTCCCCGGTGCCGCTGTTATCCTTGCTTCATCGCCCTCTCTATCATACCCTTCAAGGCGGAGCTTCATTGTCCCTTATAATTTTCTCTGTCCATCGTAGTTATCTCCTGTGCTCATCTTTGCAACATCCTGACAACGTCACCCGTGGGCAAAGAAGGGCTTTCGCCTCAAAAGCCATGCAGAGAAAAAGACCAGAAAAGTGAGAGAATCAGGCAAGAGCCCACTTTGCGTCCTCAGACCCCAGCAGTCGCATGGTGGGCTGCTCCCCGTCGAATTGTGTCCCATGAGACTGCAGTTCGCCGCTAAACCGCTGCTAGGCTGGCGCTACAGCTTGTGCCTGCCTTCGCGTGTCTCGTTTCGCCCGTCTGCACACCGCTTTTTTTTTGTGTGTGTGTGTGTGTCTGCGCGCAGGAGTTGCATGCCCCTCCCGCTATGTTCCGTGCCTCGCATTCCCGGGAGTGAGAACAAGAACTGAGCTAAAAAGAAATCAAAGCAGCAACACTGCGCCGGTGAATTTGTGGACGATGTCTCAGGACTGCGACATCCTGCCGTGAACGTAGAAAAGCTCAGTTCAGACAGCTCAGAACTCGCTCAGCCCTAACTCGTGTGTGGTTTTCCTTCGGCTCGTCGCTCTGTCGCAGTGGCATATACTTGTTCTAGTCGCCAGCCGTGCCACGTGCTCTTCCGGATGGTAGAGGCTTATAAGCAGTCGTGACGGCTGCATTCGTGCGCATACGTGTACGGTCACGCCACGAGTGCAGACAGACTTCGACATGAAATCCTCTCGGAGAGTCAGCCCCGGGGGAAAAGAAGCCCGCGCATCGAAAGAGGCCTTGTGTTGAACCCCGGGCTTTTCGATTTGGTAAGCGGAATGAACAGAGCTCCATCCCATCGGATATAAACAAAACGCACCCAGGGCAACTGTAGCGAGACGCTCGTGCGCGCTGTCTGCACTTTGCATCGGAAATGAGCTGAAGTGAGGGGCATATCTGCTTCGGCCAGAATGAGACGGTCCTCGATTTCCTCTCTCGAAGGCGCGTTGTGCGGCGAGCCGAGCAAATGACGAGACCGAGTGCGTGACGTCACGCTATGAGTTTGTTCCGTGATAGATGCCGGTTTCGAAATGGTCCGCTGTTTAAAGAGCGCGACGCAGCCTGTTAACAGCTGCCCACGTTCAATTTCCGATTGCTGCGAGCATAGCGCACAACCCGGTGCGCGCCATACCCTGGCTCTCTCCATTTAGAAAAATGCTGCAGCTTTGTTTAGATGTCGGGATTGATTGACGCGTAGTTTCCCTGCAGCGGCCGCCGAGCGGGTATTTCACTTCTGGATTCGGCTTTCTCCTCGTTTTGCAGAAAACGATTTAAATAGCAGTGCGTTCCGCTTATAGTTCAGAAAAGTTATTCCGCGTTCCTGTCCAGAGGAAAGGCTCTTACTGACCTGAAATGAGTTTTCGTGGCCGTATTTTAATTCTTCAAGCTTCCGCCTGTAATCTATCTCGATGAGCTCGACCCTTACATATCTAGGGGGATCGAATGCCGAAGATTTAGACTTCAGTTCTCTGAGCGCTAAGGGTTTGCTGATCATCTTTTCTGCCTTGCGCCTACGGCGCTTTCTTGTGCGAAATTTCTCTTCGGTTACCTTCGCTTGTACTGTGCCTTCGAGGCTAAAATAATCTTCGCTGGAGTACAACCTTGTTGCTTGATAGTTTTTGTCTGAGCAGCTAGAGCCAATTACAATAGCAATGCTACAATGCAGCAGTTATGGGCGATGATTGGGGGCTGCAACAAATAATACATACTTGTTTAGGGATATAATGAAGTTATACTCGTTCCACGCATCCTTTATCCCCTGTTTTTCACGTATACATGACAAGCAGGAGCTAAAGGCATCGGGGTGCCATCCAGTCTCCAAGGGCAGTAGAAACCTGCTGGCTACATGATGTATTTTGAAAAGCAAGACAGACTTTGAAAACCGGCCTTCGTTATCGTTGGTTTTTGTAGGCAGCCTGCAGCCTAGTTTGGGAGCATATTTCTAGCACTCCAGTTTTCAAGCTCTGACTGCTCTGACGAAGGCAATTTTATGTAAGGATAAATGGCAGAATGCATATGATAATGAAGTAGGCAACAGACGACTTCCTAAAGCCCAGCCTATGGTATAATTCAAACTCAACAAGCACCACGTCGTTTTTCTGTGTGTAATTTAATGCGAGAGCATTACTTGTCCCATTGCGCCAAGAGCCGGCAGCGTCGGTTGTTGATCGCTCTCGCGAGAAGTTCATAACTATTCCAGCGATGGTAACAAAAAGGCGTGACGCTATCAAGTGGCCGTATATCGTGTACGCACAACATGCCGAGCATCCGCATTGCGTCATTGGATCCACTGAGACCAATCGTTGTTGTTGTTGTGGCTGTAGGAAGAAGGAAAAGAAAATGCACGGGCCTGCTACTGGATCTGTAGCTGAGCCACCTTCGCTGCTTCGTGTGGACAGAAGAGAGAAAAAGATAAGAAAGAAAAAGAAGAGGGAGAGAAAGACGCGCGCCGCAACCGCCGTGGTCCACCACCTAAGAGGTGGCAGGTGCAGTGACAGCCTACAACAGATAAGCATTCGGTGACAAGCTAGCCCCTGCTGCAAGCGGCGCTGACCTACCAGTCCCAGCCCCGTAGAGCTAAGAACAGCAACCGTTCACTACCTTTGCGCTTCCTTGCAGACGCAGAGTGCCCTGTGCGGCCACGGGAACTCCAGTACAGCGGTCGGGCGCCTTACCACTGCACCACTGCGGCAGGGTCCATAAAAACATATTCGAATATAAGTACCACCCGGGCTCTTTCACGGCCGAGTTCGAGGCTCCGGGATTTTGCCAGACGGCGTTGCATCTACAAAAAAAAAAATAAAGTTTCATAGCTTAAGTATTCTGAAGGAAAACCAAGACTGTTGGCAGGTGCAAATAACGTAACACAGGTTAGTTGCATGTTACCGTCAATGTAAGAATAAGTGCACATTATATTAGCAGTCACGACTAGGTGGGGCGCGCATCTGTCACCTGATTCAAAGGGTTTAGCCTCTTACATCTATCGATTTATTAATTACAATTATTAATTAGCACGCCTCTGCTAACAATGTCAGGTTTTCAGTACACCAATTTTCTTAATGCTAGCGCGTCGGAAAAGAGGATATGAGCTCACAGTAATCGCATTTATGCTCACCCGCCACACATCAAACTTGGTAGCCTCAGCTCCTTATAGACGCCAGTAAACCCTACGCAACACAGGTTCCGGTAATAACTTGAATCGGTGCTGGTTTTCAATGTGTTTTGGGCCTGCCCCCATATATACCCCTTTTGCATCTAGCTATCGCACGTTGCGGGTAAGGGCTGCTGTACTCCCGCAGTAATACAGGCTCCATCGTCGACGCGAATGCATTGTTGCCGTCTCCTGCCATTGCTTGCCTAGTTTCCCTATCGGTAAAGGGTTCAGTCAGTGCTCCGTGTTATTGAATGAAAGGAGCGCCACTATCACGCTTGCTAGCTTGCCAGCCGCAGCCATAAAAGAGAAGAGCACGAGTAGCACCGACCAGCGTTCGGTCGCAGAGGAGATCGGTGGAGCCAGGCAAATGCGAGTGGTGCCCTCGGAATCTCATTTCGGAAGACAACAGCAGCCGGTGCTTTTACAGCTCCGCAGAGCACGATCGCGAAGCGCTGCCTCTTCCCGCGAGACCCGCGCTCTCGTGCCTCGTGCCGTCTTGGCTCTCGTCGCAGATCGGCGAATGAGTCGGCAAACAGGACGAGCCATTGACCGCCGACTCCGTAAATCTTCACCAGCGGCGACGGCGGCTGATCTCTGCAGATGGCACGCAATCTGCCTGAAAGCTCCGCAGGGAAGCTCTCCGGAGGGCAACAGTGGCGTCATATCGCTACACAGCTCTCTGCACTCGAGCGCTCGAATTGGCAGGGACTCGGTTACTATACTGTCATCCCCGCGTCGGTGCAAACAGCGGATTCTCCCACCCTGCTGGAAAAACCTGTTGTGTACTTGTGCCGGTATAGTCTTCGCTCACTCTGGCGCAGATATCTGGCGTAGTGTATCTGCTGCCCTTCGTCATGCTTTTGCGCTCTAATTCTTTTACGGTACGTGCAAATAGTATAGCACTAATTAAAATTAACAATTCAGTTTTTCACTTTTTCGGTGCAAAATTAACACCCACCCTCGTCTATTGCATAAGCGCCATTTCATCCTTTCGCTGAGATAATTTAGCCCGTTTCTTTTTCATGTCAATTAAAATTATAATCTTTCTTGTAGCATTGGATATTCGCTGGTAGTCAAATTTCTTCTAAGCCCTACATTGATGTCGGCCTCACTTAACGTGATTGCCGCGCTTTCTCCTCCAAGGCATCTTAACTCCTAATATTAGTTATCATGCGTTTGTGCAATTGTTATTGCAATATTTTTTTCCGCATTTCTCTCATTTCATTTCCAGCCCCTTATAAAATTTTGACAATAAATCAAAAGTTTGAAAGTTTAAACGTGTTTTATTTCGCTTGATGATTAATAATGCCAGTAGCCTTTTGCTTTCCTCTTTTATTGACTAATCATCTAGCCCTCCCCTTTTTACAGCGCGTGCCATTAGGACAATGACGCAATATAATATATTTCACTGAACAATCTCACCCTATCACATCAATAAAATCTGGCCGCCAAATCCATGACGCAGAGTAGCATCGCTCAGTGACAAGGAGTTTTCTTCTTGTTTACTCTTTGCATTCAGGTTCTTTGCCATGCTTCGCAGTAAGGTGAAAGAACCTGTCCATCTACAAAGAAGATCCTACGAACAAATCTTTACTTTGTTTTCTGTGGGAATGATGCAACCACAAGGCAAGGAAAGTCGCTCAAGACGAGTGCGAAATATTTGTTTTTTTTTGTGTGTGTGTGTTTCAAAATAGACTGCGGAAAAGTATAAAGTATAATCTCGAGTACAAAAAAAAGTTAAGAACACAAACAACGAGCAACTCTTAGCCTTCCTCATTTATTAAAAATCCCCCCCCCCCTTTCCTCCCTAAAAAAAAAACAAAAACAAAAAACACTCCAATGTAATCCGCAAACAAATGCGTGCTCCCACGCACGCACACGTTTCTGCTGAAGCTAGGGGAAAGATAAGGTCCCCTGAATAAACCAAATGTAGCAGCAGGCAACGAGCGCGGCGAGTTCGCTTCGCCTGCCGCCGAAGACAGCGATAGCGAAGGCACGGTTCGCCCGATCTGTGACTGTAAAGGGAAGCGGCCAGCACAAAAATCGCAGCCGCACGAGGGTCCTCGAGTATGTGCACGTTTGTGTGCGTCTTTATACATTCTAACGTTGACGCGGTGTTCCAAGCACGCGCGGAGGGTCGGGACGGCACCGGCGGGAGCGACGTCCGGACCAGCTCGAGTTCTTACAAGGGCCTCCGGGTAGCAGTCATTCTGGATGAGGACGCGAGTTGTGACCCGCTGCCGCCGCACCGCTCTTGCCGAGCGGGAGGCTGTTCACTTCCACTCAGTCTCCGCACTGTTTGGGGGAAAAAAGGGGCCCCCAAGGAGGCGGCCGATCGTCCCGCCGATAAAGCACTCCCTCGCTTCTCTGCAGTTGCGGCTTGTCCGCTCCTCCGCTTGCTTGCTCGCGTCCACCACGCGTGTGCTCCGGCGCCTTTCTTGTTTCCTGACGCGAAGCGCGGAACAGCGCCGTCGTATTGACCTAACTTATTGCTGGCTTTCTTCTTCTTCAGCCGCGTTCGCATTGAGGCTTCAAAGTGTTTGCTTTGGAGGCATGCTTTGGCGCTGAGTGCTCTTCTAATAGTTGAACTTGCTTGGCTTCGAAGCGAGCCAACTTCCAAATGCCGTGTTTATTTTTTTCGCCTGTTTGTACTTGGTCGGCATTTTCCGAGCAGTACACTAAAGGAAGAAAGGCGGCACGTGAGTGAATATGTCAATTTTTTCTCGACAACATGACGAACATAGCAACGAGCCACCAGTTTGAAACTACTCAGTTGATTAATTAACGCTTTTGTCCAGCAGAGTGAATGCGTCTGCTGTCACCAAGTGCCCGTTAAGGTCTTGCAGAAAGAAAGGCGGCACGTGAGTGAATATGTCCATTTTTTCTCGACAACGTGACGAATATAGCAACGAGCCACCAGTTTAAAACTACTCAGTTGATTAATTAACGCTTTTACGAGGTGCGAAGTACGAGGTACTGCAATATTTGAGATGATTCAAAGACATGACATTTTTTTAATAGCAATACTGAGTCGCGGCTTGCTGCGTGCAGCGATCCCTGAAAAATGGACCCTAGACATGTTCGTACTACTCGTAGTATTTGCCATATCACATCGTCTCGCAGTAATGCTTGAAAGTTTCAGGACATAAAAATGCGATATGTAAACGCATTAGCATGAGAGTAGGCTCCAACATAAAGTGGCTGAGCGCGTTCGCACAATCTTCATGCACCTAGCCATTCCATACGCAGAGAAAAATTTCTCTTGGGGAGGAAGGGAAGGTGAGGAGAAAGGGAGTGCGAGAAAAGTGTTTGTCTGAATACGTCTCTACCCGGTATAGTATTTTACAAACCTATCGATGCAGTCCACTTCCGTTAATGTAACCTGGTACAGACAAAGCGGACGCGTTCTAATTGGAAAACTCGCAGCGAGTCGTGTTATTCGTGCTGGTGATAATTACTCGGTGAATCCCCTTCGGCCATCGTGGGTTTTCTGCGCGAAGAAACACTTGGCATGGCGAAGTGTGGCGGATCTCTCTTGAGCCGCTCTCGTCGTTCTTGCTCTCAAGAAGGCGGCCTCAGCATATTTTCTGCAGCGTTGCTGTTCCAAAAATTAAAAAACAAACAATGTTTTTATTCTTATGTCGGTTTGACTATGCTCACATTTCGCGAACGTGCTTGAAATCTAAACTGACCTGACCTTTACTGCAGTGCTTGACGTATGATAGCCTTAGTCGCCTGTGTACCATGAAACTGAAGACTACACAATTACGCAGTGTAACGCGGAATTCAGTGGCAGCTAACGCGCAACGTCGTCAGGTCCGCAGCCGGCATAGTCTCTTGATGAGTAGGATGGTAATCCGATATTAAGCCTGGTGCGTCGGCTGTCACCAAGTGCCCGTTAAGGTCTTGTAAATATCGTCTGTGGTCAATACTTGTACTGGCAGCGCGGGCAGCAGCTGCCTAGCTTGGAGCAGTCAATTTGAAAGAATAGAGCGTAGACTGGCGCAAGCACCGCGCAGGTTTATAGACTTGTAGCTTTAGCGACTGTTAACTTTCAGTCATTCGTTGTGTATAACTGGAGCAGTCCCAAATACTTAAGAAGCGTAATTAGCTCCTTCAGGCATCGCCATGCATTAATTCGGCTGAGCTCGTCTACGGGAACCGTATAAATGACGGGCAATTCTTTATCTTTTTGACCCTCCAAAGAAGTAGAGCACGTGCCAACCCAACAGTCGTCATATAAAAACGAATCTGCCGGGCTTCTTTAATAGCCATCGTTGCGTAGTGTACTTAAGCCCTTCTGGACGGCTGTATATCTAAGGCGATTGAATGGCAAGAATTACAGCTCTCTTCTCGGCTTCACGATTTTTTTTTTCTCACCCGGGTGAATGCAAAGCGAAACAGGCGACGAGGACCCTCTAGCGGCTCTGCTGCGAAAGGACCTCTTGAAACAGGCGGGCTACTCGTTTCCATTTGCATAGTAAGCTCGGGCGTTGCTGCACGCACTGAGAGTTGAATTCATTTTACGACTGCGTTTACAGCGAAGTGAGGAAAAAAAAATCAACACAAGAAAGTGCACGTAGTATAATGCTTCGGGCATTTAACGCGCAGAGAATCCGGCTAAATGCATCGCGTCTTCTCCACTGCGCGTTTTATCCTTCTCGTGAATAGCGAAGCAACGTATCTACTTCGCTGAAAAAACCATCGTAGCCGCTGTACAATTTTTGTATCCGTTGTTGCCAGGTTCCGAAGCGGTGTTTCTTTTTTTTTTTTTTTTTCGCTCATGGCACGTTTATATCTTCAGTTTTCTAGCGCACTTCAGATGCGAACTCTCGAGGCGCCTGACACGTAGTTTATCGCAGCTACCAAAAAAATGAACGTGCAAGTGTACCGAGTTACCCAAATTACGTTGCCCGGGTTCACAAAACTCGTTACGCCTGGTCCTCTCAAAAACATGGTCCGCGTGAAAACAAAGCGCTGCGTCCCTCGACAGTGCTAATTGTCGCGTCTTGTTTCGCACCGCCATGCTGGCAGCCATTGAAACTGAGAGGGAGAGAGAGAGAAGAAAAAGAAACGTACTTACAAAACGAATACAGCAACAAGACGATTTCGAGACATCACCATATTCAAGGCAGGCACTTCGAGCTCCACAGAGGTCCAGAAAAGAAAACAGAATGAAAAGTGAGGCGAACGCATGCGCTCCGGAAACAAGGCCATGTGCTCAGCGATGGCTTTTCATCCTCGACTCCGGGAGGCGGCCGCGTTGGTTTTATGTTTGTTTAAATGTTATTTTTCTCGCTTTTTTCCGTAGCGGAGGTAAACAGAGGCTCGCTGATCCCGTGCCTTGTTTGTGTCCTCGCTCTTAGCTTGGGGCTCTTCAGCACCGCCGCTGTTGTTTCAGCCATTGCATTGTTGTGCTAGCGTCAAATCCTCGTCGAAAGGGGCAACCGGGACCCGCATTGCCGGGGCCGAGTCAGCACGAGCCAACTGCTGAGCTTTTCGTCCACCTAAATGCGTGCAGCATTGGAGAGGCGAAAGGTCTATGCTCTAGCCTCTGCGCGCCTTTAATGGATACTTGTCTTTGAGGAGAATCAGGGGGGGGGGGGGGGGGGGGGGGGGAGGGGGGTCGATGAACAGACAATTCTCTGGACGCTGGCACAGTCATGAGTCTCGTCGCCAACTCGTTCCCACGCACCTCGGTTCCAATACTGCACACAGTCGTAGGTACACCATATAAATTAGCTGAAAAGAACGTCACGCGGCGGATTTCTGATGCTCACAAGAGCAGCACTCGAACTGTGGAAATAATCGCCTGCTAATTCTGTTTGACACATCGCTGATGCATCGCTCGAGTTCGCCCTGACGCTTCACGCTAACCATCCTTTCCAGCCTGCTAAACAACTCTATTTCAAAGGGCAGCACTGGAGTATAACATCCCCTCATTTATTCATACAGTACCTTTTTTGACGGTTGCTCCGGCGTCTTCTTCGTCAGCGAAGCATACGAAGTTCACTATGTCCGGATCGCCGTCGTCACCGTCGACGTTAATCGAGTAAGTAATCACTATAGTTATTAGCCTTCCGCTTGAACGTGGCAGTTACACTTGGCCGTAACATGCTACACCTCCATGGTACTTTTAGAACTGTGCCTATTTTAAACCTGTCATCATGGAAAGAAGACTGTAGACAGCTTGGACGCAATCCTTTATCGGTCTCGTCTGCGCCATGTTCATTATTTTATAGTCGCCGGTTTCTTCTGGCGTATACAGCAGTAGCAGGCGTGGAATCGTCATGAATGACACGCAGAGCAGAATCGAGGCATATAGCAGTCGAGGCGTTTATTTATCATCTTACGGCCTCCAATACAACCTTTGTGCCCAAAGTGGAACGGTGGAAGGTTTTGGTAGAATTATTCAGTTTTGCTGTATTTGGCCCGACCATGGTGGTTCAGTTCTTAGGGAGCGCGACTACGATTCCCAAGGAAGCAGGTTCAATGCCGGCCGTGGTGGGCCGCTATTCGATTGAGGCGAAAAGCGAGGCATCCGGGTGCTGTGAGATGTAAGTGCACGTTAAACATCCCCAAGCTGTCGACACTTCCAGATCCCTCCACTACGGTGGCCCTCACAGTATGCCTCACTCGTCGGGGATATTAGATCCCGTGAACCAAACTAAACAACATTACAAGGGTTCAACGCTGCTGAACCAAATATTGAGCGAAAACATTAGCTGCGGGTGACCGAGCGTTCTTCTTCTTGTCTTTTTCTTCTTCCTCAACACATATAAAGCCCCGTTTTAAACAACCCATATGAACGTGTCTTAGTGGCTTATAGGGGGTAACGTGAATGCCAGAGTCCTAGCAGGCTGATTCTGACATAACGGTCCCATGTGAAACGAGAGACCCAAGTTGGCAGCTCCTGCCAGCCCGTGTGTCACGTGGGATGTGCCCTCACAGCGTCACGTGGGTAAGACGAAACTGCGGCCGCGTCACGCGAAGGCTTAAAAGTGCGAGTAGTATTGCTTTCACAATAATACAGCGGCCTTTGTTTTGACAATTGCTTTGGTCTCTCCAAGGAACACATCCTTGGCGCCTGTCAGTACAAGACGATTTCAAGTTATACCAGAGCTGCGCTCTTGCGTCGTGACCCTAACGCCGCCGCACATCTGCCCCGGCGGCGGAAACTTAGCGGCTCTGTGCGGTCACGTCAGGAGGCGACCTGTGCTTTCTGTTCTTTGTGATGACACTCTGTTCAGACCGCAAACATGTCCCATCATCGCCACTACGATCACCTGCGCCGCCACCACAGAAAAGCTACGTCCACTGTTTCAGTTATATACAATTACGTCACATACCAGCAATGATTTTACGAATATGCAGTCCACCCCTAACACAGTGGAATCTATGAAATCGCGGCAGTGCCATGCCCATATTGTCATCGCTATCATCCACACCCTTCTACGTCCAGCAAAGGATATATGCATCTACCATATTCCTTCAGTCACCCAGCCGCGGTGGCTCAGTGCTTAGGGCGATTGACTGTTGAAACCGAGGACATGGCTCGATCCTGACCGCGGCGGCCGCGCTTTGGTGAAGACGAAACATAAGGAGTCCCATTACTGTGCCATAACGAGATATTTTCAATAACCCAGGCGACCGAAATTTTGGGAGACCTGTACTGCATCGTCCCTCATAGTGGATGTCGCTTTGCGCCATCAAAATAAACGGGGAGCGGTCTCTTGAAAGTAACGACGTGTGTTGATTCCATGCATACATGGCAAAATTACTTTTCAAAAGGAAATAAATTACATTACAAAATTCTTTGCGAAACTCATAGAAATGTAATTATGTTGCATTACTAATTACTGCTCCCAAAAGAAATGAAGTTACATTACCATTACGTATGCTCAGTAATTCAGTCACCTTTAAATTACTTCCTAGTTTTCATCTATGCAAAAACTAAGTAAAGCTAGTAAACAAAACAACTTCTCTCTGGACCCGACACAGATATTTTTTTTACTTTCCGCCAAATTCGTCCCAGACAACTATTCCCTCCCTCTGTCCTACAGCGCGTGCCATTACAAAATTCAGAAAACGGCAACAAAACAACAAAATCAGAAGCATAGTCGAACACTCCGGAAATGAGCGTCGAATCCAGTCTTGCTTTCCCAGAGCTCTCTTCGTCGTTTGAAGGCCCCGAATAAGCTAGGTTATTTACTGCTTCCGTGGTCTCAAGAAATGACCTCGGCACTTTGCGCTGAGTAATGTTCACGACATAGACATTTCCGCCTGTCTCCATCCCATCTCTGGCCCCCTAGTGATGAGTGTAACTAGACGCCACTGAGCCCTAGACGACGCAGCAGGGAGTGCCACTTCGCGCTCCCCACTAGTTTTCAACCCCGGTCGTTTTGAAGCATCTGTCCCGTTGGCATCCCCTTGACGCCTGACACCCTGCTGCTTCAGGAATGGTTGCAACTACCCAGAGGATATAGCACCAAGTGACCCTGCTACACAGGAACATGAGATCTCGGACATAGAGGCTCAATTCTGTCTCTTTTTGCCTGTCAGCTACGCTAGCTCAGGCTGGCCCCACGTCGTTCTGCTTTCGCGACTCTCTTAGTGTTATCTATAGAGACAGAAATGATGCACTTAAGTAAAAGTAATTGCGAAAGGAATTTATTACTTTGGCTGTGAAATTACTACCAAGAAGTAATTCACTGCATTACTGATATACCAGACCGGAAACGTATTTCATTACATTACAAATTACTGGGAAAAGTAATTATATTACAGTAATTTCATAACTGTAATTCAGTTACTTCCATATCTGCTTCGGTACAAGCTGACGAGATTTGGTGTCTCGAGGAAGCCAGTTTCATTTTCATTCAGCTGTCTGGAATTTCTAACTCTTGTATATTCATAAATCAGCTTTGCGTGGATCTTCTGCCTCGCTCTCCTTAGTGATACGCAAAGGTACCGGTGACGAAGAGTGCGTTGTAATCAACGATCTCATTCAAGTACTCTGTGCCGAACAGTCTGGAGCCCTCTAGACTAAGTGGCTCAGCGGAGCACAACCGTAGTTGTTCCGCTACAACTTCATTCTTAGGATCACTCTCCTCGAAGGCAGCAGCTTTGGATTTTGTTTCCCCACTAGACGACACATCAAACCTTGGTATAACTAACGTGAGTGACAGACTTGGTACTGCACAAGAAGTATGTCCACAGAGAACTCAGCGTTGCTGGCTAGCCTTCGGTTACGGAAGGAGTGGGATTCTGGCGCTCACCGTGCATCCAATTAGCGTCTGCGCCTGAGCCCCGGCAAGGGCAGTCGACACATCCCCTCCCTCCACCAGGCACGCGTTTTCATGTATACAAAGTGGCACAGCACCATGTGGCCAGTCGATTCATCCCCCTTATTACAAAACTATGTGGAGTTGTCTGCTGCCATAAACAGGATCGACGCATGACGTCAGTGGAATACGATCAAACGGTCGGTATCCGCTTCTATGACTAGCGGATACCGGGCGAAATTTTGATACTTAACAAAAAAAAATAAAAAATAAAAAATGGACGCTTCGGTTGCTACAAAACGTGAAGCAGGTTTATGGTTTATTCGGCCGTTAAATAGAACAACTATAATTTCACGGTTCAATTTTGCGATGCGTAACTCATGTGTTTGTACTTAAATTGGCTTCCTTATTGGCCGACGTTTGTATGTTTTCCTGCCCCATTTACCTGCGATCTGACGCTAGACAACAGTCTATTTCCAATTCATTTCTTTTTTGTGCGTCGGGTTTATCGCGTTTAACGTCCAGCATTGCTTATGAGAGAATCCCTAGTAGAGGGCTCCGGTTTATTTTCGAAAACGTTGGCTTTTTTTAACATGTACTGATAAAATATAATATCAAACTGTACAGGTGAGATTTTTCATGTTTGTCTAAATTCGCACCCGCGTCATTGAACTCATCACCCGAACGCTACAGCTTTTAAGCCTTGCTATTTTTCACCTTTGGTAAATAGGCGTCTAACAATGTTTACTTCCCCCAGCTGAGGATCAACGAAGCTTTCATCGTATTTATTCCTCTCTTTCTTTTGCTGTTTTTTTTTTCCTCATAGACCATGAGTCCTGCAGTTCAACGATGTACTGCTTTAAGATTAAAGAAGGAGGAGGGGGGATATGGACGTTGCTCTTTGGCCAAACATTGGGGCTCATTTAACCGGGAAGGGCTCTTTATTAACCATGGCCGAACCTTGCACCATAGTTAACCCAACTGCGCATTTCATTAACTCTATTCCGGGGCATAGCTGTTACACGCCATATTGATTTTGTAGCGTGGTTAGATTTTGGGACAGAACTGCGTCGCTAACTCACAGTTAACTGTAGAGGTTACTTTCGAAACAATAATAAAAGAGTCACATCCTCTTCATCATCATCATCAGCCTGCTTATACTCCCTGCAGGGCGAAGGCCTCTCCCATATTTCTCCAATTAAACCGGTTCTGTGCTGGCTGCAACCAATTGACCCCTGCGAACTTCCTTAACTTCATTCGCCCACCTAACACTCTACCGCCCCTTGCTATGTTTTCCTTCCCTGGGCGGCCTGTTCAGCGGAGCCAGGAATTCTTAGCACCCCCTGCTGCGTCACAGGTCTAATCGCCGCCGTGGTCAGTTGTTCCGCAGCCGCTGGTGACTGAGGGCCGGGGTTTTATGAAACTAATCATGAGACGTTGCGGCCAATTACTGCACCAGGGTGGCCAACGCCTGTTCTGGTGAGGGAGTGCATTGCCGGAGGTGTTCACCGGCATCAGGTCGCACTCCAAAGAATAGTGACTGCGAAACGCTTCAGATCAGAGGCATACATACAACCCTGACGGTGAACATGCGTCAGACTAAGATGAATATAGCGGGCAGCATTACACCTAAAAGCCCCTATAGAGAAAGCACTGCTCGCGCACATAAAGCAGCTTGGTTTAGCGCTTTTAGTTTTTGTCGCCCCTTATTGCAATGGCTCGGACCATACCGATATCATACCGATATATAGTCCCTAGATACCGTCATCTCTTGAAGTAGTTTTCGACCCGAGTGTTCTTCATTGAGCGTTCGAGGTCACGTTGCATGAACTGCATTACAAGAGAGCCTTATTGTGTTTATCTACAGAATATTCCTTTGTTTTATTTCGCCTTCAGTTAAGCTTAAATTTGGCCTATAATGCCGTAATATTCAACAGTGCTACGTTATCAATAGATGCATTTCTATACGACGACAGTTTCAAAGCCGAGATATCTTTCGGCTCAGACAGCCTAATTGTCGCGTCTTAATTGCAATGAAAGGACTGTTTCGTACTGAGTGACTAGTAAAAACTTTTAATAATACCCCACGTTATTGTGAGGTACAGTATCAGGGTCTAAATTTCTGAACGATTGGAGAGCTTGACAATTCAACTGTCTATTTGGCATTTTCAACGCGGTGTTACTTTCAAATGCCAGTTTAATCCATCCAAAGTCTTCCTCTATGTAGACATATGGATTATACCATGAAAGTTCGGGCTAAGCTATGAATTCGGGTTTTCTTGGCGGCAAAGTTTTAACTTTTCTATAAAGCGAAGAAAACTTGAGAATAGTTCTAACAATTTGCGAACGCGTGCCTTCCTTCTGTAATATTACTCTTAAAGGCGTTGAAGTCGAAATCGGACTCCCCAATTTAGCTCGTTAACTTTGGACTTGTGAGCATCAAATGAATACTGTCGCGTTTGTATCTCAGCAGCCTTTGGTGCTTGCCGTATACTCAAACATAGAAAGCATAGAGAGAAATTTCGAAGCAGTGGCGAAGAACAGAGCGAAGTGTCGAAAGTGAATTTGGAAGAACTTGCGTAAACGAGGTCAATTAAGATGGGAGTAATTTTAAGTGCGGGCCTCGTGTAAGAAGACACTTTTAGACCTTTGATCTAGCCGCTTCAAAGGGGACGCAAGAGTCGCTGCTTAAGAGTTTATCGTGGAATATGAAAGGCGAATATGACCATTACATCGTGGTTCTCTTTTTGCCAGGTCCGGAGGAGGCTAAAATACTGCTAAATTACTGCGCCAGTCTTAAAAACTGCTTGTTTATTAGATAAATAATAATAAAACTACACAGAATCTTTTTTTTTTTTATGATGGCCCATGCATGCCGATTTCATTCCTGCGAGCACTGCAACGCGCCTCTCTTGAACTTCAGAGTTTGCGGTGGGCTGCGTGTAGCCGACTTCTCAATGAAACAAGGCTGTGAGTCACTGTTGTATATTTGGTTTTGGTTATGGTCTGTGATCACCTGTCCTCAGAATCACCAGAGTCGGTCTGTGTATATAAGTAACTGCATGTTGAAATAAAGGAGCGTTGATTTGTTGGTTGCTTCTCAGTCTGCGTTCATCTGCGGCACACTTCGCTCTAACGTCATGTTACAACTTAAGGAGGATGTGCTCAATCCCGTTTTCCCTCACATCACCAGAGCTATCCTTGCATTGGACCTGACGAAGGCCTTTGATAATGTTGCCCACTCCTCCATTTTACAATCACTGAGCGACCTAAACGTGGGCTCTCGCACGCATGACTATGTTGCTGCCTTTCTCAGCAACCGATCCGTCTGCCTACAATTAGGCACAGTAAAAACTTGCCCTTTCACGCTAGGCAGTAAGGGAACGCCCCAGGGAACAGTTTTGTCCCCATTTCTTTTTACATTACTCTTATCTCGTTAGCGAGGGATCTTGACAAAATTCCTTCCATCTACCACTCCTTGTATGCGGATGACATCACCATCTGGGTCAATACCGGCAACCATGGTGAAATGGAATCCAAACTTCAGCTGGCCGCTGACACTGTTGCTACGCATGCAAGCAGCATTCGTCTAAGCTGCTCGGCAGCTAAATCTGAGCTCATAGTCACGGACCTAAAAGAACGGAACCCCCCTAATGTTCAAGTCACATTAAACGACACCCCCATCCGCAGGGTCAATAGAATCAAAATTTTAGGTCTCAGTATTTCTGACAACGGCTCCAACGCCGAGACCATAAAATTAATTCGTGCTGCCATTTTGAATACAGCCTCACTAATTAAGCGTATCGCCAATCGCCATCGTGGCATGAGGGAAGCAGACACACGTCGCCTCATTCAAGCATTTTGCCTAGGCAGGATCACCTACTCCATTCCTTACCTCTACCTCACACCCACGGAGACCGAGCAACTCAACAGACTTATCCGCACAGCTTACAAAAGCGCTCTCCTTTTCCCTAAATCAACGCCTATTGAAAAACTACTTCAACTAGGGGTTCACAACACCTTAGGAGAGCTGGTAGAAGCTCACCTCATCAGTCAGTACCACAGACTCTCACATACCGAAACCGGCCAAATTCTTCTGCGCCGAATTGGGATAAACCTAGCCGGTCATACCTCGGCCACGCGCAATCCTCCCACCGCTGTTAGCAACAATCTTTACATTCCGCCTCTTCCCAAAAATACCCACCCGGAGCATAATCGTGATAGACGGAAAGCTAGAGCCAAGACTTTGCACAAGCACTACCCTCCTGGCGCCCCGGCAGTTTACGTAGACGCGGCCTAATATTCAAACTGACCAGCTTTCGCATTAGCCGTCGTGGATGCATTCTACAACACGATAGTTAGTGCGTCCATTCCAAATTTGCAGGATTCCCTGCAAGCTGAAGAAGCAGCGATTGCCCTAGCAATCACACACTCCTCTGCTGAGTATATCTTCTCAGACTCCAAAACAGCAATTAGTAATTATGCCCATCGCAAAATCCACTCCCCGGCCGCAAACATTCAAGCATCATCCCCTCCACCGAATCACCTCATCACCCTTCTCTGGGTCCCTGCGCACAGCGAACACCCAGGCAACACGGCCGCTCACTCCCAAGCCCGAGCACTAGTCAACCGGGCTGAGAGCGACCTGGTGCCTTCGTCTCGCAGTGCCAGAGATCGGCTTCTTAACTACCACGACCTCACCGTATTTTATAGAAATTCCCGCCTGCTGTACCCTCCTCCGCATAAATCTCTTCCCAAAAGCGACCAGGCTTTCTGGCGCAGACTTCAGACGGCCACAGCCATGACCCCTTTTCTTCTCTCTATTATAAACCGTGGCGAAACCTCTCCTCACTGCCACTTGTGTCCTAGCACCAGAGCCGACTTTACTCACGTCTTCCTGAACTGCCAGAACAAACCCAAGCCCCCGTGGCAAGGGCCAAGACATCAGGAGCGATGGCAGGCTGCTCTGCGCAGCTCGCTGCCGGAAGTACAGCTTCTGACAGCGAGCTGGGCCCGAGGGGTCGCCGAAGCTCAAAAGTGCCCGGTCATCTAGAGCGGCCTGAAGGCCCATCGTCGTCCTGCTCCCTCACTTCCCTTTACCCCCCTCACTTGGTTCTTTTTTGAATCATTAAAGTTACTACCTACCTACCTCGCTCTAACACGGAGACCTTAGAGACGTCGGCCTTGGGCATGAGAGGTGTTGCCATTCGGCAAGCGAGTCTTCTCTGGCGTGGCTGTGATGATGTTGTCTGTTACCCAAACCTAGGCTATACACGTGCAGTCGAAGAAATTATGCGCCTCAGATGCCTTCCATCGAGGCACATTATCGCACTTTTAGTCCAGCTATCATCAAGATAATTCATTCCAGCTCGACGAGGAATATTCTTAGCGGGTTCCTACTCTCCTACTTCCCCCCGTGTCATCACTCGACGCTCAGAACTAAGAGACACCTCTGCTTGCCTTCTTCTAATCATTAGCGAGTGGCTAACAATATGATTCGTGTCCCTGTACCTCGCATGTTGCGAGACGCGTAGCATGGATAGCGCATGCCAGCTGTTCTTTGGTAACAGGTTTTTCTTTTAGCCCTGTCGATGTCTGTGCTCGCCTAAAGATTTCATCTTTACTTCATTTGAAAACAAGAATGTGAAGCTATGTTTTGCCTAAAATTTGTTATTTCTCGTTTTTAACTCCCCAACATGTTTACGACTGACAAGGCTATGCGCTCTCCAGGAAACCGAAAACAATTGTCACAACAGGCCGCGCAGCAAGTATTACATGCATCTCACGATATAAAACAGAAAATATAGCTGTTAATATGTGGTTCTATGCGGTTGTTTTAAAGCGCGACAGGGTATTATAAAAATATGCTAAGTTCACAATAATCGTCACGTTAGATTTTTGCGACGAGTGCTGATTGTACAACAGGAAGCGCAACCCAGGCAGCTTTCTCACAAGAGATGAAACCTACATATAATATGTTACAGCGTAGAAATGATGTACTTGCAGATGCAATTGGCAGCCCAGGAATTGCCAGGGGCACCCCCATTGATTCTTCGCTGCACGCAACTTCAAGGCTGTTTGCGAATATTTGGCTGTAGGAAAAGAATGACTTTCACTTACAAGTTTAGGTATCAAAACACAAATCACGAGGTATTTTTATCTTTTGTTCTGTAGAGGTTCCCCTTCCTCATAGTGTTAATTTATGAAGGCGGTTAGCTGCGGCTGGAACCAAATGCGGATAAGGTTATGAAAAATAAATGAAGCAGAGAGCAGAAACCCACAAAGAGAGACAAGCCGTGAAAGCAACTTCAATCGCAATTCTTTGATCTTCAGGGAATGCGAAACTGGCTGCTTATGCATGCTCGGTCTGGGGCTGCCTTCCGATCGATACAGTGGCTTCGTGCACAGTCGGATTCTATATTTGCTTTCGCAAGGCTCGAAGGCAATTTGCGCAAAGCATGCCTAGCAACTGCTTCTTCATAGCCGGGCAACATCATATCATGGGTCGCCATGCGAAATTCTGTTTAACATTTCTCAGTGAAAACGTTTTTTTTTTCTTTATTTCTTTAGGCTTTCAAGTGGTTTTGAACTGCTTGCTATTTCGCCCGTTTATATGAATCCTAAGCTTCCACCTGAAAATCAATAGCTTTCAACCCATGTCTATGAGGGTCGAAAAAATTGTGCATAGGCCAGTAATGAGCTTATCGTGAACAGTTGTCAGGATTATAACAATTCATCCTGAAAATTAGCCATTCCTATTAAATAAAAATTGACAGCTCACACTTTGATGTATTTAACTACTTAATTTTATTACATTATATACTCTTTCAGCATCGATTGTGCTATTAAAATAACACCATGGCAGGAGAAAATGAAACATATTTCGTATCGAAAATCCATTTTGCAATCCGGGGCTATGAAAAAAATATAGAAGAATGCAAGCGATGTTATAAATCAATATTAGTTGCAAGAGCAAAATCGACAGCCGAGACAAGTTATTAGTTCGACGTACGATCATGGGCATGCGTTTTCATCCCCGCGAGTACGCCCCCCCAAAAAAAATACTTTCTGATTTGTATCACAGCCAGCTAGCTGGCATTTTTCAGAAGATAGAGTCCGCACTTTTTTTCATGCTCTTGCGCTTTCATCGACCTCGTTTGCCTCACCACATTGAATTTTTTTTCCCCTCGAACCAGGATATCGCGAAATTTTATCTCTGGTTGTAATTAAGGGGGCTGATTCTTTAAGCTGAAGTTTTCAATACAGAAAATAGCACCTCACCAAGGTGAAACCAAGCACGAGATACCGGCCTCCAAATACTTTTGTCACGTACAACGTTTGATGTTTTTTAAACGAAATAAAAACTGATCCTTATAAAAGCAGAGTTAATAGCGGGCTTTTCATTCGAGCCGTGGCGCTACAATTCATCTGGTCATGAAATATTAACCATGATTCGCTGCTCCTTAAGTTTGTTTCTCAGTTGATTGCACATTCATATTATGATTCTTATTTTTCGTAATTATTCCTAATGATGAATAAACAGCGCTACAAACTAGGACGAAGATCAAGAAGCAAACAGGACGGGCCCTGACTCACATCTGAAGGTTATTCCTAATGCCTTAACGTAAGAAACCCATCGATTAGATGCCCTCATTATTGACGTCACCTAAATCAATACAATTAAAGTAAATAGCTATTCTGAAGTGCTTCCACTTGTAGCTGAATATAAAACCTCCCCCCCCCCCCCCCTTCTCCCCCCCCCCCCCTCTTTCTTGCACGGGGCGTCCGAAAACATGTTCACACTCAAGATAATTGCTCTCAAATGCTAAACTTTGGTGAACCGAGGAAGGCCAAGAAAGACCACACAGCAGCACTAACGCTTGCTTTAAACTGCTCCAGCTGTTCTCTCTCCGCTGATGTGCCGTCTCTGTACACATATGAAAACGACAGCACTAAAGAAGAACAACACACAAGTCGACAGAAGAAAACGTAATAGGGCTACAGCCGAACACTTCGGCTAGTGTATATTCCGTAATTCAGCAATAAATAAGCAGTTCGAAGGCAGCGCTAATGTTCCTCTGTGCTCCTCCCTGTACCGCCTCTGTTTCAAGCTGTTCAGCAGCTGCCAGCCAACAAGCTCGTCTTGGAAACTTCAATTCATGCTGCTGTGCCCTTATCAGCTCAGTTCAGTCGTTCAGCCGCGTCCGACTCTTCGTGACCCTATGGACCACGTCACGCCACGCTTTCCGGTCTCTCACTATCTTCCTAACAGCACATAACTTCATCTGCAGCGCCTCGAAGATGCCATCTAACCATCGCGTTCGCTGCCTACCCCTTCTCCGGTGACCCTCAAGCTTTCCCAACATCAAATCTTTCTCCAGCGACTCCTCTCTTCTCATCAGATGACCAAAGTAGCTGAGCTTTAACTTTAGAATTTGACCCTCCAATGAACAGTCAGGGTTTATGGTCGACAATATCGACTGATTTGATCTTCTGGCCGTCCAAGGAACTCTCAAGAGTCTCCGCCAGCTCCACAATTCAAACGCGTCAATTCTTCGGCGGTCAGCCTTCTTCCTTGTACTCAAATACAATTCTTCATTCACCGACTTCATGCATTGCCGGCGGTGGTGTTAAAAGAGCCCGTGTTTCTCGTTCCTGTCTTCGTCCTGTTTTTGCGCGGCTTCTTTTTTATTAACATAAAGAAGGCTAAAATAACGAAGGTACCCCCCCGAATTGCCGCAAGAAATAATATACAAGCTGTCCAAGCTAACTTTAACCAAGGGTTAAAAATGAAACATTTGAGGTAGCAAATAGAAACAATTTGTATACAGCTGCTAGCCATATAGCACACCAAAGGGATTTTGTTTTCAATTAACTAATTAGTAATTAAAATATATTTCTAAGCTTACCATTGCTTTAGACAATAAATGGAATTGCAAAGTTGGAGAGCACCTTGTAAAACCCCTTTCCATATATTTCCGATAAAGAAAGCATCACGTGTACCGTTGTACCAAGCTCTAAAGAAAGCCAGCGAAATACAAAGGATATCACGTGACAGGCGCATTCGTGCGCCATGATTGTGCTGCTCTAAAACTCGATTTCAGTGAACGTAATCAGCTGCGGCCTTGGCTCCACGTCCCCGTTGCAGGGACAGGCCTATATGTCTGCGGTGGCTTCTCCATTCGCTTCTGACAGTCGGCGCACGTGACGATGCAATTCGCAACGAGCTCACCGCGCCGGCTGCAACCATCGCCAACATATCAGCCCACCGCTGGGACTAGGCTGTCGAATTACGACCTTAGCTAATTTCGTTCACTCAAACCACGATTGAGAGCACCACAATTGTGGCGCACAAATGCGTTAGTCTTATGGCACTTTTTTTATTTATTTCGTGGGCTTTCTTTAGAGCTTGGAAAAACAAGACACGTGAAGCTTTAACGGAAATAAATGGAATGGCGGTTTAAGGAGGTGGTCTACAATTTTGCAAATCACTAGACTTGTCTAAAGGCAATACTTAGTAAATTAGAAAAATGATTTTAATTTTTAATTAGTTAATTGCAAAATAAAAAAATCCCTGTGGTGCGCCAGATGGCTGACAGATGTATACAAAAGGTTTCTCTGGGCTATCTCAAATGTTTTAATTTTTAACCGTTGTGTAAATTTAGCTTTGGCACCAGGTATATTCCCTGCAACTTCAACTTCTTTATTGCATCTCTTCCGGATCGCCAGTGCTGACTAAACATACCTCAAATCATCTTGTTTTCACTAATGACATCATTTATAGGCCCTTCTTATTTTCAGCCATACTCAACCTTGCTTTTAAGGAACTACCTTTCTTATTATTTCCCTTTGCTGTTCTCGAGCATGCCAAAAAAAGCCCACTCCGTCATCACCGTCTGATGCTGCTACGGCCGCAGAATATACATAGGCACCCATTTCTAGAGCACGTGAATACCAACAAACGAAACTTTTGCAAAGTTTTATTGGTAATTAATAAAACTAGAATATGTCATCCTTAATCACTCATGGAACAGAAATCGACCTTTATTGCCCTTGCATAATGCTAAATTCCCCTCAAAACACCGGCAGCTCGGGCTTACTGGCAGCATGAAGGGAAATGTTTTTGTTTTCACTTAAGGAAGTTAGTTACTATATTTGTTTCAATGACGGGATATTGCGTCAGACAACCTCTGTGAACGCGAGCTCGAGAGTATCGCTGAAGCCTCCATCTATTTAAGCACTTTTTGCACTATCCCATCAATCTAACTGCTTCTCTTCTTCTTCTTCTTCAAAAAAAAAAAAAAAAAAAGCATGAGCCCTGAAATTTATGTCATATCCTTACACTAATTGCCCAGCAAAGACCTCGAAGTGTAACTCTAGTGACTGAACTTCATGTGTAAAACATGTGAATCTGTTTCGCCAGACGCTCTTAACCACCAGCCCTTCTCAGCGCCAATCCTTGTAACACAGACTGCCCAACTGGGGGTAAGATCATTCTGGCACCACGCTTCAACCAATGTCTAAACACTAAACGGGAACACGAAAACACGCCGCCGTAAAGAATTTCGTCTAGCGTCGCCGCCACATGAATTCGAGTCTGTTATATTGAGATCCGAAGACCTCCGGCGCTGCATGGTTATACACACAGAAAACAATACACAACAAGAAAATTGAACCAGGACGTTAACAGAGATGATGCGCTCGCTACCAACTGCCAGTTTTTGGGATACGAAGAAGAAGAAAGCTTCACACAAAACGTGGGGTTGCGATATAAAGAAGAAAACAAAAGATTCAGAAAAAATAAACGGAAATAAAATGAAAATAATGACAAATTAGGTCTAACTTTTTGTCACATTGTCCAAGCGTCTTGTCAAATTGTCCAAACGGAGAAGTATAACCTCCTTGCTGTTGAGCGCCAACTAGCCCGCTCGCAAGTACTACTGAGCTTATATTGAGATCGCCATCACTAAAGACATTTCTGGCACCGAAACACTAGGTCTTGCGTACACAGACCATGCAATACCACGCGCATATTCCATCAGTCACGGCCCCCAAGACACAGGCCCTAGCTTAACCCAGCATTCCTCAAGAGACAGCTAAGGCGTGTTCCCAGGGTTCGCGAATGACCTCACAATACTACAGTGTCGCATTCTGTTCCGACTTGAAGGTGGCTTTTGTCACGGCTTCTTCAAGCCTTAGCCACAGAACTGCTGGAAATGATCAACGTATCAAAAGAAGCCGTAAGGAATGCGGCTCCGAGTTTCGCTTCATTTGTGCGCACGAATTAATCCGGAGGCAACGATTTCGAACAAACTCCTGTCTTATTTGTGGAGCCATACTTGTGCGATAGTAGAGTCCGTCTATAGCAACAGCTGTATAGCACCTCCAGAACAGTTAGCTAAGCATAGTCGTGCAACTGCGTCTATACGTAATACTCATGACCAGGGCCAGTTATCAGCTGACCTTCGACCTTTGACATGAACCACACCCCTTTACCTTGACCTTTAGCCTTTACCTTAAAACAAAATCGCCTTCGATGATAGCGTCGATGCAAAGGCACCGTAAGTCCCGCACTATGGCTATGCAGTTGCTCAGGTTCAATGAAAGAAGTGATTAAATTTGTGACATATCCGAGTCTCATTTCAGCCAACCACGCGAAGCTCGTGCAACGCAGCTCTCACACGATATTAAAATTTCAACCAAAATTATCTGCATTTTTTTTTATTGACAGTTGACCATTGACAAAACTCACCCATTTCTTTACTTTAACGAATAAAACCCAAGCCCCGTCCTGTTCAATGTGCAAAAATAGCCTCCCCCTGTCATCTTTCGTCAAAAAAAAAAAAAAAAAGAAAAAGCTAGAAAAATCTACGCGCTTTGATGTTACCTGAAACTAGGAGAAAAAGCCAAAATGTCTGCTGGTGTATTTTGCTCTCCTGTAATTGCCGGGCATCAGAACAGCTACGCTTCGCGGGGCTCTTGCGGCAAGCAGGAACGTTACGTGTCTGCTTGCCGAATAGTTGAAAACGAACACCTTGAAGTTCCAGCTGACGGATATACGAACATTTTCTTAGAGTGTTTCTTCCTTTTTATATCACGAACTACGCGGAGTAACCATAAAAAAAACTTCAACAGTTTACCTATTAGGGCTCAAACTTCTTGTTTCTGCGGCGAGGGTACCAGCTCTTATTTTCTTAGATTGGTATCGCTTTATGGCTGCGCGGCGATGTTCTGAACCTCGGGAGCAGTTTAATCAGTGGTGAATAGTTTTCTCATGATAGTAATAAAGCAGCTCTTATTGGACAACTATGAAAACGTTCGGGAGAGCGAATAATAGAGCCCAGGATTGTGGCTGTTCGGGCAGATATTCAGCTTCACCTTCCGCTCTCCGTATATGCAGTGAAGCCAGAGTCGCAGAGCACCTTTTCGATTCTCTTTGGATTGTTGTATTTTTTAAAATAAAACCTTGTAATTTCAAGTTTACATAATATTATTTTTATCTGCGAAACACTATTATAAACTTATTATGGTACCAGGTCAGTGTTTTTGTGCATACCGTAAAGAGGTTTTGATTTTTATGCAAGGGTAGCAAGAGGATACGATCACGTCGAACTGCGAAGCAGCAGTGCTTGCTACTTTCATCTCTAATTAATTTTCAGTACACTAAGTATTCCATTAGAGTTTATTCGAGAGTCGTGGCGCCACGGGATCTAGCTCTCAAAACACGGCGGCAGCCGATAAGGCAGCCATAAAAAACGCAGTATGCAACAGTTGGAGCAAACCGTGACCGGCACCTGACGACACAGGAGTAGACGCTAGCGACGCAGTGAACCCGACGACCACGTGTGGAGGCGCAGGACCAGCGAACAGACAAAATGCAGCGCGGATCCCAGTGGTGCACTGCGCTGTGTCGGAAAACGAAACAAGGGGTGGTGGCGGACGGCCGTAGCGCCTGCCCGGACAGCGTACGCTTTGCTGTGACACGCACTCTAGGGTCGAGCGTCGTGCCATAGTCACCGGCGAGATTGCCGCCCTCTCCGTCGCTCCTCTTGGCCGGCTGCAGGCGCAGTGCGGATATCGCCGGGGAATTGACACGAAAAGTGGTCCCGTAATAAATGGACGCGTTAGCGCTTCCTCCCCCACTACCACGGAGCAGCTCTGCTTCCTGGCGTTTTTGTTTTCTATTTCCGCTTTCTTCAGGCCTTTGTCACTTACTCGGGCTCCACCCACGCGAATAGCATTTTTTCACTTGTTTTATTTATTTTCCCCCTCCCGAATGCGCCATGGTTGATTGCTGTAATCGTCCCCATATTGCTCCTCGCGGTGCACCTACGTGTGTTCGGCCATTCGACATCAGTTGTTGTCGACGCCGTCAGAAGCAGTGGATGCTAGAAATGTCTGAGTTGTCCGTGCTTCTTTTTGTAGCTCGTCAACAGCCAAACTCTAGCTGTTACCGGGCACTCTCTCTTTATATTGCCTATACTTTTCTTGATGCGCTGGAAGCAGTGGGCATAGGTGGTCGTATGTTTGCGTGGATAGAGAGCTATTTGACCAAATGATTATTCTTTATACAGTGTGAAGATATCCTGACAGCGCATTACACCTACCATGGCGTTCCCTAGGGTGGTGTCCTCGGCCCTACTTTGTTTAATTTGGCACTCAGAGTAAAGCAGAGCCACCGCCCTCATATGAACAGTCCGAGCTGAGCTACGCTGCAGCTTTTGAAGGAGGGTGTGTACTTGTCACACGTTCCTTGGCAGCACATACATCGCAGTGCAGCAGAAGCTCCTGTGGTGGCCTTCAGCAGTCGGCCAACCTAACCGATCGCCGACGTGGGCTGCTGGGAGCGCCTTCTTTCGGAACAGAGTCGTGGGCCAGAAGCCGCAGCACGTTGAGGCCCGATGATCCCGGCGACCAAGCGCCAGAGACCAGCTCGAAAGCGAAAGGGCGAGAAATCGCTCTAACGATGTCTTCGCTACGCTGCACTGTTCTCCTTCGGTGGGTTATATTTCGTGGTTCCTCGTTCTGAATTCACTTTTTTGTTTTATTGTTCGCTCACGTCTGTGCGCGGCTCACATTTCCCGACGCAACCTTAATGTTGCCATTCCACCGAGCCTCGGCTTATTTCTCGTTTTACCTACACCCAAAGGCTTCGCTGTGAATTTCGCGTCTCTCGCTCATCGTCTGGGGCTTCCGTTCTCTCCCAAAGGAAGCGCGCTCCGCTGGATTTTTCCCAATCCGTGGACAATCCTCAGTTCCCATTTCCGCCCGGGAACGGCGTAAAAAGAGGTCCGGTTACGGCGCAAGCGTCTGCGTCGCATATGACCACGTTAAGTACTTGTCTGTACGCGTATATTTATCTGCCTGGAAGAAGTGCGAGTGACTATTAGAAATCTTTGCATGCAGGTCTGATAGACCTTTTTTGCAAGATGTTCGCTGAAGGATGCTATGAGAAATTTGAAGAATCGTATTTGGTCGCTAACGCCGTGGGTCATTGGCATGCAGAAAGATAGCATTAGGCCTCAGTTATTCGGCTGTTGTTCTAGAGCTTACAGCAGAAAATGTTCACTGTTATACTGGCGTTCACGTTTTCGAAATACTGCGTCCACAGTGGTTAGTAGATTGACATATGTTGATTCTATATGTACGTGCAAACTCGGATTGAATACCTTTACTAGTCACGTGTCCTTTCCATAAGACAGCATGCTCAACATACTCGGTTCTTCATGCCTATCTGTATGCTTGAAGGCTTAATTTTTTATCCTCATGGTGAACATCTCGCGTTAGCGAGATTCCGGGAGATGTGTCAGCGAGACGTCGCGATAGGTTCTGACGTCAACATAATTTCTCCGGTAAGGACATCGCAGTGGGCTCTGACGATGAAGCCAAAGAAAATAAAGAAAATTACATAACAGTACACAAACATGCAAGATAGAGGAAGAAAAGAAGGAGGAAAGGGGGCCTTCGACATTAAGCTCTTAAGCGAGGCTAAGTGCATTTCTTGCTTTTTTTTTTGTTTGCTTGTTTTTTTTTTTGTTTTTTTTTTTTTTTTTGCACTGACAGCCGTATAGCAAAGAGAATAGTGTTGGGGATAAAGTCAGTAGAGGCAATTCTGGGGCTGAATCGGACGGAAATAAGGAATCTTTTTATAGACAAGCGGAATGCGTCTTGAGAATATTTTGCTTTGTGTGGATGCTAATGTAGGAGCCGTTTTGTAATAGTCAAGAAAACGCTTCTTCTTTTAAATGATTAAGTCCACTGATGCGCTTTAGCCTCCAGACCTGCACCAATTGGCGCTCAAACGGACAAGGGTGAGGTCACAATGTCTCCGAGGGAACATTTTGGGGGATACTCAAGATTCATTTTTAAGAATTGAACACCATAGCCTTGCCACACCTTTTTCACATCGCCTTCTCGTCTGCTTCATGCTCTTTTGAGTCTCGCCTGTCGCCTCTGTTTTCTCGGCTGCGGCCTTACACGTACGCACGACCTTGTCGTCGAGCAGGAGCAGGAGTAGATGTAGATGTAGTCTTCGAAGAAGACGAGGACTCATGCGAGCGCCCTCCACCACTAAACGGCCCCACATACATCTCACACAGTTTTCAAAAGCGCGTCTGCTTCGCTTCGTTACATACGCTTTGTCATAATAGAGAGATTTAGCTTGTGGGAGACTTACTGACGTAGACGTATAACCGGTTTACCGCACCCCTCCCACACGGGCGCAGTGGTTGTGATCGCACTCACCCTTGTCAATGTGCGTGCTCCGGAGGGGCTCGGCAAACCTGTATACGGTTACGTCAGTACGCCTCCGGCAAGCTAAATCTCTCTAATGTTCGCATGCCATTCAGTGCGGTAGGGCCATGCGATCGGGGATTTTTCCTCTGAGAGCCGTATCCTGGCGCTGCTGACTTTTGAGTTACAACAATCTTCTTAACACTGTGGCTTTATGTAAACCAGGGGAACGCATTTTTTGTCCCTGCTGCTATGAATCCGACAATCTCTTGCGTTAGCTCTCACCTTTACACTTCCCTAACGTTCTGAATTGGCTACGGTACACCTGCATAGAACTACCAACGAAGTGCGAGATTTTGCTAAAGGATGGATGGCAGCATGCAATCATGACATGTCTTTTCAGTCAGCCTACGTGCAGTTCGAATTTCGGGCATATAATGAACACGGTGCACAGGTGAAAAATCTCTCGTACATATGCAACGAGTGCTTTTTGCGTCGCGCACAGCATACAAACATTTCTAAATGCATTAGAGCACTTTGCCTTACGACGAAGGCCCACCGTTCCTCACCCTGCAGCCTCCATCCGCTGCCCCCCTCCCCCCCCCCCCCCCCCCTCTCCTTCCTCCCGCTTTGCGCCAAGAACATTTACACTGTGTTGGGACAAGGTTAAATTAATCCGTCTTCCCCTTATTCTTATGGAAGTAGGTCAGAAGCTCTGCTGGGCACTTAACTATTTACCAGGTATACAAATGTCAGGACCAGAATATTATTTTCACCTATAAAAAAAAAAGATTTTTTAAATGCATTGTGAGCACTATAGAAAACTCCAGTCCTTCACTATGCAAATATAAAAGCTCATTTGTGAGAAAATTCTACATACCGTCGTGATTTAAAAAGCGGGGACTATACTAAACCCAAAATCACTGACATTTCGAACGGTACAGAATGCACTGAAAAGTAACTCATCAATAATTACGTCTTCATAATTACTGCATCGCAGCAAAATGAGCACACGTTTGAGCATTGCTAAATCAGGTCACACAGTCGCGCTCGATATATTCGGAGGGAAGAGATGAGAACGTTTGTAATGCACGCCTTCAATGTAAATCCTACTGATTCTAACATCATTTTTCAGTGCCAACCATACCATGGCGTCCTGTTGTGTTTTGTACCGCGGGAAACCTACCAAAATAGTATGAATATTTGTTTATTGAAATGCCATGATACGACTGAATGGAAAAAAAAAAAAGAAGTTAAAGCCGGATGCACTGCTCGCTGTATTTTCTAAGTGCAGCCTGCCAAAAACAAAACCGCTTTCGACTTAACGGAGCTCTCATTTGATTGCGTGAGGCCATTTCCTCTTTAGTGGAAGCGCAGCTCGCGAACGATTGGGGAGTTTTCCCAGACTCTACCTGCAGCCGAAATGCAGCCTTCATTCGTTGATTGCACGCATAGCGTGAATAGGGTGCTGAGTTGGGACTTAGGTTGAGTATCGACTGGAAGAAATCTATCCCGCCTGTCACGTTTTCATAAAATATACTACCATAACTCAACATTGCGCTCCGCATGGGTTGAACCACCATCCTACATTTCATTTCGCCGTAACCACAGTCAAAAGATAAACATTCCGCACTCAAACACAGTTACCCATTCTAACTTGCTTCTTCCCGGAACCTGTAATGCTTAGAATGACCTGTCTGCATCCCTAAGAAGTATAACTGAAGAAGAAAAATTTGAATCCGCGCTGCAAACCTTCTTTTTGGCCTATTATTAAAACTTCTTGTATAGTTATTTTTTTATCTTCATGGTATACTCTGTTGCTTATTATATTTTTATATTTGATTATTTTTTACTCCTATGCCGTCTTCCAAAATTACATATGTACCTCGTTGTTCTTTTTATGGGCTAAAGTCTACAAAGTCTATATATATCCTGTATCCGCTGTATCCTCTTCTCCCCTCTGCAACGTACATCTGTACCCTGAGGGTATTATAAATAAATAAAATAAGTAAATAATTTGTCGTATGTTTTTTTTTTTACGCCGCTTTTTTTTAAAGGTCAGCAAAAATAAGCAGGTAAGGGTAATGTAATTTAATAAATTCGACTGATCGGCCTGAAATCACGACGGAGAACTCTAGACAGTGTAACTTTTATCTGAAACTGAGCCCGTCCTCACAGCCCCAGTACTGCTTCAAGAATTTGAAAGATACATACCATGTCAAACCATATTGATTTTGAGCGTATTCTCTAACCTTATAGTAGCATAGTGCTCTGGCGAGAGTAATTAAAAGCTTGCGCACTTAAATTCAAACCGTTAGTCAATGAAGCTGGTAGATACCAAAGATATGCAGCTGAATTGATGCGCGTGCTGCATTCCACGTTTTTTTTTTTTTGTTTGTTTGTTTTCAGACGTGCGGGAGCGTGCTACTTCAAGTAGCCATTATATCGGCGGAGTTTACAGAGCGCCCGCGCCTTTCTTTTCTATCACATCTTTAGGCTGAAACATACTCTTTGTAGCTAAGGCCAGAGAACCTGCGAAAAGAGCGAATCTAGAGAGCGCGCGCACGGGGAGCTGAGGTCGATGCAACCTATCCGTGGCTGCGAACAATGCAGCTGTAGTCCTCGCATTGCTACTATGGCGACGCAGCTTTAGTTGGTTGGTAGCGCTTGCCATTTGCAACATCAGCAGAAGCAGCAACGGCTGCAAACGAGACTCTGTTGCGACACCACCTGATAAGCTACGTACACAGGTGAAGATTGAGTGCTTGCAGTTCTTCGCAACGCTTTTGGCACCTCTGCTTCCTTCGCAGTCACTCGAAACATGGCTCCTCCTTTTTCTAACGTTTTCTTTCCTCTTTCTTTCCTTTCTTCTTCCGCTAATGAGTTGGTATCCAAGGTATGATGCAACCGTCGGTGGTCGGCGAGAACGAGGAGAGGGAAACGAGGACAAGGCGTCCGCCACCACACCCAGTGTGCAAACGGCTCCAAAGAGTCGTGCACGAAATAATCTTCCTCCGCCGCGCAAGTCTATGTGCTCGTCCCCGTGAATAAATGCGCGTGCCTCCCTTGCCGCTTTGCCCCTCTAACGAGGCTAGCGCGGGCGCCAAACGTCTACTGCAAGCGCGGCTATCTGGGTAATCGTCCGAGGGGAACCAACGGGGAGGCGCAGTTGCGTCGCTTGTGAAACGAGACTGGAGACGCACTCTGACACGGCAGCGCGGCTGCTGGCACCGGGTCCTTTTTACTTCTGCCAACGATCCAGCGCACATGCGTTCGTGTGTGCGCGGAGACCCCTGGAGAAATGCATGGCTTGTGCGCGGGTATTGCTTAACGAGGGAACACTTTTGTGACTTTTTAAGTAACTAGTCCCGGGGATCGCTTAGACAATATATCGTGGTTGCGCGCATCGCCGTTCTCCTGGGAACCCCAGTGGCGTTCCCACCGGCGGAGAAGCAGCACGCGTGCCTAAAAGTCAAGGTAATGTTAGAAAAAGAAACTAAGGGTCGTGCCAGCGATTGCACTAAGTGGTAGTTGTTTCCACTTGAGCTAGAATGATTTAGCCACGCGTTGGGCGAGTGCCGCTTCGCTGCAGACTAAAATTCTTACTAAAGAGGAATATGTCTCTCCCCAGGTGTCTAGCGCATGTTCGTTGATTGGAGAAAAACGGGACAATCCCTGGCATTACACCCGCTGCGTAGCGCTCCAGTCAGAGCCGTGTTCTCTGAGCGCAACCACGTTTCGGGCACTCGCATGTACGTTCGCGTAGGAGCGAGATGATCCAGAATGCATAATGCTGAAACGAATAAGGACTGCGGGAAGTTCCGCTCGGCAAGGATTAGAAAAATTCATGTCTAGACGTTCTCTAAACTACCTCGTCTCCCAGCTACATTGTTAAAGCGTCGGCGGTGGGCGACAATGGTTTTAAGATATTAACGCAAAACAAAAGCCCGAAGAGTCCGGACGAGGAGATCTCTCTTTTCTGTCCGCATTTCGTTTTTTTTTTTTTTTTTTCTGTTTCCATGACATATTTCTCAATAGCCGCCTGCATGTTGCAACGGGCACTAGGCGATATCGTTTCGAAGCGGCCTTGAGGCAGTTTCATTTCGCACGTAGAAAAAAATGCGGTAGAAGCGACGGTAGCAACAGAAAGGTGCCGACGAGCCGGAAAGCGCGCTCACAAAACAAAACAGAACGAGCTGCAATGTACGCCGGCCAGTTCCTTCCTTCTGCTCTCTCTTTCTTCGCTGTCTCTCGCGGTCTTGCGAGGATGTGTGAAGCCCGGAAGCAATATGGTGCTCGCTCGTACGAATGGTACGCAGTCTTCGTGCATCGCGCATTTATATGGAGGGCTTCTGTCCGCCCCATCGCTCGCGCCGCAGGCGCGTTTTCTTCGCTCTTTTGCTTTCTGTTTTGTCGTTGACAGCGAAAGCAGCAAATACGTCCAGCAGTGCATGTAGAAACAAGCTGTAATATCGTCCGGCTGAATGCGTCTTTCGACATGTGGGTGTGCGGCAATCTGCGGCGTGTTGTGCGCGACAGTCGCGGAGAATCCGTTGTCAGGAGCGCGATGACCGCTGTCGATGCGCTGCGGAGGCGTTCTCGTCCCGTGGAGGGAGAAGGTTGGGTGATGGGGAAATTTTGGGCAGGCTACGGCTACGCTGCGCCACGCGGACAGCTGGCGCGTTGTGCGCTACGCGCAGAAAGCGGTGGCGTCCAGACTTCGCGACAGCCCCACCAGCCTCCCACTCTCGTTCGCCCCGGATGCAATGTACTTCATCGTTGACTTCCTCGAATTCGCAAGTCGTCATCGCCACCGCTGTGCGAGCAGCCGTGTTCATCGAAGGGAATGTATTCTTGTAGGCAATGGGCCAAGCTAGACCGTTTTCTGCTGCTTGACTTTGTTTCGCTTCGCTTTCTTTTTCGTCGCGATTCGCTGGCAGAATCTTCGCTCGTGCGCATCGGCGCATGTTTTCGCCATGTTGGGACGTGTACTCGCTCGGGAGGTTGGCGGTGGTCCGGTGTTCAGAAAATTTTTTTCTAGTTTTGTTTTGTTTTGCAAATACCGCAGCCGCGAAGGAGGAGCTGCGAAGGCAGCCTAGTTTATTCGAAAGACCAACAAATCCCACTGTAAAGAAAGGACGGTAGCCGTTACTATACTGCTTTTAGTTGAACAAAAATTGTCTTTCTGCTGCGTAGTTGATGCATTAGCGTTTCAGCTGCGGCGAAGAAACTTGTTCAGAATGAATGCTGCAGCCGATATGTCCTTACATATTTCGCGAACAAATGTGCACAATTGATTTTTGCAAAACGCTCGCGGCGAATATTCTTGCTGCCGCCGCTAGCGTGAATGCGTTGAGGCGCATCTCACCGAAAAGAAAAGTAAAAGAAGCAAGAAAACAGCACTGCGGCGAATCTTAGTGCCAGGTGTGCGCCTCAACTGCAGCGGGTGTTTGCGCGTTCCATGTGCTAAACATCGGGTGATAAGAAAATTAAGGGGATCAAGGGTTAACTTAAAAAATTAGTTGTGGTTAAACTCTGGTTAACTCCAGTTGAATTACGATACAAACGGCGGAAGCATCTTTTGCCTGGTACATTATAGTCCTATCACGCCCTATCAGTGTAAAGTGCTACATTATTGGGGACACTTAAGCTCATCCTTTAAGAGTATGACGCGAGAGCGTAAGCTACCAGCCCACATATAAATGAGAAGGGTTCAGTGCTGCTGAACCGAATGTGTAGCGAAAGCAATAGCTGCCGGTGGCGCTTATTTGCCGTTCCGCGAAAATACAGCAACGGAAGTGTCAGGTGCGTCACTAAAAAATAAAACACAACCTTAGGCTTTGTTCGAGCATGAAGCGCAGTGCGGAAACTGAAATGTAATATTAATCAAATAGTTTTATGAATTAAAATTACTGTAAGAGCGTAATACATCGGTAGCGTCCGTCGCGCCATCTTTGTGTCGTTTAATAAGTTAAGTTGAAAATTTGCCGTGGCGTAAATCCATAAAAAAGACTTTAAAGCATCTTAAAAGGCGATTGCATGCTGAGAGCTGTCTCTGAACGCAACCTAAAGGTAACTTAAATTCACTGAACACAGGAATTGATTACGTTGAACGTAATTGATTAGTATAACCGTTGTCATACCGTCACATCTTCGCTGCTTTCGCGGCTGGTTTTGGTGCTGTTAAGAACAAAAAACATAGTGTTATGCAACTTAAAGGGGAACATACCCAAGGAAATATGGTCGTAATTTACTTGAATGTTGTGAATTAAAAAAAAAATTGCACCTACATGAATTGAACACATGTCTTATAACCTGGTACGTAGTGCTAATCCATTGCGATACAGAAGCGACGGTATAAGCGGTCTTTAAATGCGCTCTTATTCGTTTTGATTCAACGCACTAAAGATGGCGCGATGTACACAACTGGCATGATCAGAGGATTACTGCAAGCAATTCTAATCCAGTAAACTATTTTATTGCGCATGCATTTTATTTTATGCACTGCAATGCATACTCAAAAAAACATATAGCTTTATTGACTCCCTTTTGATTGTGTTTTATTTTTTTAGTGACGCCACATGGCACCTCCGTTGCTGCAGTTTTCAGGGAACGGTAATACGAGCCGAGGACCGAGCGCTCTTCTTCTTCTTCTTTATCTTCTTCTTCCTCTTCCTCTTTTTCTTCTTCTTCTTTTCCTTTTTCTTTTTCTTTCTGTTCTGCTTCTTCTTCTTCTTCGCGGCTGTTCAAGGTAAAACGTGGCCCTTGACTACGCGACGGGCCGAAACCTGGCGCAGTATTTATGTCGCAATAAAATATGCCATGGTTTTGATTTATTATAAATTAAAAAGACTGAGTATATTGCAAAGCTTTTAAAAGGAACATAATTATATGATTGTTTTTATTCGGGGGAAGAATATCTCCTCGGCAATAAACGCATAAAAGAGGGGAGCGGTTATATAAAAATGAATAAGAATCAGTCTGGGCATAACGGTATAAACATTTCCTAGTTGTACTACTCTAGTTATGCATTCTCGAATAACTGGAATAAAGACGATCATCAGTCAATCTCAGTAACCCAGCAACACGACACCACTGTTCAAATTCTCGGGGTTACATGAAGCGACGCTGAATTTTTGTTTGGCGAAATAGTGCGGAAAGACAGTGTCTCTGCCGTGCGTTGGAGTGCCTAGATGGACCCCTACTGACTGAATTCAAAATTCTAGGTCTCTGGCCGCGGCGATCGTCGGCGGTGAAGGCCTCCCAAGCACTGCTCCACTTCATGAAAATCACGGGCTTGACCGATAGGCTGCGATTTTGCTTTGATGTAAAGTGAGATGACTGTGACGTGATTTGACATGATATGGCTGTGATGTGACTGACTTAACCCATCCCTCTCTCACCCATCACTTTTATATCCACTCATCCCCTTCCCCCAGTGCAGCGTAGTAAACTGGTTTCTTTTACCGGCTAACATCCCTTCCTTTCCTCCTCATCTTCCTTCTTTCCTTCCTTCTCATGAGTCTTTTCGCCTACGGTGTACCATATTTTGAAGAAAATACACATACTGTGTTGTGGAAATGAATATTAATTTAAGTAATAGGGTCACTGTGGAAATACAGGTGGCACATATACTGAGTAAAGTGGAAGAAAAAAGATTGGCTTGCTCGATATTCACAGAACGCACTGCCTCGCGAAGCTAAAGACCAAGACATTGATAACCCTTCCGTTTTGATTTACAACAAAATGTTCGACGAAGCCTGATAGTAAAGGAAGGTCTGCATACGTGCCTAACAAAGCTGTGAATAACTGTAAAAATGTAACAATCTGGAAATGAAGCTGGGCGTATGCATATCATGGCCATACATATGCACAAAGTTCCGAAGGCTGTAATCTTTCTCTCTGCATAAACAGAGCTACGTTTTGGCGCCTTTCGGGTTTCTGAATAAAAGGAAAAGACCGAGTGGCCTGTCACTTCGTTAAGTCTATCGATCCACTCGTTAATCTCGTTAAAAAGTCTCTCTCCCTTTGGAAAGAAAAAAAAATCTAGTTTTTGGTGCATTCGCCGTTGCCCTTTCTCGCAGCTCCAGCTGGCGTACACGCCTGTAGCACGTTGTATGGATTATCGGTCTTCACGCCGAATCAGCCTATTCGATCGTAATCGAATTGGGGGCCGCACATAAAACCCGGGCTGTGAGCGGCAAAAACAACGCAAAGGCGAGGGCCCAGCGCTGAAAAGCGGGAAGGTCTTCAATCTGGCCCCTCTATGGAGCGCCGCAATCGTAAGCGGACGGGAGAGAGCACGAGTGGCGTCGCCTGTTTTCCTCCCGCTGCTCGTCGCATGGAATCGCTTGAAATTTAACGCGGATGGAAACGGCAGTGACGCCTCATTTCTCCTGTTACAGCTCTCTAGCTTTAGACAATGGGACGATTTATGCTTACCGCCACCCTGCGTCCGCCGTCACACGACCGCGGGCGTGTACACAGTGCGAGCAGACGAACGCATTTATACGAGACGTTTGTAGTTAGCGGACCCCTAATTTTTAAAAATGGCCGTTTTGAAAACATGAGAATGGCTTCGACGGCTCAACTGCGCACCGATGTCGGTGAACAACAGCAAACAGGGGATCAATCATAACTGGTAAGCTAGCAAACATAGTTTTGTCATTAAATTTTTAACAATGTCAGTTGGGCATATAATCCGGCAATCAGGATATATAGACAGACATTATTATTACCATATCAGTTTCAGGTTTTCGAAAACGTATTTACCGTCGTCTCTGTAAGCTGAAAACTAGCCTGCCACTCAATACTGCTGTTACAAAAAAAAAGTGTTTTTTTTTTTTTTTTTTGTTCTGAAGGCCACTAGTCAAGCGTGCGATTCTTCTGTATTGGCGGTGTGCGAGGATATTTTGGGGCTTAATTTTCACCCTTTAGCTGTTGGGAAGTTTTTATCCCCAGACTTTTATCGATTGTATATCTAATCGCTCTTGGCCGCCTTTTTCAGATCAGCTGACAGCAGTTTTTTGTATGCCGCAGCATGAAACCTTCTAAATTTTGACACCGAACTTAGCTGGGCAACGGTTGGGCGTGCCAACTTCGATCGATATTAGGATAACTGGTCTCGGACAAGGAAATGAGTTGAAATGTACACGGAACGGGCAACCGAAAATGCATTTGCATCTCGCATCGAATCTGCGCGAGTACTTGCAGCGTAAAAATTGACTCCTCAGAAGCTGGAGATTAAAATACTCCTTTGCCGAACAAGTTGTCTTGCCGGCATTTGTTCGCTGCAGTGCAGCACGGGGTGGACTCTCCGGTTTTCCCATGGATAAAAAGTTAGCGAAGCAGCAACAACAATAACAACAAAAATTTACATCCGAGACAGACAGAAGAACGCGTTTACTTGTTACCCAAGAGAATGAAGCACCATTTACCGGGCCAAGAAGTTTTAATCTGTTTTTTTGCCCGGACGCTGCCTCGAAAGTATATGCTTCCCCCTAGATTGGAGCGCCTTTGTGTGGTTATATTCACTAAACAACGTTTCAGTAGTAATAGTAAAGAGTTATGTTCAAATCAAGTCGTCGTTGATTTTACAACTATTTGGTTTTCATGCTCCTGTCGACCACGGTGCAAGGATGCGGCAGTAACAGACTGAAGTAGAGTGCGCCAGCCTGACTGGGCCAGAACTTTCTTGCATTTCGTAGTGCTGCGAGAAGATTGTGAAGCGGAGTATATACGTTGTCTTCTCACTCTGGGCCCTATATTTAATTTATTTTATCATTTTATTTCTATCAGCCTTCTCCGCGTGAATTCGTTTAACGTGATGAAAACCTAAATTGAAGCTCTGCGACGTGGCCCTCATCGTAGTGCCAAAAAAATATGAAGCCTCCTTTCGATTCGCACGCCCGAAAAAGAAATGCCTAACAGACATATTGTTACGTGGCGGCAAGCCGGTGAACACAGGAGAAAGAGAACGGAGATATGATGTTCGATGACAGTGAGATGACGTTTAATGAAATGTTGGCGGGCCTAGCGCGAGAGCTCCTGCCCGCGCCACTGCCCGCTTCTTGCCCCTTCATCGTCCGTAACAATATTTTGAACGGAAGACGTTGGCACCATGGGCAATTCTCAGTTATTGAAACCTCTCCGTACTTACATGCATTGGGTGACCTTAAGGATACAGCATATATGTGTTTTTGTGCGCGACGCAAAAGCTTGAGCAAACAAGACAAAACAAAACGTGATAATAATTTTTCATGGCGCAAACAAATCGGGATTTGTTTTCGCCATGGGCTTTGTCCAAACTCGGCGAAATTGAGTTTTCAAGCTGGAGCGTGTCGGAGTATTTCCAGAACGTTAACTAAAAGCAGCGTGGCTGAATGAAGGTGTATTTAATCACATCTAGTGGTTCAATTATTATTACATTAGCTACTTTGGACAGTAATGGCTTGTGTACTTGCTCCGTGCCTCACAATTATACTTTGCGGCTCCCAACCTTTTTCAACGAGTGTGAAAAAGGCGGCGTATTGTTACCCAAGCTGTAGAACATTTGCCACACAGAAGAGGGTCCGCTGTTGTATGAATTTGGCATACATTCTTCAGATTGCTTACGTGTGGCACACTAGTTTCCAAATTGACTGCATGATAAATGGAGAGGTGCATGCTAAATGAGAAATTGCATGACGGCACCCGAACTACGGGATATGGGGCGCTGGAGCTCCCTTGGCCAGGCCAACTAGCCGCCTCCTTTATGTGTACCGTCGAATGTTAAACACAGCGCCAGACATCGTTTCGCGTAATGGGACCATGTACTTCTGTCGGATAAAAATAAAAGCTGCTTTGTGATATGAAGCAGATATACTGATATGGTGGAAGAACCGATTCAGGTGTCCCGCCCTGTCATGAGTCCCCATAAGAGCTCGTCGGCATATACGCGCTCATTTTCCCGGCACTTCCGGTTTCTCCGCTCCAAAGGTGTGAAATGCTTTCGTAATATGGGAGAAGACGACTGCAGGGAAAGCGGCGATGCCGAGGGTCGAATAACGGCTGCTTTGCAGGGATGCGAGGTGCTGTAAAGGGGACAGCCGGTGGCAATTTTTCTGCTGCAGTGAACAGCTGCACGGAACGAAATTGTGGCGCGGGGTGAACGACGCCGCACCACTGAAATGCGTTTAAAAAACTACGTCCATGATAGAGGTAGAGGTTGGAGAGGCAGATATCAGGAAGCAACGGCAAGGGGGAAATTTCCCATCGCCACACGAGACGCCCGAAATGGACGAAACGAGGAGAAAAAAAAAATGAAAACGGGATGTGAGGAAAGCTTGTGCTTCGAAATTGATCGCCAGAGGGTGCCGATCGGCTCTCTGGCCGCCCAGCCTGGGTTTCGCCCGTTTAGGCTGTGAGGAAGGGTTCGCGGAAAGGGTTTAGACGCAAGGGTAAAGATGGCGAAGCTCCGGCTTATTGAGACGCGAATAACAGGGCTTCTTATGTATGCGCATACATCCGGATCCCGCCGCAGGCCCGTTTGGTCGTTAGTGACGCGCTGCTGGTCCGTCCGTTCTGGAGCGCCTTCCGGCTGCGCGTCGACCGCTCACCGCGCTGCTGACAGCAGCGAAGTCGCCAACATATTTCTCCCGTTATTTTTTTCCTTTCGCATTTGTAACCATGCCGCGTGCACGCAGCGCCCCTTCCGCCTTTCCGCCGTTCGCGCCCGCGTGAATTTCGCGAAGGCTCTCTTTTTCCAATCGCCGCTTTATTATTATTATTTTTTGTCTGTGCATTTAGAGTCGGGAGTTTCTCCTTCCGGTCACCGCATTTAGTGCGTACGTGCCCCGGAGACCGCGTCGCCTTTTGAGTTTATATGGACACTAAAAATTTCTTTCAATAACAGATTTTCGTCCCCGTGAGCCTTCTTCCTTCCGGTTCATTCGCAGGTGCTGAGCAGGGGCAGTTATCGATCTACGCTCCGTTCGACGTATATATTTTTTATTTCCCCGCAGCGGACCACTTGCTTCTGTCCGTAACGCTGCCTTTCTTGCGCAGCCCTTTGTCGCGAGGAACGGGCGTAATTTCCTCGAGACATGGAAGAGAAACGATATTCCCTAATCGGTTTGGTTATCGGCCTTTGATGCGCAGTTTGTTTTTTCGCCTCGAAGGGGGAAGTACTAGGATGGAGAGGGATTTTGCGTCGTTGCGAGATGTGGATGTCAGTGCTGCATCACAACTCTGAGAGACGTTGGTTCTGCTCAACGCCTAGGTGGTCTCAGTACTTCCAGCTGTGCATTCTAGTCTCACCTAGCATCGTTTGCAGTATTCCTTTGTGTGCATGCAGTCAGCCTAATACCTTGGACGCTCACAAATCGAGAAGTCAAAATTATGTTATGCGACTCTCTGAGACTGCAGTCATCAGCGAAAAATGGGGGCCGTATTATAATTCACTACTTTCCTGTCCTTTCCGTGCCACGTTTGTCGATCCATCCAGTTGCGACGAACTCTCAATGCGATTACTGATTTCTCCAACAGGTTACAAAAGCTAAAGTAACCAAAAGCGCTGATGTTGAGAAAAGCGATGAATTTGTTATTTTCTAGAGCAAATTAGCTCGACCTACCGCGGTTGTCTTATTTTTAATTTGATGCATACTTCGGTCCGGAATCGAGCAGGTATCCCAATCATATTATTTGAAATATATTCCAATTTTCACTTCACGTTCTCATCCCGTTGATGTACTTAGCAACACTGTTGCTCAACAGGATCATTCTGCACAGCTTGAGGAGTGAAATCTGCCTTCGCATCGCGCTTTCAAGCCAAGCATGCGCCATCGCAGCATGTCGTCGCATCAGTGGCCATGACCGACGGCAACGCGCTCATTGCCTCTACTATCTATAAATTATCTCGATCTCTCGCCATGCAATGGGCAGCTCTCCGTAATTTACAAAGAAGTTCTAGGCAGCGGAATATATATTAGCAGAATAGGGCTCGTGCTGATCGGCCTTGTACTCGTCTTCCGCACATCTAATTTCGTCATGATCTTTCTGCTTGGCTCTCAGTGAACGGCCGGTCGAGGTTGAAATATGTCCGCAAAGACTGGCAATTTCCACGTAATGTGTCGCAGCTCTCGCGTCCAATGGTTCCACCTGTATACTTTACGTCCGGTCGTCACCTTCGCGTGACCATCGATCAAGAAGCGGCGGCTGCGGCGGCTGTTCTCCCCATTGCGTCGCGCATGATGCGAGAGGAAGGCGTCGCGGATCCGATGAGGCCCTAGCGAGCTTTGCGCTGTCGCCTCGGCTGTCGCCGCCGCGCCAGCCGCGTGTTCACCGAGCTTCCCGTGATCACGATGAATGATGACCTTCCTGGGGCGTGCCTCCAAAACCTCCTGACGCACGCGTGCCGCAGTTCCTCGCACCCCGATGCGCCTCGGCTGCTTAGCGCGGCCAGCATTGACGCAACAACCCCCCCCCCCCCCTCCCCCCCACCTTCCCCTTCGGGTTCTGACTGACTGACGGCTCTCGGGAGAGTGCCTCTTCCGAGCTGCCCTGCGAGGCCTCTTAAGTTCACATTTACTGACGCGAGCAGTTTAACGCCGTTCTCGGCCGCGCGTTCTTCACCGTCGATTTAGGAGGAGTGGGAATAACTGAACGGGCGCGTGGCTATTTCTGGAGGCTGGGATAGTCACCTTCCCGTGGCCCTCTCGACCCGAACGTTTCGCGCCAGTCATCTTCCCGCTGCCATCTGATGTTTTCTCTGCATCGTAGGGAATGTAACCGAGTTCCTCTACATCTCATTGTTACTTACTTTTTTATAGTAGATTCATTTTTCCTTGAAAAGTTTTCTTAACACGCGTTGATATGTCACTTCTTCCTTAACATTACAGGAGAGCCTCTAGAGCAGGATTTGAACGAATTCACGGCTATTCATTTTTTGTTTTCTTCCGTCTCTCATATACATGTCGTTCTTTCAGCGGAGTGCGTGAGTGCAAAAAAAAAAAAAAAAAAAAAAAAAAACTTTAATTTCCGATATGGCGATTACATGTTATCGGACGTGTAGTGGGACTCTCAGTCCATTGTCCTAGTAGCGCTCTCATATGCTTCAGCCAGAATCAGGCCCTTCCTCGCAGATGCAGTTAAAAAGCTTGGCCGGATCGGCAGACGACTGCAGTGCCGTCAGCTGCATTGACAGTACTATGCAGGTGTAAACGTAACAAACGCGACCTTGCCCTGCAAATGGGCATGTTTTACTGCTCATACCATAATTACAGAATTCGTCCTATAAAATGTGCTAGTCATATGAGCGCTGCACTAGACGTAGGGATTAATTCAACTGAAGCGACGTTTCCTACAATATATCCTACAAAATGCGGTAGTCATATGGGCATTGCATTATACTTACTCGTCAAGTCAACTGAAACGAATATCTCTACACATTGTGTTTCTTTTTTTGTTTTGTTTTTTGCACAAATAATCTTTTTACTGCAGTGTGGAGTTGCTTCTGTAAGGCTGTTTTACTTTGAAACTTGTTCAACATATACCTTGCTCTGTTCCTCTTTTCTGTATACTTCTCATTTAATAAATTAGAACGTGAAACTTCCGCTATTTTGTAGCTATGTTTTCTAAAATGAGTAAGGCCGAAAAACAACAGTGCACTTACTGATAGCGGTTACGAGCTTGCAAGGCTGCTAGCGGTGCTACTTATCATGTTATTTCGTGCCTTTTTCTTGTAGCTCAGGTAAAGAAATTTGTTAAGTTCGTAATTCTCAAGGAAAAAGAAGATATAATCTTTTTCACTTCCGTAAGTACTGAAGAGGTAACCGCAGTGAACATGCGGACCAAGGTCACACGTTTTCAGCCAGTCTCATTATGGTCAGGGGACCGCAGTCAGCACTCTATAAATTTTTTGCATCGCGATGTACACGATTCCCGCGGGCCACCTGGAAAGCAAATCTTCTTACAAGCATGCGTCATCGTCGTGTTGCTTTGCGGCCTGGCTCTGTTTCGATTCGACCTCTAGTCGATTCCAAATCATAGTGCTTTGCAATTTAGAGCTCCCACTATTTTCGCAGATCCGCTCGAGTCGCCCAGCATCCAGGCCCAGTAATGCACCTTCCCAGTTAATTGTTGGTGCAGCGCTGTTACTCTGTCTAGTATATTTGCTTATACTGTGTGTACATGGAAACCACCGACCGACTGTCAACCTCGCTTAAACGCTAACATCACCCGGGTCGAATATGCAAGGGTATGTAGTTGTTGGGGTTTATTCGACCTCTCTCCCTGCCCTCAACCTTCAACCCACAACAGCTAACTTCATATGCTTTCTTTTTCATCGTTTACATTTCGCGCATGCCACATTTTCCATCGGCTGGAAGAATGCATGCCACAGAAATTCACCCGGCGGTATTCCTCGGGAAGTAACCTCACCGCAGATGACATGGCGTCGATCATAACTCCACGAACTCGACAATCGATGTTCACCAATGTTGATGCATTGGACGCGCTTGCAGTAAAAAATGCGAGTGCGAACGAAAGCGTGGAAGTCATCTAGCTGTGTCACCCGCTGAACACAGCAGTGGCGAGTGGTGCGCCGCGCTGGCTTGTTGCACAACCGCAATCGGTCCGCAAGATTTCGTCAGGCCACTTTTCGAGTCCCATGCGTGGCTGTCGAGCAGTGCAGCCGCCGCGTATGGGGGGTCCGCTGGACAGCGGTGATCGTGGCTCGGCGCGATCTCTCTAGATGCGACACATTGTTGCCACTTTTTCCAAGGACGCCATCGTTTGACATCGCTTCTTCTCGAAAATGGGTAATGTTGCTCAAAGGCGAGCTTCTTGCTGCGTTGGATAGCCGTTTCGAAACTTGAGTGCCCACACTCAGCACACGTTGAGGGGTTCGCTCGATATGTGCCTCAAACGTTTACTTTTTGTGCACCGGTAGAGAAGCTCCGCGAGGGCCTTAAAAGGGCTTTGAATGTTGCGCCACGCTCCATAACAGGCTCTGAAAGCATTTGCAAGCGTTCTCTTGAGAATGGTTGCCTCGACTGCACTCCGTTATTCGGAAGCGTATTCTGTGAAGGGAGCTGAGCTGTACGGCGGTCGTGCCTGCACGCCGGAAAATAGAAGGGTAGAGTTGAAGTGCTCCACCAGAATTTTCGCTTATTGCCTGCTTATCAAAATGCTCTGTTGACCTGTCGGTTCTGCTAAAATCTGCTAAAGTCTAGGCTCTCGGCAAGGAACTCATACTGGGAGACAAAAACTGGCGCTCGCCCTGATTGTTTACAAATAATTGGAAGCTCCTTCACGAGTTCCAAGCATATGCTCGCCACACTCCGCACCACCAAACCACTTGAATCACTGGTGTCTAAACATTGTGCAACTACGAGCTGGGGCCATGGGGCTCACTTATTGTAGTGCTGCCCTTCCATGCAGCGCATATACGTTGAAAGGGTGTTAGGGCAGCTCCTGATCTCTCGATGAGGGAACGGAGAAAACGTAGCGACCAAAGTTCTGGAAAACAAATCCTCCAAAAATTCACACGAGACAAAATATCAAGCAAGGCCCGCACTGTTCCATAGAAGTAAATTTGTGTTGCGACTATAAAAGTCCGAAGGATAGCAGTACAATAGTAAAGGATTTCAAAAGGTTTGGTCTGGCTTGTGGGGTTTACCGTCACAAAGCAATTCAGGCTATGAGCGACGCCATCGTGGAGGACTCCGGAAATTGCGACGACCAGGGGTTCTTTAACGTGCACTGACATCGGATAGCACACTGGCAGCTTGCTTTTCTCCTCGATCGAAAAGCGGCCGCCGGGCCCGGGGTTCGATCCCGCTTCCTTGGGCATAGTAGTCGAGTGCCGTAAACACTGCATCACCCCGGCGGGGGATAATTAATAAACCTTGTCTCCACCGGGAATCGAATCTACATCACTTGGATCCCCAGCCAGTTCTCTGGTCCCTCCTCAGTATACGAATTAATATTTCAAAAGTTCTAATTTGCCACTACATTTACATGAGACCACAACCACTTTATTTCAGATAACATAATTTTTCCTGTAATTGGTTGCATATATTCATAAATGGGCACAAGAATGTGGTAAACTATCAGGCGGAGCGTTCATCGTATTTGTATTTTTTACATCCTACCCGCGATAGCGCGCACGTTCCGCTTCACCTCCTTGACGAGTTTATGAGCTTGTCTTTCACATACCTTCAGCGAAGCTCACCGTGGACATTCAGCGTGTCTTTGACCGTAGCCTCTCCTGAGGGCGCCACGATTCGAGAACCGCTCGACCCTTTCACGTGCACCACTTGGTGAGATAACCCTTTTGGCCCGCCTGTCCTTGTGTGCAACCAGCTTTCCTCCCTTTCGTGTTCATTAGCGCAACGAATGCAGGACACACGTGTTCGACCGAACAGCGCGGACGATGGGAGCGCAGAGTGCCGTTCCCCCATCCACTGCCTGTCCACTCTCCAGCGGCAGTACTTGGCTTCGTCCCTGCAGAGAGTGCCGCTGGCGTGTTAGCTGCACAAGGATCAGTGCTCCGTGGTAATTTTCTCTGGCGTGATGAATGACTTTCACAGCAGGAGAGACCACTACGAGCGCGCACTTCAGATTTCGCGAACGCGTATCTGACACGTATGCCTCCTATACTGTATTTCCTTTCTTTCTTTCTTTCTTTCTTTCTTTCTTTCTTTCTTTCTTTCTTTCTTTCTTTCTTTCTTTCTTTCTTTCTTTCTTTCTTCCTTTCTTTCTTTCTTTCTTTCTTTCTTTCTTTCTTTCTTTCTTTCTTTCTTTCTTTTTGCATGCGCGTTTTGTTTTTTAGCTCGCGCGCCTGTTTTCTGGGAAGGGGCATGAGCTCCCGTCCCAGTGATTTGCTAACACTCACGGATGGGAAAGAGGAGCACCTCTTCTCACTTTTCTTTTGCTTTTTTTTTCAGCATAGATATATATCTATGCTGTGCTCCATATGTTCTAGGCTGATACGCCTCCCAGGGTTTTTTAATTAAATACGTTGACTTCGCCTAGAAAAAATTAGTCTTCATTAAGGTATTTATGGATGATTAATAATGATAAGTAATTGCCTGGTATAAGCGGTGATCACGTTTGCCTATTAGCTTGCCCGACTGGCCACTCCTTAAGATTCGGTATTGATGACCTATCAATGCAGTGCACTGACTTCTACCTAATTGATTTCAAGTATTTAGATTTCCAAGCAGTTATCCGGCAGAGAAAATGATTACATCTCGTTATTCAATAATCTGTGCGATTCACCTTTCCTGTCACGGCAGACTGATGAACCTGTGCTTCTTCCTTATGCATTGCAAACATTTAGCTTCGGTTATTTATGTCTCAGTGTAGGCGGCCAACCTTTTTTTTTTTTTTTTTCTAATGGACACGAATTCCCTCCACACTCCACATTCCAAATAACACAGTCCATACATTTGCTCTGTTCAGGGTACCCATGTCCTGTGCGCATATACTGGATTCGCGGTCGTGCTCGCGATCCACATAATATTCAAGTGGATGCTATGACGCATATAAACACATCAGGCGATCCACCACCTTCCCCTATTCCCCCAGATCCGTTCCTGTCCCACGTTTCCGATTCGCAAGTTCTGCCCCAGCGAACACGCGCTCTCATTCCTCCGTATTCGCACCCTCTCCCCCGTAGTCTTACTCGGCAGGAGGAGGTAACAGTGCGCCGGATCCGGACAGGGGCGGCTCTGACCCCATCTGTCCGACATCGATGGCGGGAAAAAGATCTACCAGTGTCTGACAGGTGCCCTCACTGTGACACTCCACCTGACGTCTGCGATGTGCGTCACTTGTTGCGGACGTGTCCATCAACGACTCACATTAGGCAACGAATAATCATGAAGGTGGGCCTGCGGTGGAATCGCGATAGTGACTATGAGAAATGGACAATGGGCAATCGCTATACTGCCAACCTTCTCGAATACATAAGCGCAACTGGACTTCACTCTCTACCTCCTTAACTTTCTATCTCCTGCATCCCATTCCCCCTTTCTCAACTTATGCCTTGTGGCAAACTCTTCGAAAAAAAAAAAAATCCCTACCAAAAAAGGAAGTTCGGGCGGCGCTTTTGCCCTGTAGGGAGCTGTTCTACTAGAAATGCAGTTATGGTTGTTTCCAGCCCTCAATGGCGTTGTCAAAGGGGGTTGCGACTCGTGCCTATAAATACTATGCTAAAAGACGTTCTACTACTCGGTCGCAGGACATTTTCCAGCCACAGCTACCATCACAGGTGTCGCGAAGCGACCGATAAGCGGAAGTGTTACAGGGTAATGTGCAGAGACAGGAATGAAAACCAAAAAAAAAAATGTCGAGACATGCCGTAACGGCCCTACATCGTTTGTTTGCCCTTTTACGCACGTCGCCGTGTCGCGTGAGCTGCCTCAGCAGGCATGCCTGAGATGCTGTTCTCCGAAAGGGCCGACGACGCCCCACTTTTCTTGCTCCTCTTTCCCTCGAACATCTCTCGGCGCTCATCGTTGTCCGAGGGAGCGCCGCCGCGAAGGAAAACAGGCCGCCGCTGTTCCTGACACGCCGACTAAAGAAGCTGCGGCGACGCGAAATGAAGGGGGGCCGGCATAAAAGCGTAGAAACAGAGTGCACAGGGAGGCGCTATCTCGTGCTGGGCCCAACGCTCTGATGAATTGCTTCCGTTCCGAGGAACTCCGCAGCCGCGACTTCCCGTTTTTGTCGCCGCTGTTGGAGGGAGTCTACGTTGTTGGCGGCTCAGCTCAGCCGCTCCAACGGCGGAACCCAGCGCGCCCGCGCGCCCGCTACACGCCGTCGACGCGGCCGAAATTGCAATGAGTCCCCAACGTACGCTCTCTCGCAAATTGTGTTCGGTGTCCCAAAGACAGTGGCGCTTGGCGCGACATTTGCTATCTCCTCAGGAGGCTTCTTTCTCTCGCGCTTTCTGTCGGGCTCTTTCCAGCTCGCTCCGCTTCCTCGTTTTGTTTTCTTTTCTCGGCCGCTTCGTTTCCCTCTCTACTCCTTTCCGGCCAGTCGGGGAATGGCTGAAATGCGAAATCAGCTGTGCGGGGCCAACCAGCGGCCGAGTCCCGGGACGATTGCGACGTTTAATAGCTCTCCTCGACGGGAGGAAGGGAAACGCGCTCCAGTAGTGCTGTGGCGAGAGGCCGCGGGCGACGTGAATCGAAAGATATGCGAGCGGCTCCAGAGCGGCGCTCGTTGCAGCCGTTTACGTCAGACGCGGTAGTTGTGAGGGACGAGGCCTGCGCGTGTCGTGGCAAACGCTTCCCTCCGACTTCACTTCTCTCCACGGCGCTCCTCCCTTTCCGTATACACACAGTAGACATATATTTTTTTGCCCCAAGTTATACTCGCTCTCGCCCTTAGAAGCCCTGTCGGTGCTGTAGTCGAGGGGTCGGAAACGAAGTCCCTCCTGCGTCGTCAAGATAGCCACGATGCTTGTGTTGCGGGTGCAGTGCCCGTTGGCGATCCTTCGTGCCTTGTGTCCTGCACGAAGTACGAATTGGACGCTGATGTCTCCGCCAGTTGTTCTCGCTATCAGCTTTCGTTCTCATGTATAGCATCTTATAACTGGAATGTTTTTTGCAGTCGGCTCGCTATACATGCTAAAAGCTATTTACGCTGCGGGGGTATTTCCACGTAGGCGTCAATGCTTAGCGCATGCGTATTCAAAACCATTCTTTTAGGCATTCCACAGCACTATGAATGCGCTTTGTGGGTTCCTAGGGCCGTATCTGTGCTCACAGGGGAGGTTTAATTGGAACCCCCAGTGTAGGGTAGTAACCGGTTTCTTTGTTTCTTTTACCAGTTAACCTCCCTGCCTTTCCTCTTCATCTTCCTCCGTCTCCTCCCGAATTCTTCAGAAATGCTTGAAGGCGGCACCATAATAATAGATCGATTCTACTAGCTAGAGGGCTTACTTAGAGAGTCGTTTGTCGTTATGTTTATATCGGGTATGGTTTTGCCTCGTAATAGCATGAAATAATTAACAAATGTTGATATGCGAATTTCTGTTTTTGTTATGAAAGTACGAAACGACTGACACAGGCAAAACAACTATATCCAAAACGATACCTGCTTTCGTATTTCCAATGTGCCCCTTGTTGAAAGTTCTTGTCGCGCAATTCTGTAGCATCTCTCTGAAGTATTCTGTAGCGTTGGGATGGTATGACCGCAAGTCAGCTCCTCTCAATTACGCTACGGCTGTTTGCAAAATACTCGTACAGAAACGGATTGATTTTACTTTCACTGTGTGTTTCAGTTGCTTAGTGTTGTGGCTTTGTTTTGCATCGTTGAAGCTTGCAAAATGAGTGGAATTTTAAGCATCATTGTTTCAGTAAGTCAAGTGGATAACATGAACCTTCGTTATTTTTTCCTTCATTTCCTTCTTTAATGTGTTTTCTCATTATCGGAAGAACTCGAGCAAATGGGATAGCACATACTAAGAACTGAAATATAATTTACTCTATTACATGTCTTGGGTGTCTTAAAAAAAATAGTTAGGGGACTGCTAGATATTTATTTTGTTGTTGGGGGTATAGTGACTGAAGTCGAAGCTCCTTTTCTTTTTTTACTTAGGTGTTGAACATTACGCTACAGAATAGAAGGCTTCGATGTTCGAATGGTTGCTTATTAGAGTGGTCTCCAGTACTCACCCTCACACGCCGTTCGGTTCTGCAGCAACGGGGTAGCCATATTAAATTGGTTGCTGGTGGCGGGCAAGTGGATGGACCTTATGCAATACGGAGGTGACGAGAAGATTTGTCATGAGGAAATTTTCACCTTTCAAGAATTGGAACTGCGGCTCGGAGCTGGCGGTATGACATGGGCTGCCACAGCGGAAACTGTACAGTGCAGGTCATCATTGGCACGTGAATCGACACATCTTATTTCCTTTCAGAGCTGCACTAGAAGGGCTACTACAGACTCAGTAGTCAAATCTACTGTAAGAGGTCTCGTCAGACTCAGTACTGTAGAAACGGGTGCATCACCATCTTCGGGCAGGTGTTCTGAGCTCTACGCGATTAAGCATACTCGCGAAGGCCGCCTTTGTTGCTTTGCATCATGTCTGTGCGACGTCATTGCTTCTGACATGAGATCAGTACCCTGACGCATTAATTAGGCATTCTCCGCACATCAGGCGGGGTTATCTCGAAAAGTAAACTATCAAAAGCTCAAAGGGGCCCACGTGGCTGCCCTTTATTACAGATTGTAAGAGATGCCTGCATAAAGTTTCTGAGCAAAATGATACACCTTTAGGCGCAGCGTGAGACGGGCTTTTCCTTCCGGCAAACTCCGGGCTGTGGCTTCCTGCCGTAGCCGTTTGTCGAGCCAGCAGCCGGCTTTAATAGTGTGGCACTCTGTTCGGCTTATGAACGGCCGCTTATACGCCGTCTGATTTTCGGCTGCATGGACGCGCGTGCGGGTGTCGGTGCGGCGGCGGCCCATTAAGCTGGGCGTCCGTCGCGGCACATTATCCTGCGATGCACCGACCCCCAGCCTCGGCGCGAATGAAGAACGGGCCTCCTAATGAGATTGCCCTCTCTCCTCTTCCCGCGCCTGACCCCTGAACCTTAGGAGGATCCTGTCGCCCTCCAAATTAGCGTGGTATGCAATGACACTTTAATTACTCGCCCCGCAAAGCCACTCAGGCGCCTTCTTGGTGCTCGCCCCTTGCAGTCTTTTTCCCCTTTTTTCTTTCTATCTGACACCCTTTCCCGGAATCCCCTTTGCGATGAGTGTCGGCCAAGCACGCAACTGAGGACTCACGAGCGCGGACGTCGCCGTGGGCGCTCCTGTGACAGGCATTCATTGCATGGCAGCTAGGCAGTGCTTGTCTTGTATACTTCCGCATGGGGAGAGGGCAGGGAGAAACTACTCCTGCCATTGGGGCTGCTTGTAAGCTTGACAGGAATACATTTAAAATGTAACTGAACAGGTTTTACACTTCGAGGATGATCAAATATGTGGCTCTTATAGATAAAGCTTCGCAGCTCTTGGTGGTTGGTGGTAGCCTTTGAAATGGTGCCGCAATCGTCGACAAATCTGCGGCGTTTTTCAAGCTTCTTCGCATCACACAATATGATGTGTGTGTGTGTGTGTGTGTGTGTGTGTGTGTGTGTGTGTGTGTGTGTGTGTGTGTGTGTGTGTGTGTGTGTGTGTGTGTGTGTGTGTGTGTGTGTGTGTGTGTGTGTGTGTGTGTGTGTGTGTGTGTGTGTGTGTGTGTGTGTGTGTGTGTGTGTGTGTGTGTGTGTGTGTGTGTGTGTGTGTGTGTGTGTGTGTGTGTGTGTGTGTGTGTGTGTGTGTGTGTGTGTGTGTGTGTGTGTGTGTGTGTGTGTGTGTACGCGCACGCAGGTGGGCGGTGAGTTGGTGGAGGGAGACGATGTCTATTGTATGTTGCCGGTGAAGCTCCAAAGCAGACTTTTGTCTTGAAGGAAGGAAATCACAGCTACTGAAAGCAAAATGAGAAGTGCACAGCTGAAATTTGAAGCCTTACCGTCGGTGACGTCATCATCCAGCATTTCTGCACTTTTCTCACGCTCTGAGGGGGAACACACACTTTGAACGGCAACTGTGCCGGCATTTTAAATGCTAATGCGAAGAAACCTGGTGTGCGCTATCTAGGAGCTTCATACATTAAACCTCGTGGAATTCACAGAACTCGTTCATCCTGCATTTCAAGACACCCCACTAAATTCAAATCGCTTTAGGTTGAGGACGGCTAGCACACCTCCTTATGATAAAAACTAAAGCGCTTGGTAACGTTGCAACTGTTTTCATGTGTACGGCGCTTTGCCACAACTCGGCAAGGTTCAGCGGGAAGAAAAAAAAAACGAGAAAGTCAATGGCTTTTACGGAAACCTACAAGTGAGACAAGAACGATTCGCCTCTTTCACAGGTAACAGGCAGATATGACTCTTCTTCGCCCATGCAGCATGTCTCGCTTTGTAGCGCTCCAAATCTGTTAGTCCGCAGGTTACTCTTGGGCTCACTTCAAAGGTTTGAAGTATTGAGGAGTCTGAGGACGCTGCAACGACCCTACTAGGTCGGCCTGGCTTAAAGTTGGATATCTTTATGATTTACATTATGTATACACCCTTCTGCTTCCTATTTGGCGATGAACTGACTTCGGTGTCAGTCTCCAAAGCAAATAAAAAATAGTCGCCCGTATGGCTTAATTAACATCTCTGACCTCATATACTCGTTTTGCAAAATAAAAATTAAATTGTTTTTTTTTTTTTTGTAGTACGCATTATGCCTCGGGCAAATAGCTATTAGCCTACTGGTGGTTAGGGTTCATTATCTCAGCTCTTCAGTTAGCGTTAATTGGTTTTATCTTCCTAAATTGCATGACGTAAGTGCGGAAGAGAAATCGAAGGAAGTGTCGATAAATGCGCATTCTCTCTTTTTTTTTTTTGAGGCACGCAGTCTGGAATCTTGTGCGCGCAGTTTCTTTTTTTCTTTTCAGTGGGAGTTTTATAATACGGCGACCTCTATCCACTCACCGCATTCATCCGTTTTCTGAAACCATGTAAAATGGCGTATCTTGCACCTCCTCAATGGCAATAAACGCTTTTCTCCGGCTAACAAAGGGCAGGTGTATCAGTGTTGTGGAGAATGCGTGCAGACACCATGAATGAGTGTTGTCGCGCTTAATGAAGGACAGCACTGCTGCCGCAAGCGGGGCTCTTTCAGCGGCAGCGCAGATTTCACTGGAGGCCCTGTCGAGTCCCGTGCATTGTGCGCCTGAATGCCGGGCCGGCCGCTCTTTCAGGTACACAATGCACTAGCACTGCCGAAGTGGACCGAATGAGGGCTCCACGTCGTTCCTTAAGCGAATATACTTCCGCGGTGGGCCGAATGGTTTATGAGAAAAGGAAAGGGAAAGTATTTTTCACTAATTGTGCACATCTGTGCCTCTCCCGAAGAGAAGAGGTGAATAATAGGAAGAAGAGGGGAAGACAGAATGAGTCGCTGGTAGAGTTCTTCGATTAATTTGGAACCGGCCGGAGGAACCGGCCGGAGAGTTCTCATTTCACATCAATGGGGATGCGGCCTCCGCAACCAGTACACCGCTCGGCAAACTTGTACGCCACAGCCTAACAACGTGACCGCTTGCTACGTCGCCTCAGCACTTTGAGCATGTTCTCATCGAAGGACAAGATCTAAGGAAATAAAGTTGGGCACATGTTATAATAAACTACTAATAAGCAATTAAAGTGCGTCGATTTCGTTTACATTATCTCCTAACGTTAAGGCGCTGTTAACACATAAATAGCTGTAAAATCGACCGTTGTGCACTTTTAACCTCTGATAACGTCCAATATGCCGCAAGGTTACTTGCCTCCGCAATGCGTGAAAGCTCTGGCATGCTGTGCAATGTGAGCGTTTCGGAAACTCCGCAGTGGTCGAAATTATTGTCGGCCGTATCCAAGCATCAGCGATTTGCTGATGACATTGCCTTGCTAAGCAACTCGGGGGATGAACTGCAAATAATGATTGGGGACCTAGACAGGAAAAGTAGAAAGGTAGGCTTGAAAATCAATATGCAAAAGACTAAGGTAATGTTCAACAGCCTCGGGAAGGAACAGCAGTTTACATTAGGTAGCGAAGTACTGGAAGTAGTAGGCGATTATGTCTACTTAGGAAAGGTAGTAACCGCAGATCCGGGCCATGAAAAGGAAATAACAAGAATAATAAGACTGGGATGGAGCGCATTTGGCAAGCACTCGCAGATTATGACTAGCAGCTTACCGGTATCGCTCAAGAGGAAAGTATACAACAGTTGCATCTTGCCTGTACTCACCTATGGGGCTAAAACGTGGAGGCTAACCAAGAGAGTTCTACTTAAGTTGAGGACAACCCAGAGGGCTATGGAACGAAAAATGGTAGGGGTAACATTAAGAGATAGGAAGCGTGCAGAGTGAGTCAGAGAAATAACTCAAGTTACCGACATTCTAGTGGAAATTAAGAAGAAGAAATGGACATAGGCAGGACATGTAGTGCGAAGAGAGGATAATCGATGGTCGCTTAGGGTAACAAACTGGATTCCAAGGGAAGGAAAGCGTAGCAGGGGGCGGCAGAAAGTTAGGTGAGCGGATGAGATTAAGAAGTTCGCAGGGGTCAAGTGGATGCAGCTAGCCCAGAACCGGGTTAAGTGGAGAAATATGGGAGAGGCCTTCGCTCTGCAGTGGGTATAATCAGGCTGATGATGATGATGATGATGATGATGATGATGATCCCAGCAATGTCTTTCATAGCCCAGCTGCAGCTTATGGCTTCGATTTAAACGCACGTACCCACTGACGCACCCTAACGAAGCGCACGCATTCAATCAACAACTCCGCTATTTCATGTTGCAAGCGAGGAAAGCTTACGAGAGCAGTCCAGTGCACTCCCCTGTTTAGCCTCTTGTCCGCTGGGGCGCAAGTTTGTGGCGCATCAGAGACGGTCTCACCATAATAATATGTTCAGCTGAAGTTTTGGCAGTTTCTTGTTTTTGAAAATACCACATCTTTAGCCCAGATTCGTTCTGCTTGCGAGCTGCCGGCAGGTGATAAATATTATACAAGCAAGAGTCATGCGTGCGAGCTGGTTCAAACATATCAGTTGTAATTTAGATCCACGGAAGGTATATGCATGCAGTAGCACATATGTAGGTATGTACACGCGTATAGTTTAAATATACGTCAGCAAGAGTTAACTGGGCGTGTTCCAGGTAAGCAAGATGTAATTAGGACGTATATAAGTGAAAGTGATGAACCGGCGAAAAAAAAATCAAAAAGTAGAAAAGAGACGGGAGAAAGAAAGCCATATTCGGCAACATGTAACCGAAATGTGGCATAAAAATACGGCCTCCAAAGCGAACATATTTTGTATCACACGATGTTCGATGCACCACCAGGGAGAACCGTCTTGGACAGGATGGGAGGTTCAGAACATTTGCTTTAAGAATGGTGTCTTGTGCTATTTGCCAACGATTCATCGCATTTTTGACGACCTGTGGCTGCGAAAGAGGGTTTTCATGTCGCCTTTACAATGACTTCGAAGCGCTATGTGATTTGTTTATATTCATCGTGCGTCGCGGCCGAGCGTGAACATCCCGAGATAATTGACTTTGGTAGCATGTGTCACAATGCTTAAAGTCAGTGTAAAACTCGATATAATTCTCGTTCTGAAAGAAGAACGTCGGTCACTGTTTTTACCGAAGAACTGCTGCTATTTCCAAAATAATTTTCGGTGACAATTCAGGATACGTACATACTGAGTGCACGTTTTGCGCCCTGAGAGGCTCGCAAGGCAGGCGGGTGAAAGAAACAGGGATGACGCCGGCAAGTTGCGTGGAACGCCATCTGTTTCTCGTACAACTACACCTGTCTCGTCTTTGCTTTGCGGCCATAACATTTATAACAAAGGTAGATTTTAAGCCTTGCTAGCTTGTCACATTTTTGTTCTGCCATATCATGGCGGCCGTCTTTGATCTAAGCCCACATAGCTTTGCAACTGTTATTCTCCAAACATTTTTGGCTCGACAGTGAGACATCAGGGTTCCTACAGGAAGGGACTTGATGCCAGCTACAATTCAAGAGTTGCGAGCCCGGGTTTCGAGGACTCAAAGCCCGAGCCCTGCTCGGACAGTGAGAAAAATCGCTCTTTCCTGTTCGGCCATGCATTTCAATAGCATCGAACCTGAGCAATAATAGAATGCATACTTCTCAGTCCTCTTTAGCACGCGGCCCTTTGTACTGTTCGATTTCTGTCGAATCACAGCAGATGAACGTAGAAGAAGCGCTCGCAAGTCTGGTCCAGAGTCACAGATATATACGCACACGGAAGCGTTTATGAATTGACCCGATACGTCAGGGCTCCCGCGAGTGTTCTGAAGGCCCTCGAAAGGCAAGAAAGTGGTTAGAGGCTCTCCTTTGAAGATTCTCATTACTAAGCATACGGCGCTAGCGACCGCATATATTAAAGGCACGAAAGACAAGGAAGCGCGGTGGGAGAGCACGGCTTGAGCGTGTGGAGGAGAGCGTGCAGGAGAGCGGTTGGTCGGCGGCTTGCCTGAGCACATGTGTCTGTGTCCTTACTGCCGTCCCCCGGTACTGATCACAAATCATGACATATGTCGTAGATGCACTTCCTTATTTTTCTAAAGGTATACCAGTACACGCTCAAACGGCTCCAGTATCTTTGGCGTTGTTCAGAATAACGCGTACGGACCTTAGAGGAGGTAAAATGGCATAGATGCGTTTATAGCGCTCGGGTAAATTATAGGGTAAATTAATACCCTCTATACTGGCTGGTCTGTCGGACTACATACGAAGTTGATTGTTGAGTGCTTGCGCGTCTGTTCAGCTGCGTCGTGATTCAATTGGCAGAGGTATACAAGCGGCGCCATATGATTTAGAACCATGGCTCGTCGGCGTTTTACACTTCTGTGCCATTCACTTGTTCAGTGCCTTCTTCGATTTTGCAAGGGTATGAAGGACGGAAAGGGGGGGGGGGGAGGGGAGAGAGAGAACTGTGTTGTTTTTTACATCTACCATGGCCACTATTCGAGAGGTGCTTAAGGTCCAGCGTGTACCCGAATGAAGCGCACGGGGTTCAACCGGGGCGCTGGCGCTCCTTCTATTCTGAGATCGGGAAGCGCACTCACCCCTCAACAATGGCTCCAGCTGACGCGCCTTGGCAAGAGCTGCGGCGGGGTCCGTGGCGTCGGCTCCGGGCCCGAACCGGCGGCCCGCTTCACTGGGCGAGACCATTGTTCGTCGCGGAGAAGCGCTTCGCAAACAGCGCCTCTTCCTCTGGGCCGCCGCCTCTACGGACGGGTAGCAAGAAGAAAACGGCCGCGCAGGGAATGACGCGCAAACAGCGCCTCTCTGCGTCGCCGCTTTAAAAGCGGTTTATTATTTTCCTAGGGCGGCGCCGCTGTTGTCGTGGCTGCTCTAGGGTTTCTCGCCAAATTTTATCCTCGTCCGGTGCCTTGCGGTGCACCGACAGTCTCGTCTGTTTCCTTCCCCGGGCCAACTGTCGCCCTATCCGCCCCTGTCTACTGCGGTCTCTGTGGGTCCATGTACTTTCTCTTTTCCCTCCAGAAGCTCGGCGGCCCAGACGTAGGTAATGGCTGCTTTCCGTCTCTTTTCGGGACTTTATTCCATGCTTCTCAGTTGCTCCGTGGCGCCACGAAACACACATGCGGCCGCCGTGTACCCACCGCACTCTCCAAACTGTTTTCGCCTTGTTCAAAGTGGTCATAATTTTATTTTTTAATATTTGAAATCACAGCTCCCCCTTCACTGAACCCAATAGAATAATATACTTGCGCGTCGCTGATGGCGTCGTTGAGAGTGGTCGACTGGTTCCGTGTGAAATGAGGCAGCTGCGTGCTTTTCGATGCCCTGCTATCGTATAGATGTGGAAAGAACTCTTGTGATCGCTTTCTCCAAACTCGATTGCAACTGTTTTCGTTGCAACAATGCGTCTTTCACTCACAGCGCTGTTAAAATTGTTTGTGAATTAAAAATGCTTTTTCATGGATGATCATATCTGATTACCTGCTGCTTTCTCTCCGTGGTTTCATTCTCTACTTACATTAGTCAACACGCTGGTGGTGGACAGTCAGAAAATAAATTTGCAATTCTATGAGCCCCGCTGGGGTGGTGCAGTTGTAGGACACCCGACTACTTTCCGGAATACCCGGGTTCGAACCCGACCTCGGCGGCTGCGTCTCGATGGAGGCGAAACGAAGTGGTGTCCGTGTGCTGTGCGATGTCAGCGTACGGTAAAGATCCCCAGGTGGTCGAAATTACTCCGCAGCCCTCCACTACGGCTCCTCTTTCTCTCTTTCCAGCTTCACTCCCACCTTCCTCCCTTCCCTTACGGCGCGGTTCAGGTGTCTACAGACACAAGTGTGACAGATACTGCGCCTTTTCCTTCCTGTTAACCAATTATTATTATATTCTTTGAGTTTGCGGATGGAGATTTTATTCTGAAGAATTGATAAAAATTACTGCTGGGTGGTCCTATGATTTATAATTGGATTATTTGATACCACCCTATTCGCCAAAGCAGTGCCATTTGGTTTAACCCTAAATATACAACACAAGCAATGCTTTCGATTCAGAATATGCATGTACCGGTTTTTCATCGTACTTATGCCGGCTGGGTGTTAACTCATACTTGTTCCTACAATGCTACAATGTCAAGCACAGACACCGACACACTCAGCGGTCGTGTATTGTCCGCTTTTTCTCCTAAGTGTGCGGGTAGTAGACATATGGTAGTGATCGAATCACGGGTATGTAAAGCTGTAGAAGCGGCGCTCGTTGGTGCGAGGGCGCAGAAATTATTTATCACAATTTAAAAGCAAACCGAATAAGCGTCGGGGACTAATCGTATTATCGGGCAAAATGATTCCGGAATAGACTGCGGTCTTATCGTTGAACCTATATCTCGGCATTTCTGGAGGAGCTGTGCAGAGTGTTCTGCCGGAAGGCCTGAAAAATCTTATGTATGCCATTCTGTCGCCTTAGATCATCTGGTATATTTGTTTACGTTTTGCTGTGTTTAACCACAGTGTACCATTTTTTTTTGTATCCACCCCTGTTACAATCCCTCTAGGAATCGACAGTATTTTGAAATAAATAAAGTAAAATAAAAGGAAGAATGGCCGCATGTTGCAGGCCTCAATGTATGCAAACAACAAAGAAAAAAAATTTTGTCACCAAAAGCAGTATGACCCTTGCTTCTAAGCATCAAGAAAACAGACTACATGTGAAAGAACACACACTCCGACATTGGATATCTATCACAGGTTAAGACACAAAAATTCACCTGCAAGCAGGAACATACCGAAAACCCAAAAGAAAGATGAATATTTCGAAGCGAAAGAAAGAAAGACCCACATAGACAAAATAAATGCACGGTTTTCATTTTCTTAGCGCCACAGCGGTCAAGTGTGGCGCAAAAATAGCTGCAATATGCGGCTGTCTTTTAAGGTTCCTGTATTCTTGTTTTCAGGGCGAAAACGGAAGCTTGCACTTCAAAAAACCCAGCTTGTTGCCCGTCAGCAAGAAGTGACCGGGCTGTGTCTGCTCTTCTTTTCCCATGTCCATTTGTACTCCTAATTTTCAACATGCAGGGTGCTAAAATGCGCGCTTCCAATGTAAAGTTTTCTTCCTCACCCTAAACAGATGAATTTTCTTTTTCGCGGATTTTGTTCTTATACTGCACCATGAGTATGATTAGGTTTCTATAGATATTGGCGCTATGTATGCTTGTGAGCACCTGGTGCTATGCCCCTTAATTTGATCCTTGAAAGTCTCGGAACAGGATGGCGAAGAAAGACGACGTCGCTCCTGAGAATCCGCAAGAAAAAAGAAAGACTAACAAGCAGCAGAAAAGTGTATAAAGCCAAATAAGCCCTGATAATGTAAGTGTGTGTAGAACTATTATCTATTTCAAACCTCGCCTCCAAAATGGCCTGAAGTTTCAGCCCGTGTGGCGGCAACTTTCCAAGGCGAAGAGGCTGCTTGGTTTTGCTCAAGGGATGCCGGGCGTGAGCGAAATTGCCGTAATTAATGGATATAACTCCGTGGTCCGTCCTGGTCTGTTTCACGCAGAGGAATGATGCTCCCTTACATAAATTTACCGTGACGTCTTCCTCGGCGACTTTACACGGTAAACAACTGTAACTCCTTCCTGGCTGAAATTATCATGAGACGCCTGCAAAATTTTTACGCGGGCTAGAATCTGCAACGAATGAAGCTGGCATGTTCTGCCTCCAGGCAATCCCATACAACTGGAGCATGCATTTTATTTTGACTTACTATTTCGACTGTTGTGCGGGCAATCCGCTACCACTTTTTTTGCCCGGCGTTTATGCACTATGGATACGGCGCTTGGTAGCTCGGCATGAATACGCAGGCTAGAACCAGCATCCAAAGCCACATTTTGCTAAAGGCACATTGCGACAACAGCGGTGTAGAGAAGGGGGGGCTTGTTCGTACGTCAGTTAAGGAACTGCGGAGCCTGCCATTGCTGCGTGGCTGAGAGCACACTGTTTTGCTGTGAACATAAGTAGCATGCAGCGCTACACAGAAGTTTGGCAGATGTGGTGAACATTCGTACTAGCCGACGTGAAGGCGCACGTAAGTTCGTAGAATGCGCTGTCTTCCTGCTTTTTCTTATGCTGGCTCAACCAGTGGGTAGAGCTCACATATAATAAATTAAGCATTAGTGTTTGCCAAGTGAAGAAACGGTTAAATTGATCAATTCCTGGCAAGAAAATATTTTCTCAATCGCTGGCGATCGAAAACGCATGGGCTGAGGAACGACAGTTTCAATCGTTTTTCTACGTGATCAAAGAGAGCAACTATTCGTTTCCGCCATGCCTCACCAGACAAAATTTCGCTGCATCTCCAACTGAATGGAGGCAGATATGTGCCTTCCATGGGAGCATAATCCCGATCTTCGCCTTGATTTTCAATCTCTTCTTCTTTTCATGCAGCCTCCGGAAAGAGGATCACAGTTGAAGTCACGATGTCGGCCATAATAGATTAACCTGTAAAAATGTCACCTTAGTGCATATAAATTAGCGGGTAAATGGGCGCTGGCGCATAATTCTCATGCGATCTTGTTTTAACGCAATAACGTTAAAGGTTCCTTAGAAACTCCGGCGTCGGCGTTAGCGTTGTGAGCGAAAATCTCTGGCATGCCGCAGGCAGGTGGTAGCTGGCAGCTGGCTTGGCCAGGCAATGATTATTCGATGGTTTGTGCAGTTTAAAGAGGCCACGCGGTATCGGAAAGTTGGGAGGTGCTGATCTTGGATGCCGAGTCAGGCACGGTGCACATAGGTTACGCAGGCGCGTTTATACAACTTGGTTAAAGCGTGGGTTATGTGTCCCTAAAGACGTAGCTTAAGTGTCCCTCATAATTTTACTTATCAATGATAATTTTTTTTCATTTCCGGATCCATAAATTTCAAACGACACGAAACGACAGGATAGCAGTTCCAATCTTCAGTCATCTACCGCCTTTAGGCAGCGCAACGCAAAAAACGCACAAAGCGGTACAAAAGCAGTCGTGCGACGAAAGAAGCTGACACGTCTGTGGTCCCTCATGGCACGCGGCCTGCGAAACGTCAAATGCGCCAAGCGACTCCTCTCATCCCGCGTAGATCCGTAATAACCAAACACCCTTGTTTGAGAACAGCCCGATGGCGCATCTTGATGACAGCGGCGCCTAACGGCGCATGCTAACGACTGAGAGCAAATTGAAATCATAGACTGGGTTGAGACGACACGTTACGCTTTATGTACCCGCGATTCAGGCGAGACGCTACCCTCGGGTTCCGGTGTTCCTTGTCCGCTTGTGCACGGCATGACTAGTGATTACGGGGCAAAATCTTGCCCGTGTTAAGCGATATGGCTCAAGGGGGCCTCCTCTGTTGATCAGCTTCGTCGAGCCGTAGATCATGGAAATACTTCCAACCCCGGGCTAACACGGGAACTAGCCTTAAGAAAGAAAATCTTGCAAGCTGCAAGGGTACGTGGAGTTGTTCCATATTAATGTTTGATCCTGACTATGCATGGTATTTCGCACTGGATTCTCCTGCCAACGGCTAGGGCTAGGAAAACTAGTCTAAAGACGAATGATATTTCACAATACAGAGGATGGTTTCTGCCAGAGTTATCACACAAAAAATTACCGAAAAGCGGCATGGACGAATCACCGAAACTCGGTAACTAAGCTGCATCCGATGTCTATGAGGTGATTGGCTTGTGCCCGGGGTAAGCGGTGCATGTACTCAAAAAATGGTAATCTGCAAGAAGCGCGGACAGCCGCTGTCTGCCGCCTAATGTGTAGAGTTAATTGTGGATTGCTGTATCGAAGATTAGTTCGTCCTTGTTTGGAAATTTTCGGCGCCATTTGTGTCTCGCCAGCAGCTTCGGCTAAAACATCTCCTTCCGCTTTTCTTTAGCTCTTGCTATTTTTTAGGCACAGACATGTCGTAACCGCTCCCTCTTAATCTGGCGAAAACGGTCGTCGGCCTCGTTGCAGCCTTTCTGTGCATGTACTGCCTTGGCCAGCAAGCAGCCCTCTCATTACGACATTAAACGCCGCTATAACTCACTAGGCGGTGGGGTCTTAGACGGCCAGCTGTTGCGAAATGTCTCAACTACGAGGATCGGAGTCGCGGTTCTATTTCTGCCGCTTTACGGTCCTTCGTGGCACCATTCATTATTCTTATTGCATTCTTTATTTTGTACAGATTTAATAAGCCCAGGTAGGTAGCAGTGATGCAGACGAAATCAGAAAATTCATGTCTGCGCATCTAGAAAACATTCCGCTGACTTCGGAAAGCCTACCCCAATTCCGCTTCCTATTACGCGCTTTGCTAGTGTTCTCTCTACCGAACAACTCTCTATTCACTGTGGGTTGATTAAATTCCTTATATTTCTTACTCAGCTGCTCGGCCTTTCTTGGCTAGACGACAGCTGTTCAAAAGTCACGCTCATTACTCTTTCTTGAAGTATTTCAAGAAGGTCTTAAGCTTCTGGTGCTTTGGAAGAAAAGCATCCTTCTTCTGTGCCGGTCTTTCACTCTTGTGTTCGCATCTGCTCCACCTCGGGTTGCGCAAAGTGTACTGCTGCAGAGTAGTAATGTAGAGGCAGGCGGAACAGTTTTTCTTGATAAGTGCGCGGTTTACAGCGAAGTTGTTGTCGACCTCGTCTGCATCTAGTATTGGGCCTATTGCAAAAAGGTTAAGGTGAACTCAAAGCGAGAGACGCGTAGATATAGGCGGCATGTTGCGCACTATTACTTTTAATGTATTCGTCTACGCTTGCGCTCAAATTTATCCGATAGATTGCGAAACTAATGACGGTTACACAAAACTGCCCACTTTCTAGTCTCCTCTCGCCATCCATCGCCATCGCCCCCCCCCCTCCTCCTCCTTCTCCTCCTCCTCCTCATCTATTCTCGGAGCCCTTCTCAATGACCCAGAACTCACCTCGATATTAACTACATTACCCTTTTCACAAGAGACGGTTCGAAGGTGACACTATACTCCGTTTCATACATCAAGTGCAACACTGCCAAAGCTACAGCTCTTGCTTGCGCTCTCCGCATCCGCGATGAAAAATAGTGCGTACTCTTGACGAGAGCAAATAATAGTTATTTTGTCTGCAAATGTAATACATCTTACATTTGCGATCAACTTCATAAAGAGCACCTTTTTTAGGGAGAAAGGATCGGATTCGATGAATTTGTATGTTTTTACGCCGTTTTCGTTCTCGTCGCGTTTTCGCTGCCCCGCAACCTTGCCAGCTGTGCCACCAGATGGCGCTGGCTGTGCCCTCCGCGCTGCGCATCTCTTTTTAAGAAAATGGTTCTTTGGTGCGCATTTTTTTTTTCTATAAGATCCGCACTGCAAAGATGTCTAAGTACGTGAAGCAAGTTATTGCAAACGTGTATTCTCGGAATAGAGCCCGTTCCCGCAGGAACCACGGCCACAAAACGGCCACAATACGCCTCCATTTTCTTTCTTGGGGACTACTTGCGTAGCTTTCGCGGCGTTGCACCTGATGTATGAAACGGAGTATATGTTCTCTGCCATCGAGAATATGCGTGTACAAACGGGCACTACCATGCACATGATCTCCTATTACTGATGTCTCACTATAGACGCTTTTTCCGGAGTCTGCATTCCGGCAATCAGCGTGCTAGAGGGCCCCCTGATGTTTCAATCCTCATTTCTATTTGACGCGCTACTAGTTTGCAGAACTGTTTTGAGCAATGTCATCATGCGACGTGCCACCACTGCTGGCTCTCTGAATGAACGAAATGGAGAAAAATTATTCATTCTACGCAACGAGGGCTTCTAATTTTGCTCTACGCTTACCATCAAGGCTTGACTGAAGTTGCGCTTCATTGCTGTTCTGCTTGCGACTATAAAGTTAAAAGCGAGTATAAAGTTAAAATAAAAGCTCTCTCTGCTGTTATTCAAAACATCTGGATAGTACAGTCTGTCTCTGGTGCCAAGAATTGCCTAATTGGCAAGGTCATTTCGCCCTTGTGCTAATGTTCATAGTAATAAACGGACAGTGAAGACAAAAGGAAGTTGGACTGTGTCGAATAGACTATGGAATACTTACGATAAGTAGGGCACTTGTACCGATAACACGAATATTTTGAACGCTAGAAAAATAAAAGAAAACGCATGTATCGTTGTCGGCGGCCGATTTCATAAGCAAGCTGCGTGCGTCGACACCGATTTTTTTGCACTCCAATTTCGGAGGCTTTGCTACACTGCCATTCACTAAGAAGCAGCGGTAACCCGGTGCTTATCGGTGTAGGTCTAAATGCCTGGAAATAAAAGCAGAAAGTTTTGGAAAACGCACTTTTAAAGCTTTTTTAGTGGTAGGAAAGTGAAATAAACATCGGAAATTCCCTAATTTGATTTTAAAGTTTTATGAGCGCTTGCTTTCAGTTTAGGTTGATTTTTTTTCCTTCGAAAAGCACTAAAGTGTGTGAAGCGAAAGAGCGGAGCGCGATTTTCGTCGTCATATTTTGGAGTTTTTATGGAGTTTAATGTCCCAAAGCTCTACCGGCTTTGAGTGCAACCTAAGGGAGGGCTGGGAATGATCACGATTACATGTAATTTTTTCACGAGCATTGAGATCCCATAATATATTAGTGTCTTGCGTCTAGTATCCACACAAATGCAATCACCGGCGCCGGGATCTACCTTCGGTCCCCCATTTCAGCAGTTGAATGCCTGTGTCATCGCGTGTCAAGATACCTTCTTTCAGACGTTCATCTTATGTGCAAATTGGCTGAACGGACATCACACACATGTCCCAGGCTGAACATAAGTCAGTCGTAAAGCTATACCTCATAGCTGAAATCGAACGCGCTGCTGCACAAAGAATACCGCGCAAAACCACAAATACTTGCCCGCATAAGCTGCTTTATCCAAATACAAGACTCCTTTTGAGCGGCATTGGTTGTTGTAGCATAGGTTGTTTTCGGGATGGCTTAGCAATAATTTTATGCGAGATATATTGAAGATATTGACCGCCGAAAAATTGACGCGTTTGAATTGTGGTGCTGGCGAAGACTCTTGAGAGTTCCTTGGACTGCCAGAAGGTCAAATCAGTCGATATTGTCGACCATAAAACCTGACTGCTTATTGGAGGGTCAAATTCTAAAGTTAAAGCTCAGCTACTTTGGTCATCTGATGAGAAGAGAGGAGTCGCTGGAGAAAGATTTGATGTTGGGAAAGGTTGAGGGTCGCCGGAGAAGGGGTAGGCAGCGAACGCGATGGTTAGATGGCATCCTCGAGGCACTGCAGATGAAGTTATGTGATATTAGGAAGATAGAGACCGGAAAGCGTGGCGTGACGTGGTCCATAGGGTCACGAAGAGTCGGACACGACTGAACGACTGAACTGAAACTAAATATTGAAGATGCCATCTAGTGAACTTTTGGGAAAACGAGACAAACGCTTGGACTTTATGCAGCAGCGAAGGCTTGTTATTTGTACTTTCGAAGAGCAAGCGAAAGCTAGTGCATGAGAGTTGCTTAATGGTATGAAATCGGCGCCTCCAGTTTCACGCCCGGTAGTACTTTCTGTGTGTGAAGCAGTCACTTGTAGAAAAAGGCGAGCAGTATACAAGTAAAGTTACTCATGAAGATCTCAATGCGACACGTTTCACAAGGCATCGGTTGTCGTGTAAGCGATTTCGGCTGGACACCAATAAAATTTGCGCCAATCAAGCAACAACTACCAATCGTAAGTATTTTATTTCAGAGCAGTCATCGAATCAACCAATGAGTCGATGCTTTTCAGAGGCAAGGAACAGTGCCACCAAGCAAAAAAATCAAGATAATGCGTCCTTTGTAGACCGTATTATTCCAGAGCTGCAAAGCTAAACTGACACTGCCTCACTTCAAGCTTCGCGACACCACATAAGTGTACGTTTACTCAGCTCGAATCACACGCAAGTAAAGTATCATGTAGAGGGGAAGAAAAATGTAGCGCGTTAGGCAGTGCTAACAAACGGATTGACAAATATATCCGTGGCGCGGCACTCTTGAATGGGTTGTGGCTGCACCAAAACCATTTTTCGGTTGATCATTCGAAAAAGGTAAGAGTCATCACACTGAGATGGATATTATTGGCAAGATGGGAAAAGTGACTTAAACACTCAGAAGCATTAAGGTAGTGGATTTATTCGTGGACTGCAAAAAGGAGCACGTGCATTAGATAGGCGGATATGGGTCTAAGCCTGCTTATATATGATCTGATAAATTTAAAGGCTTATACCGGGTGTCCCAGCTAATTTGAACCATCATCATCATCAGCCTGACTATACCCACTGCAGGGCGAAGGCCTCTCCCATATTTCTCCACTTAACCCGGTTCTGTGCTAGCTGCATCCACTTGACCCCTGCGAACTTCTTAATCTCATCCGCCCACCTAACTTTCTGCCGCCCCCTGCTACGCTTTCCTTCCCTTGGAATCCAGTTTGTTACCCCAAGCGACCATCGGTTATCCTCTCTTCGCACTACATGTCCTACCCATGTCCATTTCTTCTTCTTAATTTCCACTAGAATGTCGGTAACTTGAGTTATTTCTCTGACCCACTCTGCACGCTTCCTATCTCTTAATGTTACCCCTACCATTTTTCGTTCCATAGCCCTCTGGATTGTCCTCAACTTAAATAGAACTCTCTTGGTTAGCCTCCACGTTTCAGCGCCATAGGTGAGTACAGGTAAGATGCAACTGTTATATACTTTCCTCTTTAGCGATACCGGTAAGCTGCTAGACATAATCTGCGAGTGCTTGCCAAATGCGCTCCATCCCAGTCTTATTCTTGTTATTTCCTTTTCATGGTCCGGACCTGCGGTTACTACCTGTCCTAAGTAGACATATTCGCCTACTACTTCCAGTACTTCGCTACCTAATGTAAACTGCTGTTCCTTCCCGAGGCTGTTGAACATTACCTTAGTCTTCTGCATATTGATTTTCAAGCCTACTTTCTACTTTTCCTGTCTAGGTCATCAATCATTATTTGTAGTTCATCTCCCGAGTTGCTTAGCAAGGCAATGTCATCAGCAAATCGCAGATTACTGAGGCATTCTCCATCAACCCTTATTCCTAACTGCTCCCATTCCAAGTCTCTGAATACTGCCTCTAATCAAGCTGTGAATAGTACTGGGGAGATTGTGTCTCCTTGCCTAACACCTTTCTTTATGGGAATTTTGTTACTTTCTTTATGTAGAACTATGGTTGCTGTGCAGCCACTGTATATATCTTCCAGCACTTTCTCGTACGGCTCGTCTACCCCCTGATTTCGCAATGCCTGCATCACCGCCGAGGTTTCAACTGAGTCAAATGCTTTAATGCTTTTTCGTAGTCAATGAATGCTATATATAAGGGCTGGTTATATTCCGAGCATTTTTCTATCACCTGATTGATGGTATGGATATGATCGATAGTAGAGTACCGTTCCCGAAACCCTGCTTGATCCTTTGCTTCATTGAAGTCTAAGGTTGTCCTGATTCTATTAGCGATTACCTTAGTAAATACCTTATACGTAACAGACAGTAAGCTGATTGGTCTCTAATTTTTAAGGTCCTTAGAGTCCCCTTTCTTATGAATGAGGATAATGTTTGCATTCTTCCATGGTTCCGGTACCGTCGATGACACCAGGCACTGCGTATACAAGGTGGCCAGTTTTTCTAACACGATATCCCCCCCCCCCCCCCCCCCCCCCGTCCTTCAGCAAATCTGTAGTTATCTGATCCTCTCCAGCTGATTTCCCCCTTTTCATAGTTTCTAATGCTTTCTTGACCTCGTCCTTCGTCACTGGTGGAACGTCTGAAGGTTTTTCCCTACCCCCAATCTCATTACGGTCCTGACTACTTTGGCTACTGTAGAGGCTGCAGCGGTGGCGCAGCGGTAGTACATCCGCCTCGCATGCAAGAGGACCGGGGTTCACATCCCGGTGCCGCGCAGTTCTCCACCGGATAAAAAAAAAAAAAAATCCGCGTGTCGATGGAATTGCATAAACAGGTTTGGGGTGCGACCTGATGCCGGTGAACACCTCCGGCAACGCACTCCCTCACCAGAACAGGAGTTGGCCACCCTGGTGCAGTAATTGGCCGCAACCTCTCACGATAAACTTGAACCATGGGTTACACAATAATATATTTGAGGTAGGTGAGTGAAACCAGTTGCATACAACTGCCAGCCTCCTTGCGCACTACAGGCAATATTTTGTTTTGCAGATACTTAATTGGCTAATTATGTTAATTTTTCTAATTTACTCAATTTTCACCTTAGACCAAAAATGTGATTTGGAAAGTTGTAGAGCACCTTCAGAAACCCTCATTCCATCAATTGCGATAAAGAAATTCTCACGTGTATCTTTTTTTCCGGGCTCATACAAATAATACCACGTGACTAGCGCATTTGAGCACCGCGATTGTGGTGCTCTCAGTCGTGGTTTGAGCGAACGAAATTAGCTGTGGCCGTGTCTCCTCTGCCCCGTTAAAACAGCAGGCCGATATGCCTGCGATGGCTTCTTCGCCCGCGTCAAACAGCTGGCCCATGTGACGGTGCAAGTAGCAGCGAGCGCGGCGAGCCAACACCACCGAGATTCTAATAAGGCCTTTGCATCACCTTCTCTCCCATCACAGAACGTCACGACAAACGTATGAGCGATAAGGTATCAGCCACTGAATCTGCGCGTACAGACTTGGGTAAAGGGACGAGATGACATCATGTGACTAGACTCAAATTCGCGCTCGCACCTTCATTTGCCGGTAATCTATCGTTATCCGCCTGTCGTGACATAGGCTGCTGGGGTGCGCAGTCCTTGCCAAGGTCGCGGTGGCGACGGGCGAGCTCGAGCTCGCTCTAACCATCGCCAACATTTCAGCCTGCCGCTGCAACCGGACCGTCGGGTCACGGCCGCAGCTTCTTTCGTTCGCTCAAACCCCGACTGAGAGCACCACAATCGTGGTGCTCAAATGCGCTAGTCACGTGGTATTATTTGTATTTCGCGGGCTTTCTTTTGAGCCCGGAAAAAAAGATACACGTGAGTTTTTCTTTATCGCGATTAATGGAATAGGGGTTTCTGAAGGAGCTTTACAACTTTCCAATTCACATTTTTGGTCTAAGGTGAATGTTTAAAAAGTTAGAAAAATTAACGTAATTAGCTAATTAAGTAATAGTAAAACAGAAATTGTCTGTGGTGCACAAGGAGGTTGGCAATTGTATGCAACTGGTTTCACTGACCTACCTCAAATACATTATTTTGTAACCCTTGGTTCAAGTTAGCTGGGACATCCGGTATAATGTTCGTGCTTTTAGCGAATGAATCCATGCTGTCCTAACCGTGCGTTTCATTGTTTTCTAAAGCTTAGATTTTTTCACGCAAGCAACCTAATTTTTTTTTTCAACCTGCTCAAAGTTCCCGGAAATTTTGCCTCTGCATTTTGGACGTCATAAGCTAGAACCTAACGGCAGAAAAATATATATTTTTTTTTAATTTGTGTGGCCATAAATGATCTTTTTCTGCAGCTGAAGAGACATGAACATACATAAGTTTATCCATAAAATTATTTTCGGACAGTTTCATTGAACTTCAATTAGATTTGTATTAAAGCCAAGGCGGCCCTGCGGTTAGTCTGCCGCCTTTCTTTGGCGCTGTTTTGTGGTCACGTTTATCCCATGCGGATAGAAGAAGCCAGTGTTCATCTGCTTTGTAATGACTGGAAAGAAAACGCAACAAGAGGCGACGGAGCAGCGAAATATAATTCTGCACTAATACCATGTGAAAAAGCCCGCGCAGCATCGGAATTTTCGGAAATTACTTCTCCGGGAGTGTCCGGATTTGGTTGTTTTGTGATGATGACGTTGATAGATTAGCGTTGATAGATTGGCTTGATAGATTAGCCATTGGGTTCAATCTTTCGGCTACCTTTTCGGTCTTTGAGAGCTTTATTTCTCGTTGGCGTCGGCTGTCACCTCGCGTCGGGGAGGGTGAAAAATATTGTAGTCTCCTTTTCGTTAAATATTTGAATTAGATTTTTTTCACTGGTGGTTTACACAAAAAGAACACCTATGTTTCATGGGCTGGCGTCAAAACTGTTATCGCTGAAGCCACGCTCACGTTTGGAAACAACTAAATTTCAAGCCTTAACGTCTATTTTTCTACCTATTTTTGCAGGTGAGTTCCTTTGACATCTCAACACTTTTCAGATGCGCATCAAATGTAAGTCTGCTGCTCATTATGCATTCTTATTTATCTTCCAGTTAGCGCTTTGCTTGAAAGGAATAGTTGTTTTTTGTTTTTTCTACTCTATGGGTTTTAGTTGTTACATATTTGTACCTGTTTAGTGAATTGTAGATCTTTGTAGATGGGTTTTAGATACTAAGTGGATACTAGGTACGTTATGAAGCTTTATGTTTAGCCAATTCACTAAAGGTAGGTAATCAAATTTTTTGCTTTTGATTTAGAAGGCAATAGCACATTGCGAAATTGACTATCAACATAAGAAGTGAATTTCCCTTTAATATTTCTTAATCAGTATTGCGACTGGAAATATACGAATGGAGAAATACGCACCTGAAGGTTCAGTGAGCTCACTATTTTTTTCGTTCGATTTCAACCAACACCAGCGATGCAAAAAATTTAAAAAGAGGGCTCACTTTTGATGTTGATAACCTTAAAATTCAAATTATATTATTGGCCATTAAACGCAAGGAATGAAAAGTTTATTAGCTAAGTTTAGTTACATATGCGTGCTGTCATTGAGCTCTATATATAGCATATAATGTTCTGCCAATCCGCACGGACAACATCGAGGTATATCTCCCAATATCTGAGATAAAATTCTGTAAAGAGTAAGAAAACAGGCACCCAGTGTAATGTAACGGCTGCTTCACGACGATTTCGGTATGCCTAGTTGCTCCACCATGTACTATTTAATGTTTGTTTTTATCTCTGTGTTAACAACAGAACGTTAGCCTGTCACTGAAGCCAGTTCTGGCCGAATTTATCGAACTTTTTCCCAGCAGCCACACGTGGCACCATCGCTTAAATCGGGGATTCACTCCGCACTCGATTTTATGCCCTTCTATAGCGGCTGTCCGGACTGCCGTCCGAGAAAACTCCCTTTAATACCTGTCCATAATGCGGTTACTAAGGGCGGGCGCCTGCCTGCCGTCTTTTCGAACGCAGAACTGATGAAATGTTTTACAGTTCCGGCGCTACTGTCCCTCTCACCTCGGTGACAGACAAATGCGAAGTAGCGGCGGCTTGCCGTCCCGACGCGGTGTCCGAGCAGCGTGCCATGCTCTATGGCACCCAGTTAGCGGACTTCTCGTGACTCCCCCAGTATAGAGCCCTGCGTCGTCGGCTGTCGCTGCGAGACGGCGCAAATTCTCGTCTTCTTGCTCGGTCGGTTCTCGCGCGGCTTACCCGGTCGTGTGCTTTTGGAGAACGTACCGAGGCGAAGCTAGGCGGGAACCCTTAGGTTCCCGCTGCGCTCGATCCTATTGCTTTTTGCGCACTGGAGAAACCCCGTGGTGTACCATCAGTAATTTGACTGAAGATAAAGCGCACGGGAAGACGCACACAAGAGAAGAAGACACAGGACACGCGCTAATCCTGTGTCTGTGTCTTCTTCTGTGTCTAGCGCGTGTCCTGTGTCTTCTTCTCTTGTGTGCGTCTTCCCGTGCGCTTTATCTTCAGTCAAATTACAATGCACCATCTAGCCCAACTTCAAGTTTTGTTAAACTACCATCAGTAAGTTTGAAGCATTTAGGGATGATATGATTACGCTGTTTACATGGTATTTTACATTTTGGCGACTACTTCGAAAGAGCAGGCACACATTGTCCTTGGGGTAAAACGACTATAATATATATCGTTGAACTTGTGCTGAAGCATTGATGACTACATGGTAAATGTATTCACCAGCTTTATCAACGTACTTTCGCGCTTCCTAATAGTTTATGCACGGGCATTGTTCTACCATGCGCGTGCCGTCGTCTTCGAAGGACATGGTGTTGCATGTCATGCATCAGGTATTTACCGGTGCCATAGTTTCCCTTTTTGCAGATCTACAAATATATCCCTCTGGTAAGAACTATCATAACATAGAAATGAATAAGGACGACTTCCAGCAAAACCAGATACAAAGCGCCTGGAGGAAGTCTACGTCTAGTACTTTTAACAGTGAGCGGCCATTTCGGCTACGTGACTATGCGCCACGCGGCTTCCTATCATTGGACCAGAGCTTATAACGACTTCGTCCTGTCCGTGTGACGGGTTGGGCTTTTGAACAAAGCACGTGAATGTAGTGACTTGGTTTTCGACAGCCAGTGATAATCTCTTAAGTGCAGAAGTGGGTGCTGCTCACCGACGTTCGACCACACGTCTCAACTGCTGCCTTCAGAATTCGAATGTTTGCCCAAATAAGGCGCTGTGACGGTTACGCGAGACCCAAACGAGCGCCGTGGTGAAACAGCAGCATTGATAAGTGAATGATCTCACGGATGGCCCTAGAATGCGTCAGCTATGGTGGAATCCAGCAACGCAAAACAGAACTCGGCGCATGGGGCGCTGACGCGAAGCCGTCGCAAGCTTGTCGCGCAAAGCTATCTCTGAGATCACCGGAATCTGCTCTGATCAATGATCCGCGCGGAGTGCGATGAGGCGAAGGTGCGGTGCCCGCGCAGCGGACGGGCGGCTCATTGCTTGTATCAACATGCGATCGTTCTGCAAGATTAGGCCCGTCCGCGCCCCCGGCAGGCGACCTTCGAGTCCCCACCATTTCTCGCCGCTCGCCCCCGTATTTGTTCCGAGGCTCAATCTGTGCGTCGGCGCTGCAAGAAGGTGGCCACCGCTCAATAATACTCGACGACGCTCGCGTATGCAACCCTTATCATGACGGGGCATGCATCTCGCTCGAATCATAAAGACGTCACGCTTGTTAGTTGGGACGCGCGCCGCCCGTCGTGTGGCCGCGCGTGTAGGTGCGGCGCCTCTGTTTGCGTAGAGGGGCTCGTCCGCTCCCACAGGGCACGAAGGCAGCGGAGCCTGAAACATCTTCTTTTACTTACGCACGCTAATTAGGGGGTTGCGGGTTGCTGCCGCCGCCACGGGTGCTTTCGCAATTAGGGATGTGTGCTCAGGCAAGAGATAAGACAGCCGCGTTCGCTGCTCCGGCAGGCGAGAGAGCCGCATTCGCTCATCTCTAATCACGGGCCTTCCTTGCGGAATCGCTCAGGACAGCGCTTTATTTTATCGGCGCCGTTTTCCGCTCCCTTCTCCGCGTGTTGTTCCAAGAAGCCCTCATCCTACACTTGCTCCCTCCAGCTGGGAGATTCCGTGCAGTGGCGCAAGAAATTGAATTGGCCTCCGTTGCGGACGATGGCTTCGGACAGTTGTATCATGACAATTGTATCTATATGTATGTGCACTACTCGTCTTCTTCAGAAAAACGGCCATAAAATGAACTCTCCAAGCCTGCGATTTCGCACTCTCTGCGCTCCGTTTCTGACTTCATCTTTTTTTAAAAGGTCCTCTACCCTCGCGAAGAAGAAAACAGCTCCATTTCACGCTTTTACCGCTATCGTAAGCCGTGCACGCATTTAGCTCTCCAGGGAAGATCATGAAGCCGCAAGTCTCCTCCGTTCGCCCTCAGCCAGCAACCCTCGCTTAGCGATGCGAGCCTTTCGCCCCTGACCGGCCGGTTATGCTCCTGTCAGTGTCGGCTCCCGATGGTGTGTGCACACTCCTCTTACTCACCTCCGCAGGCGCCGCGCTTCACGCTTTATCGCGCCGCCTCGCACGCAGAATTTGCTTGCGTCATCAAATACGGCATCTGAGTCTGGAACAGCCCGACGCCGGCATCGAAGGGCCGGTCAAAGGCCGTACCGAGCCATCTTTCTTCTCGTCCTGCCCCCTCCCCCAAGGCTCCTTGTTACTTGTTGCACCCGCTGCCCCACCTCCTATGTTGCCTTACCTAGCGTAATTGGTATCAATCAAATAGAGAAGGCGGGGTCGGTGGCACGCACGAAAAATACCGAGCAGCGCGGCCTTGTGGATGTGCGGATCGCCAAAAGCGGACTTGTTGCGGCCTGGCTTCTCGTAGTATCGTAAACAGCGGAGCCTTGCGCCTTACGCACTACAAGTGTGAGCCAACGTTGGTGTAGGCACACCTGACAGCCATGAGCGTGAGATCTAGCGACGGCCGCAACGCGAAGGCGTTGCGGCCTCCTGCTCCCGCTGGAGCCCCACAGGTGGGGATGCAAGAGCGCCTGGAAGAGGCAGCTCCCGTACTCACAGCGGCGTGTTGCCGGGCCGGCACGCAACTTTTGTTGTTACTACAGGCTAATAAAATTCACGGATGTGTTTTTAAATAATCGCATGGCTCTGTATATGGTTGGGAAAATGGCGAAACACATCTAACCGCATAGATGAAACATGAAGGACGCCTGCAGTTAGAGAAACCACGGAAAGCGTACGGGAACGTTTCTGATTATTAATTTTTGGCTTTGATAACAAAGACTGCATTGAATTCCTACAGCATGCATGAATAATAAAGGAAAATTGAAACGTTCTCGCATGTTTTTAGTGGTATCGCTGGCTGCTGTTGTGGTTTGGCTGACTGTTGGCGGCCCTTCATGCATGTCATCCGAGCCCCTCCTTTCCCTAGAGTTGTCCGCCAATATAGATGAATAGAAATTTTTCTTCTGCTGACAGATATAATTGATTAGCCAATTGGGGAACTTATCTCAAGTAGCTGGGTAAATTTATTTAGCATTTGAATGCCAGACACAAATCAAGGCGAAAAGTGCACGTTTGAAGTATTGCGAGAAGCTACAGCTCACGCCGAGTGGGCAGAGCTGCCACTTTCTGATATTTGTTTAAGCAGTTTACATCGGTCAGGCCATGGTAAAGGGCACTGGTGGGGTCTGTATACAAAATGGGTTTCCTGCAGCGACGCTTCGGGGCCAATGTTGAACTTACTTTCGGTTCGTCATGTCCATTGTTACTTTATAATAGCTGTTAGAGCCAGAACAGCCCTACCTAAGCTGCACCGCGGGACAGGACCGAAACACAGTCACCGGTGAGACATCGCTGAACTAGCTATAATCCATATTTGAAATTGAACAAAGACTTGTGAGAACTAACTCGATTTCATATCGTAAGTAAGAAAGGAGGCAAATAAAAAGCTGGGCGCACCTACTCAGTAACCCTCTAGACTATGTGCACGTTCATGATATGGAATTGAGTTTATGCATGAAAGCGCTCTTTTTAATGAAAAGGGCAGGCAGTCGTTAGTGCCGCGCTGTATCCAGTGGAGATTTTCATGGTTAAAATCACCTAATCTTGAAGTATGCCCTTTGCGTTATCTTTGCAACCCGCGGTGAAATCGAGAAAAAGTGACTCGTAAGTTTACGACCATTTCCTAATTGAATGCATTGCGACGAAAGAGGGGGGTTTTCTGCTTTCACCTGGAGATGCACGGCTTCCCTATAGAGCGCACGTGAAAGCGACAGGTGGTCTTATAATGCGAATGTGATCCTGCACCTCTTCTTTTTTTTTTTTTTTTTTTTTTTTTGCGTGGCTTTGAGAGGAACATATCGATTTCATTCCAAGGGCAAGTAAGTGCAGCGTATTATTTTGCGACCCTGCAAGAATTTCTTCTCTGGATATTTTTCACCTGACCGCCTACTTTCCTGTCATATCGTACAACACTGTTTCTAATTCTGAAGCGTAGGTAGCTGAACGCGTTTGAGCTCGCTGAAAGCAGCGGCACGCTACGCCGATGTCGATGCCCTTAAGGCGGCATTTGTCTTGCGCCAGGGATCGGCCGCACCCCAGCCACATTTAGGTGCATGCGATTTCTCAAGGGCCTCCTTCGGTCTTAAGCCGGGGCCGGAAGTGTCCACTTAGGCGGAAATTATGGCCGCTGCAGTTTCTCTCCTCCTTTGGCCGGCCTTTCCCCCTTCTTCTCCTCGCCTAATTGCCAAGTCGGCTTTCTGATGGCCGGTTAGCGTGATGGCGTATGCAGCCGTACTAATGTGAGCCCTGTCCTGCTGATTGCCGTCAGCCAAAACACATTACGTGATGGATAGGTGAAGGAGCCTGCCTCCGTACGTGATTCCTCGCGCAGACTGCGATTTCATGCCGGTTTGCGATCATTCGCACTCGGTCGGTGTCGAAGTGAGCGATGAATAGAGATCGCCCCCAGGACGACACGGACCCTATCTCGAGCGGTTCGCTCGCTGTTTCCGTGGTGGTCGATAAGCACCCACTCGGTGTCAAAGAAGGCGGAACGATGGAGGCGTGCCGAGCGCTGCTTCTCCCAGTTCGTGCAGGTCGTAAAGAGTTCGCGCCTCTGGCAGACGCCTGCCCTACGCTTGTAACGCCTCAGCGAATAGAGTAGTGCTTTTATCGATGAGTCTTCTTTGCGCGTTGAGGACGAAACTATTTTGTGCCGAGAACGGAGTAGACGCATCGTTGGACAGAGGCAGGTAAGCTGGCCAGTCCTAATTTAATATATTTTCGAAGCTGGTAGAAATGACACACTATCGGGAGCATGCCGTCCCAGTGAGCATACAGGCTATGAGGGTCAGCGATATGTTGTGCCATGACATCTCCACAAAAGGTGCCTATAGCACTTCAGAAAGTCACGTGTATGTCATGCCTCATCGACCCTCTAAGATTTTGTACGCGGCATTACCCTACCCAAATCGCACACGGGCTATCAAAGACACCTCAGTGGAAATGAATATTGAAAATCACTTTGGAGGAAATGAAATGGCTCAGTAACTACTTCACTGCTTGGCGGACATCTGAAGAGCGCCGGGACGGAAGCGATGACGGATGGAGCAGCGAAAGAAGGAATAAGAGATTTTGTGCAGTGTTTCAGAGCAATTTTCTGCTACCTGAGGCTCTTTAATCAGCGCTGCCATTGTACAGCGCACGGGAACCTTTTACGTTTCGCTTCCGCCGAAACAACGACACAGACCCGGCTTCTCGTGCTAAGTAGCCAAGATCACTAACCACTGAGTCACCGCTGTAGACCTCTAACACAATACTTCAGATTAATTTCGTCCTCCTAGCTTTATTTAACGTGTACTTGGATCGCATAGCGCATTGTTAATGTTCTTTTTTTTTTTTTTAATTTTATCACCAGTAAAGTGCAGTCGCTACGGTAGGTGCTCGAGCGGTCTCTCTCTACCTCGTGTCGAGTAGATCAATACCTTAGAAAATATAGCGTAGTGGCGCGTCGCGGATAAATAATGTACAGTGTCACACCTTCTGATTTAAATTTCTTTTTCTAATAGCCATATCTTCAGCATAGAGCGCCCCTTTTTAGCGCGCTTGATATCTCAGAATAATAGCCGCAAAATGTAGCACGCGTTGCCCTTTTCATGAACTTTAGTGCAGCAGAACGTGGTTAATATACTCGCGTCGGCGGCGCCCGTTAATAACCTCGACATCATGTCATGCTTCCTGTGGTTACGGGTATGACTGTCGAAGTTTGTAATAGCATGCGTCGCGTCTTTATTCGATGGCAGCGAGTTTTTGACATTTTTTTTTTCATATAGTGCGGTCCTGTATGCAAAAGAGGTCAAGAGAGAGGTATTTCTTTAGTTTTTCGGTTGTAAACCAAGGCGTTTGCGACTAGCCCCGAAAGGTTCAGTGCGCTTACTACCAGTATATTTCGGTTTGGTTTGGTTTGATTTGGTTTGTGGGTTTAACGTCCCAAAGCAACTCAAGCTATGAGAGAAGCTGTAGTGGAGGACGCCTGAAATTTCGACCACCTGGGGTTCTTTACCGTGCACTGACATCGCACAGCACACGGGCGCGTTTGCTTTTCGCCTCCATCGAAAAGCTGCCGCCGAGGCCGGGATTCGATCCCGCGTCTTTGGGAACAGTAGTACACCGCCGTAACCACTTCGCCACACCGTGGGGGTATATTTTTGTAGCAATATATATATATATATATATATATATATATATATATATATATATATATATATATATATATATATATATATATATATATATATATATATAGACCTGGTTTGCTTGGTACTAATGGGGCAGAGTTAAATTCAAACAGGATGTCACACAACTTTCCCGATTATCTATTTTATTCCAACAGTTTCGGACGGTTGACCGTTCTTCTTCCGGGTATAATTGAGAATTCTCAACTCTACCACTGCTTTTCTGAAGGATTACTTTGCTGCTAGCGCATAGCTGTCCTCTTCGAAAGCAATTTTGTCTGCAAGGCAACTGCGACACTTCCTCTGTGGTGGTGGCAGAAGTAGTGCAGAGGGCGCTTGGCGGGAAGGCTTGCGCAACGCCTCGCGCTCTCGCACCAGCACTGCGTAATTAAGCGCGAGTTTCTCACCGTGCACTTTCTAATGCAAGAATTTCCTGCCACTTACGTTGCTGCTGCAACTGCCACTAATGATACGGCGGCAGCCACTATGCCGGCTCGACTGGTGTAAGACACGCTAAGCTTCCCGTCGGCAAACATGCTCGCTTTGGTGCGACCGGCCACTCGACGGAGGCCGATGCGATGCATGTTCGGGCACCGGAAGGAGCGGCCTTGCTCTTCTTGTTGTCCTTCTAATGGTGGCTGCCAGGCACGCCGGCGGTTGCCACGGCGGCGCTGTTGCGTCCATCAGCAGCGTGGTTAACGACCCGCCGCGGCAGCCGCGATCTTGTTCGCGCATGCCGCGGCTAAATTTCCGCGGGCCGCGATGAATGCTCCCGTGTCACTGGAACTTAGCGACAGCACTAATGAGCAGAGGTGTGGCTTCGCGGCTCAGTGCCGCTTTGCCCGCTGTTGGGCAGCGTACGAGACGCAGCGAACGTGACATACGTGCATAGAGGCAAGCGCATGGCGTGTACATTTCTGAATTGGCACGCGCCCCTGCACATCACACTTTTTGAAGCGAAAACTTCACTACGCTAGGTAAAGCCAGTCTTCGAATGGCACCAATTTTGACCTTCAAGCGACCTTGACAGATACTGCGTCATTCCTGTCTTAAAAATCAATTTACAATTTACAAGAAAAAATTTGAAAACATGACCTTGATCCGATTAGGTCTAGGTGTCCACCCAAAAGTGTAAGGCGCCTTCCTTTCCCTGAAAACTTGACTTAAGATCCCCAGGTGGTCGAAATTACTCCGTAGCCCTCCACTACGGCTCCCCTTTCTCTCTTTCCGCTTTCACTCCCACCTTCCTCCCTTCCCTTACGGCGCGGTTCAGGTGTCCACAGAGCAAGTGTGACAGATACTGCGCCTTTCCCTTCCTGTGAACCAACCAACCAACCAACCAAATCATAAAAAAAATAGAGGGTCTCTTTAAAGAGGAGAATGGCGAATGCCTACCCTTCATCTCCTATCGTTTGCCTCTCATCATTTGCCGGTTATCGGCGTTCGTTGCAGTGCTACATATAAATAGAATTGGTTTACAGGAAAGGAAAGACCCAGTATCTGTCACACTTTCTCCGGCTTGTTTGGATGGCACACCATTCGCTCCTGCCGCGTTTCGTTCTTTGGCGCGCGTTCAAGTGTGGTATTGGAGATGGCAGGCAAACTAGACAACAAATCTCGCGGGATCATTGTGGAATATGGCAGATCTCGCTCGCTTAGGATTGAAAAAGCAGTGTTACAGAGGCTATCGCTGCAACACTCACAGCTTTCCCTCTATCACTGGGTTCAAGTCATAATCAAACCCCCCACATTTTTTTGTCCACTAATATCGTAGCGCACGAGACTTTATAGCGACTGCTGATTTCTAAACGCGTTGAGAAGTTTGTCGGTCTTCTCCTCCAGAAAAGCCACTTTGCAGCGATTCCTGAATCCCACGAGTATCGATCACGTTTTGGCAAATAGTGGGAATCGCTCCTGAACAGAGGGTTGCGGTAGCCTTCAGCTGACTTTACTTGACGCCACCTCTCATGTGTATATCATGGAACCATAAGTTGCCACATTACTCGACTTCAGGCGCAGACGCAGAACTTCTCGCCGGCCGGCGACGAAGCAGGAGTTGCTCTCTAGTTTCCGTGCCCAATTTAGCTCCAGTCCAAAAGGTTGGTTGGTTGGTTCATAGGAAGGGAAAGGCGCAATATCTGTCACACTTGCTCTGTGGACACCTGAACCGCGCCGTAAGGGAAGGGAGGAAGGTGGGAGTGAAAGTGAATAGAGAGAAAGGGGATCCGTAGTGGAGGGCTACGGAGTAATTTCGACCACCTGGGGATCTTTAACGTGCCGGAGTACTCGGGTTCGAACCCGACCACGGCGGCTGCGGTTCGATGGAGGCGAAACGAAGTGGCGTCCAGTCCAAGAGGGGCATTCGTTTTTCGGAGAAATATGCACCGTATACCAGAGGCAAACATGCAGCCCGTTGCTTCATCCGCTACGAGGAATCGGTGGGCGCGATCTTGTGCATCTTTAAGAGACGCGTATTTCCGCATGCTTAGTGACGAACCGGGGACCAGTATCCTGCAGTGGCCATTGTTGCGTCATTAAACACCCATGAATTAAGCAGATGGGTGCGCGCTGTATGAGGAATGGGGCCTCTGTAGTAACGAAGACAGAAAAACACATTCGCGCATGACATTCACTGGTGTTTAACTTATATTTTACTGACATACTGCTGCAAAGGAAGCCAATATAATCGGTGCTCTTGACTGGCGGAAAAGAGACAACACAACAGGACCTAAACACAAAAAATAGAACCTATGGGAGCTCGCCAAAGCAACTCTTTGTTCGAGAAAATGTACGCGTGGTCTACTACACTTTTTCCGTTTTCATTGCCTCTTTCTATGCGTCCCCCTCCACCCTTGATATTCTTCGATGGTTAGGGTAAAATACCTGTTTAAAATGTGCGGCGCTGTCGTGTGTATGTGCTCTTTTTACTATTTTCGCTGCAACCTTGCTTCACAGTGCTCCTGGAGCAATTACGCGGTCAAGGAGCTTTTGTTGTGACTTTGCAGTTTGTTTGTGGATAGATATTTACACTTCGCATTTGTAGTTTCCGCATAAAATGATCGGGGTGATGGGAGTCTTAACTCCTTTTCGAATAGTATTGGGCCAGGTACCACACAATATCAAGGCGATACAGCACTGTATATCGACGAAGAGGGGCAAGTCCATTCATTCACTCTCCCGTGTGCCGGCAATACCAGATGACCTTGAAATCACCCACTCATAAGAGCATGCACTCTGTTACCTTAAAGAAGTGCAGGGGTCATAATTAATTAACAGCTGTTTTTAAATGCGCACGTACTTCTTAATTTAATTTGGTGTAAAACCAGCATGACGGAAGCGTCAAAAGGAAAGCACCGAGGAATACAATCACAGAAATCTCGAGGTAGACAGTGCCGCTGCCGGCGATGGCCGTCGTTACTCGCAGTACCCATGGACCGCGTAACCGTTGACTGCATCACGCATCCAATGCTGAGGTCCGGTCGCCAATAAGCCATTGAACCGGTCCTTGGCACAAACGCTTGAAAGCGGAGGATTCGTCAACTAACAACTGTGACCATTACCATACAACAAACTGGAACGGAAGGTAAATAGATAATGGGTTTTATGGAATATTTGAGGGATGCTTAAGCTACGCTCTTGTTGGGTATATGACGTCCCAGCGTTAATGGCTCCCTTCGGCGGTTTCCTTTGCGAAGCCTCGCTCGCTTACAGGCAGCGATTTGTTAATTTGTGCATCTATTATTTTATTACCTTGCGCATACTCGTCATCATGTAGTCGCAGGGTACCACATTATATGAAAGAGCACCCGGCATAGATATGAAAAGCCACGTAATTAAGCTGTAAGAATCGACCTGCGTGGCATAGGTATAGCGTTGCCGGCTGTTTACCTACTGACTACTGTCCGCGACAGGCATACTGGGGCTTTTTCGTTGACAGCAATCACAGCACCGGAGCAAGATTTTCCGCAGTAAGGGTTAACGCCTTAGTACCGGTTTACTGGCTCTGTGCCTTGAATGTGCCTCCCAGGTTTACCTGCATTTGCTAATTTCAATACGAATAAGCAGTAAAGACTGCCAGCGCCTAGAGCGTAAGCAATGCATAAATATTTTATCGGCAGGTGCGGTTCCTGGGAATAAGAAGACACAAAATGGCACCTGTTTCCTTGCCCTCAGTTCTTTGCGCTCGAAAGACAGCCTTCAGTGACAATGGGCGCATGTCGCAGGTCAAAAAGCGATTCTTTTCCGGCACCGTCGTCCACGAGGACGGAGGCCCGCGGCGTGCCGTGCGACACAAGGTGCCTCGTTGCCGCATTACGGTCGCGGCGGTTGTGTGGCGTGACTTGAAGAGCAAGCGGCTCTCGGCGCTGTCAATGGTTTCCTTGTAGCTGCGCAGTTTTACTTGTTCCCTCTTTTGTGAGCAGCCGTTCCCCATTACACCATAAAAATACGAAAGAGGACAAAATAGGGTTTATGCTCACGTTGGCCCTCGGGATGTCATTTGCGCGCCACGGTGTTTTGCGCCGCTATTTCCTGGATATTACGGGCTACGAAAATGAACTCCGTGCCGTCCGCGCCCTCGTTCTTTCTAGCTCTTTTTCATTTTCTCCTGGACGTGGTCCCGCTTTCGGTGACGTCGTTGTTCGGCCCTCGGTGCTAAGTCGACTGGCACCAATTTTCTTTCAGCGTTGTAGCGGCGATCTGTGCTTCCAACTAGTCTCGAGGACTAGTTACTGCTGTTGTATACGGTGAACTATGGAACAGAACGTACTGATAGTTTTATCTTTTTTTTTTTTTAAGGTTAACCATGGATACGTCTGCAGTGTAGAATTTATTGTTTATTTTTCCGGAACCGCGGAACCGGACGAGAATCACCGAGTCTACGTTAACCATAAATAATACTGCTCAAAACGTGTGTTCGGCGATCACTCCATGTTATGATTCTTCAATAATGTGCGTCTGTAAGAGATCACTAAAAAAGTTAAGATCATCCGAATTATAAGCGAGCCAACTTAATGCTGTAAATAACCATATTTCTTCATTTATTGACTTTTTCTGCAATTGTGTTGACCTATTTTTTTTTAACTAAATGAGAAATGTTAACGAAATTAATCTGCTCAAGACGAATGTTCGGCGATTACTCCATGTTCTCATTCTTCATTAATGCACGTCTGTAAGCAATCACTGTGATGTTAGGAAGATAGTGAGAGACCGGAAAGCGTGGCTTGATATGGTCCATAGGATCACGAAGAGTCGGACACGACTGAACTGAACTGAACTGAAGCAATCACTAAGAAAGTTAAGATCATTCAAAATACAAGCGAGCCAACTTAATCTGTCAATAACCATATTTCTTCATTTATTGACTTTTTCTTCGATTGGTTTGAGGACCCTTCTGTTGAAACTAAATGAGAAATGTTTGCTATCAAAGTACACAAACTTATGAGAAAACTCATTGCTACCTTCAGCTTTCCTACTAACGTCTATGCGCCATGGTATAACACTCGCATAAAATGCTTACCTAACGAAAAGAAATTCTTTAATCGTGTCTTCAAACTTGCATCAACACATTCGCTGGTACATGTGTAAGATAACCTCGTAAGCTTACGTCACCGTATAAAAAAAAAGCCAAATGAATACTGTACTGTTTAGGCTAAAACAGATGGTAAATTTTGGTATGCAATTAGCCTATAGAGCGATGAATGACTGCACGGCGCTAGAAGATTAATCACATAACCCTATTCGCGCTAGTCCCCAATTCCTGCGACTCTCCTCAACAATTCCATCATGACGGTGAGGAAGCAGGTGGAGGACAGAGATCATTTCCAATTCCTGCACTTCTTTGGTAGGCGCATATAGTGTAGTGAAGTGATATATGCCAAGCGGTTGTTCCGAAACTCTTGTGTCTAGGTATCGTTAACACACGGAATCGCCGAAAGTGAGTTTGGTACAACCACAATAAGATCGCACATTTTTGGGCGAGTCGGTTGTATACACTTAAACAAGGGAAAGGCGCAAATAAATATACGGGAGAGCACAGTGCAAGCATGGGGCGCACACTCGCAACTCACTTCATTGATAAAAACTCACATATTGATAGCTTCATGTCTGTCAAATCATTACATATAGCACACACCAGCAACTTTTTTTCTTTTTTATAGTTTGTTACATTGCGTACGAAGGTATCACCAGAACTCTCAATGAAAGATGCCTTTGTCAGCTTACGGGCATCTGGTCATGACTGTGCTTCAAGATTTTGACTGTAGCCAGCAAAGGCCGGCATGTCTTATCAGGAATAGCCAAAAAGCGTGCGCTGCAATATGACTCAGAGAATATTGGATCATTTCCTGTAATTCATCGAAAGTTGATGCTCCCTCAGTCGTTCATTTATACGACGGCCTGTTCAGCCATTTTTCGCATATCAGAGGGATTTCATATCCTACCCCTCTTCCCCTCCCCAATTCCTGCTACACAGAGTGGCGTGACGTTTCGTGCATTCTCGCACGCATGTTTTTCTGGAGACGATCCGGGGGCACAAAGAAGCCAACTTGCGTGCGGTGTAGAAAAATACATCTGCACACCGTAGTGATTGGCTGCATCCTTGAGGTTTTGGGACACCCTATGAATATGGTGGCTGCCACCATACTATGAATATAGGGTGCAACCGCCAGTCTGATCTTTGGTCGACCGCCACCTTCATGGGGTGTTCCTGCTTGTGATCGTTGTAGATTGCAGTTCCTTGTTCCCTTCTCGTCCGTGTCTTTATTTGCGAATTTCCCTTGCTGAGGTATACAAACATATGTCCTGTACATAAGATGAGATGGTGCTCTTAAGTGACACATCGTTTTGTTTTGTTAGCAGTTACTGACTGGTTACTTATAATTTGAGTATTACGTTGAAAAACTCATTCTGTTAGACGATGTAAAAAAAAAATGACATTGTCAGCGTGGTCTTCAAGCAGCGGCAAATAAGACGCCGCCCTATACATTCGGGATACCTTTGTCCGAATGGCGTCCACCGGAAGAAATATATGTACAGTTTTCTTTACGTACAGTTGCCGAAGACGGGTCGTCACGTGCGCATGTGGGAGGGCTTTTCGCTGAAGGCTGAAGGACATATTTTTTGCTTAAAATATAAATTAAATGCGCTTTTTGACGCATGAAGTCAAAATGTAGTCGAATTGCATGAAGTGCAATTTGTGTTGTTCCAGTCACATAAAATTAGTGGCTGATGTTTATAATTCTAGAGTATGAAATAGGCATAAAGAGGTCACGAAAATCAGTGTAGGAGTCTAAGCTATTTGCCTGACCGCTAATTAACTGAGGGTAACCGAAATATGCAGAACCACGGTAGAGTACCAAGCAGTGGGAAAGTATCATCGGAGTATCGTTAAACAGGCGTCCGTAATTAACAACCAATTCTCAAAGGCTCAGTCTTTAATGAGAGCCTGCACGAAACCTCTAGCACTAACAGGCATGTCTCCAGCTGTTTTGGGTTTGACGAAATAGCTTGCCAATACTTCCGTATACGTTTTGCGCGTTGTTTCAGAGCGTTAGCTCTACTCAACGTTCTTAGATAGAGACAGTTAGAAATCTCCGCAGTACGAAGTGGGCCAAATCGATCGCCGATCTGGTGTGAGTTGATCGCAAAACGACTGCAGCACCCCTCTGCCCCGATGCAGTAGATGGGTGAGGCCATAGAACTAATACACAGGCAGAAATTTTAAAATATTACTTACCCTTTTTTTTTCAGCAACGCAAGGGAAAATAAATCGGCGCCTGCGTTCTTTAAACATATTTGTACGCATGAAACGCCACTGCGTTTGTATCCGCATCTCAAACAGGCAGGTAACAGCCGACACCGCGTCTGCAGCCTCATTGCTTCAAAACGTCAGTAGGCGCGGTGGCTTTCACAGAAAAGTGTGTTAAAAACGCGAGAGCAATTTTATTATCCATTGTATTGCTAAAAGAAGAGTGTTAGTAGTATTTATGCCCACATCCTGGTATAACAGGATGTGGAACATCCTGTTATACTGCGAGCGTCACGTTGCACGTGATCATTAGTGAGGGCGGCAGCTGTGCACAAACCCTCCTACGCATTATATATATATATATATATATATATATATATATATATATATATATATATATATATATATATATATATATATATATATATATATATATATATATATATATATACTGAGCCCCGCATCTAGCAGCGCCGCTAATTGCGCCATGCGCGAACTGATCGTTCCAGAGACGCGAGTCAGCCGTACAAAAGCACGCTGGTGTCCAGTTGTGGCTAGCAAGGATATGTTCCCAGCATCCCGTATACACAGCGGATAAGCGCACCAGTATTCCTATTACGGGCATATAACACGTACTCGTCTTCTCCGGCAGTCTGAGAAGCCCTGCATTGGATGCGCCACTCGTCACGACAGAAGACCGCGTGTTTAGGTGCAGGCTGACGACGGGAGCCCAGGCCAGCATTCGCCGTAGCAGCCGGTCTCCTCTTCCCGCTCTTGCGTTGTACACGCTTGTATGTTGCCGTTTCTGTCACGTGCGGTGTCCGTTCCTCGGCGGTCCACCAGGCCTCGCCAAGCCTTTAAGGGCCGCCATCCGTCGCCGCTGCTTCGGCCCGCCCTTTTCGTGATATAGGTCCTGCGTCACTTCAGACCGTTCACTGCATGATGCATGTACGCTGTTAGCGGCGTCCATTTTAGGAAGCCTTGTTGGTGGGGCTCCATACTCGTGTGTGAGACTGCTGTCGCCTGGCGTAAGTCTGATTTATGCGTCGCAAAGGTCGTGCTGTTGAAAGCACCGGTCTTATTTGGAGGGCATTTTGTTTTTGAGCAAGTCGTTTTCTGGTTGTTGCTCCCAAAAACGCTATTTCTCAGTACTTTAAATATCTTAGCTCCAAGCAAGCTCATAGCGCCCTTGATAATTACATTGTTCTTGCACGCTGTTTAATTTGTATTTGCTGTTCAAAGCTAGACCCTTACACACTTGCGTTATCCGAAGAGAGCAGCCAGCTATCGCGGGCCGCTGTATAACAGCAACAAAATGGGAGAAGTACGAGTACGTGGGGTTGCTTTTAATGATTTGGAAATCCCGAAGCAACAGGTTTCCACTATTTATACTTGCAATAGTATGTTCATAACAAATGTCTCCGCCAGTCTGTGCGCATATGATTGCTATAACGCAAAAAAAAAAAAAATTGCGACTAGGATTATACAAGGGCTGATTTGCGTCTAGGGAAACAAATGTATGCATCATGATTGCTTTCCTGTGTACTAGCGCGTTCAATTTTCCATCCAGATCGCCAAAATTGCCCACTTATATCTGTAAAAATCTGGCTTTTCCCTAGCGCGAATAACGTGCTTAGGTTGCGCCGGTGGAGTTAACTGGCCCCAGTAGCGACGTCGAGTGGATGCATGTAAAGTCGCTGAGTGTAGGCTTCAAGCGAAACCGAGCTTCTGACGTACGTTGCAGTGTCGCTTCACACGGTTTTCCGCATTTTTTTATTTTATTTTGGCCCCCCACTTTAGGGAGCCCAACATCTCTTCGCTCTCAGATGTAGGTTTGCAGTTGCGTTAACCGTGACACGGTCGGGCAGCGTGTGTTCGCAGAGTTGACCCCTCGGCGGCGCCACATGTCTTCTCGCTAATTAGGATGCCTATACAAAAAACTCGCAAGAAAGAATGACCATTGCTATTACTCCGTTTCATCTGCGAGAACGTAGTGACCTCGCACCGACAGGTGAATTCGGGGAAGATGAACCTCGCGAGTTTAATGGACCGCAGCTGCTCTTCCAGCGCGGTGTGTGAAACGCTGAGAGCAGAGCCAGAACCGCGGTTCCACTTTGGCAGAGTGGTACTGAAGGGACCCGCGGCGCATTGAATCTCTTATTTCTTTCTCTCCTCAAAGAGAGCAGAGAAGCAGATAAAGGGAGCGATAAAAAGAGCGGCATGGGCACATCTGTGCCCTTATACGCGGCCGTTTTGTAAATACGGGGCCGTTCATTTATCAGACCTTACCGCCACGAACCACTGTCTCTCGAGATAAAAAAGATACGAAGTGGAGGCTATAGATAACGATGAAGAGGAGAGAGAATGGTGCGCAGAGATGGAGAGAACGCTATGTTGAAGCCCTGAAAGGCAGCAAACAGCACAAAGAGCCGAGGATGCTGGGAGCGAAAGATTCACGCCACCGCCGCCGAGGTGGCTCAAGCGTCTCGTAGCTGACGTGATTAATGGCAACCGCCGTGTAATTAATGCCTCGCTCCCGCCCATCGCCGTCTACGGCCGGAGAAGGGAACGCACGGAAAGGAAACAAATAAGTGCTGATTATGCGCTCACAGAAAAAGAACGAACAATAAAAGAAAAGAAGGATCGATAGCACTTGCGAGGCGAACGCGAGCTGCGAATTTTTTTTGCTCTTTTGTTCCGTAACGTTTTGGGTTCTCTTGGTGCGGTCCGGTCGTGTCGGAAGCAGGTTTCCTAAATCCAGGCAGCACTTGGCCCGCCGTTCTTTTGTCCAAAGATGCCGACACGAGATAGGGAAAAACCGGGGGAGGGGAGGGGGGGGCGGCACTTTACTTCAAAGTAACGTGATGGAAGTGTGATTTACATTTCTTTGTCCGATAATTGAGGATAGGGCGGACCTCATCGGGAAGAAGAGGAGTTTGTCTGATCCTTTGTCGTTTTTGTTTTCGTCATCTTACCTATGTTGTCAACTTTCTGATGGAATATGATGTTAAAGTGGCCCACTCATTAGAAGAAGGTCACTCCTTATATGGAGCGAAATTGAATGAGAAGGGAAAGAGAACATGAAAGTGCAGAACTTATGACCTTCGTAACGCGAGAAGGATTTGGGCCGATAGGGGCGCCGCCTTCCACGGTCGCTTTCGGCCCGTCAGCTATGTGACAGACACAAGGCTCATAGAGCCTTCGGTCGCATCAAATATTGTGACTGGCACGCTGTGATTTGAGCTCCCGAAGCAGAATTTTGTGAATGACAAATAAGCGTCATTGTTACACTTGTGAATCTATAGACATATTTTTGCTCAAGAAACAAAAAACGCCCGTGTGCGGAAGGAAGCCTTAGCCGGTGTTGCACGTTAAACCATGCAATTCTAATAAGAGAGTAATTACTCATTGGCATCCACCAGAGCGGAGCCATACGGCTACAAAGGAAAGCTATACAGCTTTCTCAGAAACTTCGTAGTTAAAGAGAAATTGGTCCTGATCCGGGAATCAAACCCGGCACCACCGCCTTTCTGAGCCGTCGCTCGACCGACAGATCAGACGATAGGGCGAGAACGAATTAATCGATAACTATTGACCAACCATATAATTCAAACCAAACCTCAATACACCGAATTGCCACCGCTGCTGAAGGGCCTTGAGGCGTCGCTTATTATTCGCGATTTAATTGAAGGTTAGACAGCCAGTGGGAAGGTGCGTGTATCCGTTAAGGTGGTAAGTGCGTTCGTCGCGCTGCCATCCCGCTGGCCACCGTTGTTGGCCCACACATCCTCTTCGATGCCTGCGTGCGCACCCACCGAGGAAATTTTCGCAGTAATGTTAAATTTTGCTTTAGAACCTGGAATTTAGCTAATAAATCATCCACGATGGCAAGGAGTGTTGACGCGCTTGCGCTAACTCGTCTGGATGTTTCCAAACCTTTGAGATGAGCCTGCGAAGAGGTGAATCATGTGCCCGCAGACTTGTTGAGAAATCCATTTAAAAAGACGGCAGAAAATTTCCTGTTGTCACAAAAACATTTCTGTGAAGTTTGTGATAGTGAACCTGTGGTGCCTCCAGACATTTCTACAGTAACAGCAGAATTTTGTGTAGTTGCGACAAAAAAGCACTACACGACGAAAGACTAAAGAAGTGTAGCAAAAGAAAAACTGAGAAATCTGAAAACGTGCTGCACAACTACAGAACAAAAAAGTTGTCGTTACGATGAGCCTACAAAATGTTTTGTTGTATTTTTAACGTCATTGTGTAGTTTTGTGTTTAATCTGTGATGGCAAGTGTTTGCAATGCCCGATGTGCTGCTTTGAGGAATGCTGCAAAACCCCGCAATGTCGACATCGTCGACGATTGGGAGTGCAACCGCATTTTCGATGCGATGGAAAATGCCTACCCACACGTCGCTTTCCGGAAACTCTTGAGAACTCTAAACACGATGACATATCACTGTCACCGGCTGTGGGAAGCACAGCCTTTGCCGTATTGATGTATACGAGGGACGTCATTCATAAAGGTTTTATTACTAGCTTGCAGAAAGGCAGATACAAAGATGTAGCAGGAGTGGGAGTGGGATTAATGCACATTCTACGCCCAAAACCAAGTACTTCAGCCGCGGATGAACGGGGCGGAGCAGAGCATCACTCTAATTTTCATCCATTGTGTCCTGCGTTGTGTCCTCCGCTACTGTCCCGGAGTTCCTGTGTTAGATCCCGACCGCCGGCGGCTGCGTTTCGATGGAGGCGAAACGAAAAGGCGTCCGTGTGCTGTGCGTTGTCGGTGCATGTTGATTACCCCAGGGGGTCGAAATTACTCCGTAGCCCTCCACTGCGGCTTTCCTTTCTCTTTACACTGCCACTCCCACCTTCCTCCCTTCCCTTACGGCGCGGGACAAGTGTCCACAGAATTTATAAAGATCATTCTCATGAAAATCTCTTTCTCGTCGTTATGGATGCGTTATCGCGTATTCTTCGTGGGGAAGATAGTTTGGTTTGTGGGGTTTAACGTCCCAAAGCAACTCAGGCTATGAGAGACGCCGTAGTGGAGGATTCCGGAAATTTCGACCCCCTGGGATTCTTTAACGTGCACTGACATCGCGCAGCACACGGGCGCCTTGCTTTTCGCCTCCATCGAAAAGCGACCGCCGAGGCCGGGATTCGATCGCGCGCCCTTGGGAACAGTAGTCGAGCGCCGTAACCACTGCGCCATCCCGGCGGGGTTCTTCGTGATAAAGAAGAGGAAATAGTTATTTTGCTTGAGGTCTAGTGAATACGGAGGATAATGCAATATTTTGTAGCCTAAGTGGGCCGCGTGTGTCTCACACACCCGTGCTTAGTGAAGCGGTGCATCGGCACGCAGCAGGCAAAAAATTTCCGCAAGCGTGCAGCAATCTACGTCATCTGCAGGTTGCTGTAAAAAATGGTCATCACTGAGTCTGCTTTCGCATTAACCTGTACCGCTATCTATTCTACAGTTACACAAACCGGTATACAGTTATACGGCCCCGTCGGGGTGACGCAAGGGGTAGGGCGCTCGACTACTGTTCCCACGGATGCAGGATATCTCATCCCGGCCTTGGCGGCCGCTTTTCCATGCAGACGAAAAGAAAGGCTCTCGCGTTCTGTGCGATCTCAGTGCACGTTAAAGAACCCCAGGTGGTCGAAATTTCCGCAGTTCTCCACTGCGGCGTCTCTCACAGTCTGAATCGCTTTGGGACGTTAAACCCCACTAGCCAAACGACTTACACACCAGTCAGAGAGCTTCTCGTTGCGATTTCTCGTTGCGATTTCTCGTTGCGATTTCTCGTTGCGATTTCTCGCTGCGATTTCTGGTGCACCAGCCAGAGACGGTTGCCAACTCCTTTCTTGGTCGTCCTGGCTTGGTTAGTGACCTAAAATCTCTTGCATCGTTTAGCGACTTTCGTATAGGTTTTAAAATTATCGATATACAAGGCCATTATGCTGCCGGTTTTAATGTCATGCTCTCGCGGTATTCTGTGGTGCTATATAGGACACCGTTTTTATATTGCGATAAAATTAGGTAGGTGTACGTTATTTTAACGCCTCTTGTGGGCGCCTTTTTTAAAGGTATGGCACCGATAATACGAAATTCATGAACACCGGGCCCTCGTATTTTTTGGTGGGACTTCCCAGTTTAACACCGAAGAAATCAGCAGTAAACATACGCCAAATACATGTTTGGATATTCTGTTTATGAGAAATATATCAGAATTTCGGCATCTAAGGCATAGCTAGCTGGCTGTTTTGTACAGTTACACTCAGTCAGTTGAAAATGAACGAATTAGTTGTAACGGTCGTACTGTTAGTCAATCAGTGAATTTGCGGTGCCTGATTTATTTCTCCACTTGCATGCTTATACGCGCGCACTCTAACTTCTACCGTTAATGCTTATACGCTTCCGCTGACAAGGAAGAGACTACTACCTCACCCCTGCTAGCTAAGCACTCTCTGTTCACGTATTCAGCCCTGCCCGGCGAGGTGGTTGTGGCCCACTGAGCTTAGGACATTATCTATGACGTCCAGTTGTTTTCTTGGTCACCCGCCAAATCATTGCCCATGCAATTCGTTATGTCATTAAATCACAAGGCACTACACAACGACGCTTTGGCAACAAGGAGCTACGGAAAATGCCCCATAGAATATTGAACAATATAGTCGAAAGAACCATGCCCGGAGGTGCATCGACAATGTTATTTACAGCTTCCCTATTTTCTGATCTGGCAAAAAATAGCTATAATTTTATTGTTATTTCCGATTAAAAATTTGAATTTGAATTTTGGTGACAAAGCAGAGAGAGAGAGAGAAAAAACTTTTAATGAGCGTAATAATCAGTAAGAATTCGCAGGAGCTGGGTGGTCGGTGCCCCTAGTCCAGGGTTCCGCTGGCAGCAGCTGACTTGCTGACTAGCTGGATAATCCAGGCTTGCTGGTCCAGGTTGTCGCTGGTCAGGGCCGCCTCCCACTGCTCGTGTGTCGGGCATGGCACTAGTAACGTTGGGTCAGGTTTGTCCTGGCATTCCCAAGAGATGTGATAGAGGGTGGGGCTTGCACCGCACCAAGGACAGTAAATCGTGTATTTTGTTGGGCTTATCTTATTTAAAATGTGAAGATTAGGGAATGTGTTTGTATTTTTCTCCAGTCTATAGCGTCCGAGGAGGGAAGTTGTTTGTGTGGTGGTGAGAAAATTCTTCTTTCTAACCGTAGGTGTTCCAGCCTGTCGCCGTAGGGTCCTAGGAGAGGGGTGGGGTAGGGATGGGGATCCGCCCGGTTTGTGAGAGCTCGGGCTAGATCATTCGCTACCTCATTTCCTTCTAGGCACTCGTGTCTAGGTGTCCATGTAATTGTGTGCGTCTGGGAGATGGAACGTAATATTGCACACGCTCTTCTGTGAGATTTTCCGGCCAGGTAGTCCCTGCAGGCTGGTTGGGAGTCCGTCACTACGTGTGATGACTTCTTTTGGTTTTCTTGTGTTTTTATGGTGACGGCTATTGCCAGTGATTCCGCTTCCGCAGGATCCTTGGCATAGATCGAAGCCTGAATAATTGGCCTCTTCTGGTGGTCAACTGCAGCTATTGTGAACTTGCCAGGCTCGCCGTAAGCCCCTATGTCCACGTAGACAACTTCCGCGTCTTAAGACAATTGTTTTTCCAATGATTTGACTCTGGCTTTCCTTCGACCCTTCTGCAACTCATGGTGCATGTGCTTGGGTATCGGGTTCACACAGATGTTGTTTCTTGTGGATGGCGGAATTTGTGATTTGATCTCAGAAGTTCTTAGTGCCTGCCATAGCCCTAGTTTTGACAGGATTTCCCTACCCGCCTGCGTTGTTGTTAGGCGTTGTTTCTGACACTCTAGAACCGCCTCCTTGAGCTCCTCGAAGTTGTTGTGCACTCCGAGTGCCCAAAAACGTTCCGTTGATGTTGTTGGCGGGAGGTTTAGGGCCGTTTTATAGGCTCCTCTTATGATAGTGTCAATGACCCTTTTATCAGTGATTCTAATTTCGTGATATGGGAGCCCATAGGTAATCCTGCTAACGACTAGGGCTTGTACAAGGCGGAGGGTGTCCTCCTCCCTCATCCCTTTCCGGTGCCAGGTCACCCTTCTAATCATTCTGGAAATTTGGTCGACTGTGGTTTTGAGTGTTTTGATTGTATAATCCACTCTCAAATTGCTTTGCAACCACAGCCCCAAAACTCTGATCTTGTCCTTCTCTTGAATTGTCTGGTCTCCTAGAGAGAGCTGAATTTCTCCTGGGGACTTGTAATTTCTTCTGTGTAGCCTGATAAGTTCGGATTTTTCTGGGGAGCATTGAAGACCACTCTCCCCGGCAAATTCCTCGACTAGGTCTATAGCGGCTTGCAGAGCTTCTTCTTTTTGCGCCAAGGATCCCTGAGTAGCCCAGATGGTGATGTCGTCCGCGTATAAAGTGAAACCAATATCAGTGCGGGTCAACAGTTTTTTTGCTAAATTTATCATTGCTATGTTAAATAGCATTGGAGAGATTATAGAACCCTGCGGTGTACCTTTGTTCGGCATGGGTACTTTTGGTGATCGGATCTCTCCAATTCCTATGGTGGCTGTGCGATCTGAGAAGAAAGCCTTCACGTATTTGAAGATTTGAAGCTGAGAAATCGCAGTTTCAGTCGGTATCTTTAAAGTGACTATGGCTTAGTTGCGTTTTTTTTAAAGCTTACTTTATTGAGACGAGGGTTTGAAAACTGGTGCATAACGAACAAGACGTGACTGATGGTAATTACGACAAGCCCACTCGTTTTCTTTTGCTTAGAATTATTGCAGCATAGGCGCCACTACGACGAACTGTAATAAATTATCTGAGCTATTGTTAATTTAAACAGCGCGAACAGGAAGGCACAGGACAATATACAAGGAAGCCACTGCACAAGCGCTGACTCACAACTCAGCCTAAGCCTTTATTCCAAGGAAAGTGGCAAGGACAATATATTTCTGGTCTCACATAGACATTCCTGTGAAACAATGATGAAGGAGAAGTGTACTCCCATGTTTAACCAGGTTAGGATTTTTTATCGCCACAAAGAAAAGTTGACGAAAGAAATACCTGAAGCATATTTCATTTCAATGGACAGTAATTGTGTCAGCAAGACTTCTCTTGCTCTTTCAAGTAAAGATATTTTTTTCGTAGTGACTTTTTGTGTAGCAGGTGAATCCAGGGGTCATTTCACGTGATTGCTCTGTTTTCTTTATGTTTGATATCTGGGCCTCAGGCTGAGTAAAGGCTTAGGTTGAGTTGTGAGTCAGTGCTCGTACTGTGGCTTCCTTGTATATTGTGCTGTGTCCTCCTGTTCGCACTGATTAAATTAACAATGGATGTTTTCCAACTCTCCCAACAAAGTTTCTTGGTAAGCCATATATCCGAGCTATGCCACAGAACGGTGAGGCAGGGTCGCATTCATTACAACGACCCTAATAAATCAAAATATCCATGGCCATTTAAACTTTGATAAATAAAAAACGAGGCCAAAGTTGAGTACAAGTACTCAGCTAAGACAGACTTGTCTATACCTGCCCTGAAACTTTTACCGAAGAGTTTTGACGAAAACTAAGGATGAAAAATTTGCCTTCTTTGTTCCGGTTGACTAAGCATATATGAGAATTAAAAGAATATGTACATAGTGGCAAGGTAAAAAGTAGCTTCTTCAGGAAAGAAGCGCCTTTTTTAAAGCTTGCTATAAGTTATTTGCAACACCTTCTTGATAGTTTATTGAAAGCCACTGCATCAAAAATATAGTCTTCTCACATTTTTACGGGTGAGTCCCAGGTAATGTTGCGGACGTGACAGTTTACAAAGCCGAAGTGTGCATGGTATTGGGCGCCGGTATCATACCGCTACGCTTGCTTGGTTGATATGAGGAACCGAGGCCTTGTCGCTCATTTGTATTTTCCGCGTGTCAGGCACAGATTGTGTTTTTTCTTATTTTTTTTTTTTAATTTCGATGTTTTACGTTCTGTCAGCTCTGAACTTGGATGCTATAAATAAAGCTTTAAACTACTCGGGAAGTGTAAGTTAAGGTATTGCCCTCAGCAAAAAAATATCAAATCAATAAATGAATTAGTAAGCAGTCAAAGAAAGAATCCTGTTTTACCAGCTAAAATGGGAAGAAAGGAACGACTTTTCGGGGAGCTCCGTCGCAGCACAAACCAAATTGAATCAGCGAAGGAACGCCGACGCAGCGGTGATTGAACGACGCCGACAACGGCGTGGATGCTTCCGCAAAGCTTGCTGCTCAAGACGCTCGGTGCAGCGGCATTAATATTGGAAAACCCTGGATAGCGACGCTGTAAGCGTCGTCATGGGTGTGCGGTCTGGGCCCAGATACATGGCGCAAAGATGTCCGCCTGGCGCTTGATTTGTTTGTTTTTCGCATGGGCGTTTTTATTTGTTCTGCGGCTGACTTGCTTTTTTTTTTTTCCTTTCCTTACCACGCTTGCCTGATTCTCGAAATGCTTATTTTGAGAGATAAAATGAAGGCCTTGCTTCCTTATATTTATCTGCAATATTACGACGACAGCTGTTCAAGGCATGTTTCCCAATTATGCGACGCTGGTGCCATAAAGCGTGCCGTTGATTTTTCAGCATGGAATAATAGTTAGCAGTTATTATTCGCCAGCACGAAATGCTGCCTCTGGTTTGCGTGTTACAGGGTGGCAGAACTACGTTTTTATTTTTTAAACATTAACACGCGCACGGCATATGGATAACTATCCTTCTAACGAGCAGGTAAATATTAGGCTGTTTGGATGCGACCCGCTGCGAATACGGTGCTAATGTCGAGGAAAGGATCAAAAAGCGCTGTTTGGGGAGACCTGAGCGCCCTGCCACCAAAGCGGCGCGACCGTAAACCACGCGGAGGGCACTTATGCAAAAAAAGGTCGTGCGAAGCTCATTATCCAGTTTATGAAACATCCACAGTTGCCGAGTACCCCTAGTATCCGAGATTCAAGTTACACTGTTCCCAATGGAAATGATCAATCTACATGCAGTATACGAGCCATCGACGCTAATTTAACTCTATCTGGAGTCTATACTGTATGACGTTAGCGTATCCTTACGAGGCTATGGTATGGAGCAAGAGAAAACTTTCGAGTTTAGCTATTGGTTTTAACTACGAGGAACGCCCTTCCTCTCGAAAAATGGCATAGTTACTAGTACAGGAAGTATGCACCTACGTCTCAGTAGCGGCCATATTGGTATGCATGTAGCATGGTCAAACGCTGCAAGCATATCTAATCATTGGCTTACCATCGCCTGCTTCGGCTCGAACAGCTCAAGTTGTGCCCTGCACCACAACACGGCGCCCGTGAGATCACATAATGGAATAGCTCTTACACGCAGCGATGACACCTCTTCGTCCAGGAGGCCATAAGAAATCTCTATTTGTCTTTTAAGAGAGGAAATAGTTGCTAAAGTTCCTTTCCCCCTTGTAAGCTGGGAGCTATGCTTGAAAGAATAAAGGGATCCGAGATGTTCTTATTCATTATGCTCTCGCTGGGTCCGTATCACAAAGCGGTAAACGCACGTGCTGCATGGTACAGACACAACAAATGTATCTCCCATATTCCTTCAATTAACACGGTCATGTAGCATCAAGTTCTTCATCTCATCCGCCCACCTGACTTTCCGCTGCCCCAGGCCACGCTTTCCTTTCCTTGCCCTTAGCGACATCTCCTGCTTTCCCTCTTTTCATAGCTTCCAAATCTTTCTAAACCTAGTTCTTTTTTACTGACGGAAAGTTTGATTCCTCTTCGCTAGTACCAAAGATATAATTGTCCTGACCGGGGAGGGCGCCCCATTTTAATCAGAAAAAGGCTACGCGCGCCGAATACAGATATTTTGCAAACTATACAATACAAAAATGAAACAATATATACAGATGTCAACGTGCAGGTCTATGTAGCAACTAAATGTGTGTGTCGACACCCACATTTGAGCGCGTACTCCGAAGTCTATATACAGTACACTGTCACTAACTTGATAATTATGGCAACTATAGTCATCGCCAAGGATTACTATCAGGAGGTCATCTAACTGAAAATTTCAAACCGTTGAATTAATATTTTCCTATTGGACAAACGTTAGCATACGCAGACAAAACCAGCGAACCAAGTCTACGCAGGAAAGAATGGGTGCCCTGAGTTAGGCTCTTTGTGCCTTTAACGCGTGCAATGCCAACATCGGACGTGTCAGCAGGATATACTATGCGCCCACAGTACAACATCTTGAGTTATAAAAAAAGACAATACATAGCTTACGCGTTTGTTATCTTGAATAATTTGAGATGTAGTTTGGAACAATCCTGCCTCATATGTCACTTGGACGCAGGGACCTCATCATCGCTCACTTCTGGACTTCATAAAATCAGCCAACCTCTTTCCATTCATTTAATCATTTATTCAACATTCATCTCATACCCTAGTGATGCCCTGAGGCAATAAAAATCGATTTAAAAAAAAAACACTACTGTTGCTCGTTCTTGGAACACATTTCTGCCTTGGACCTCTCGTGTATGTAACCACATAGCCCACATTTCTTCTTGCTTTTACGGCACACCTGTTTCCTCTGATGTGAGCGGTGTCGAATTTCCGACTTCAGATTAATAACCTTCAATAGACCAGTGGGCGCGGGCGTGATTTAGGTCCGCAGACCACCTGCTCACATTACGGTCCTGTGGTCCCCATCAATCAGCCTCATGGGCCATGACTGCAAGAGCAGCATTATCCCTCGTCGCCAGGGTTGTGACGGCACCTGGGGAGATAATGGCGTCGCAGATTTACCTCGCGGCTGCGAAGGGACGACACAGCCCGTGGACGTGGCTTCCTCTGCTTTGTCCTTCCCCCTTCTCGCCCACTTCGTCTCCCGTTAATTGGCGTTTCTGGTCACTGCGCTCGCCTCGCAAATCTTGCCAGATATCGGTCTCACCCTCTTCCCGCCGAAGAACACGGAATGGGCGGTGCTCGGCTCGATGGGTTCACCAAGATCTCTGGCGCCGGCTTTTCTGTCGTGAGTGGACACGAGACCCTCCGAGGATGGGCGGCCTCCTTTCCCGGCCGCCCGCCTGCCTGCCCGCAGTACTGTCGGCTTAGCTTTTTCCACAATGAGTAGTGAGCGCTGGTTGGTCCTTATGCAATAAAGAACCATGTATAGTAATTAGGTAATGAGAAAACGCATTGCACCGCTGTGCGCTGGACAGCACCGCCTACTCTATACCAAGATCTTAAATCTTTGGGAGAACATAAAATACAGCTCATGACATCTAGTGAGGTTAATCACTTTCGGTTATCTTCATCGTCATCATGCTATAGATGCCCACTGGAAGACAAGAGATGCCTCTATTATACCTGCCCAATTAATCCTGTCCTGTGTCACTTTGGTACAAACTGCCACCCAAATGTTCTGATTTTACACAGGCTCAAAACAATTGCGCATAAGTGTTATGTCTTGCAGTTTTCGGCAAACTAATCACCCTTTCTTGTTTCGTCCATAGCGTATAGTCATCGTAACCATTTGTCGATGTGCTGGGTAACCAACAAATGTATGCGGGCATGCACTCACAGTTTTCCTGTTCTGCTCTCAAGCATGCCACTTCCTTTCGTTTATTCGCCTCGTTAGCGGCTTCCAGACGATCACGCTAAGTTCATCCAGCCTCTGGGAATTGATCTGCAAATCGTTTTTAGTGACAACATCTCCAGGCTTTCGGAGCACTCTCATCGTAGCAGCGTGCCTTCTTTCTCTAATGAACTTTCGAATTAAGGGGCTCGATACTACTTTCGCATTGGTGAAACGTTCAGTTTCAGCCACGCAAGCTAGAAGTAAAACGATATTGCGGCACTTGATAACCTCTAATGAATTCTCCCGGGCATGTGCGTCATGATTTCTGCCAGCAGATTAGAACCCTGAGCGTTCATTGGTTCCGTCCTAGTGGTCTTGTTCCTTTATGTGCATCGCTCGCCCAAGTCGTAAGTGATTTTCAGAATGCCGCAAGCGGTGTCAGTTTCCTGGCAGCCCTGAGTCTGTTTTCTTTTATCAGTATAGCGAGGGTGTAGCACGGATCACTCCGACTTACGCGAAGACTTAACGACTCCCCGCTAATTTTCTTTTTTTTTTTTTTCATCGAATTCAGGCTGGAACGGGCAAAGCAACTAAGCCAGAGGAGCTCTTTTCAGCAGAGCAACTTATTTCATTAGAATAAAGAGACGCAGGACAGTTGGTTTCGTAAGTTCGTTTCGAATGGAGGAAAATGTAAAGAGAGGGGTGGAATGTTGTCTTCCTACACGCCGACTAATGAACTCGCGCGCAGCAAACAGTAAGAGGTCCGAACTTCGCGAAAAGTTCTCTGTAGACCAGTTTATGTAAATGTAGGATTTCAGTCTACGCGTTTCGTATTTACTTGGAATCGTTGCACCTAAGACACTTCTGGTCTGTGCTAGGGTTCTATGATGCTTATTAAGGGTATTGCTCTGCTTGCCTACATCGTAATGAGATTTTGAGCCCTTGGCTACGAGTTTGATTTCTACAAAGCGTTTTCCTTCACGGAGGCAATATGTCTGCTCAAACCCGAGCTTAAACTTTTGTAAATTCAGCGAAGATTCGCTTAAGCATCCTCCCTTGGTGGCACCGCTTCCGTTTTGCAGTTTTAGACTTTAACCGATCGATAGTCCGGCAACTTCAGAATGCTCAATGTTCCCATTCGAAGGCAACCAAGGCGGTTTAGGGCTCTTATGGTCGCATCGCTGTTTTTTGCTTTTGTTATTTAAATAATTAAATTAATCGATGGATTTATTATTATCTAGTTAATTAGACAACCATTTAGTTACTGCATTCAAGAAGAACGTTTTAGTTTACAAGCTTTAGATGACCAGGAAAGACAGCTGACTCGAATGGTCCCGCCCGGCTTCTGCTTATGTAACGCAGATTTTTGCTATAAAGGTTCACTGATGCAATAACGGAAGCATCCACGCGACAAGGTATGCTCCTCAGCGTTCCATCGCACACCTCCGAAAACAAAACGCGCTGTTTTTATTGCCCACTCCAATGGAGGTGTGCGTGCCGGTTGGCGAGAGTTATGTACCAGTATTTGATAACGTGATTTCTCTCTTTTTTTTTGTGTGTGTGTTAATCATTTCTTTCACCAGGCAAATGAGAATTAAAATTATGAGTACACTTTAACTCTGTATATAGCGGTATGGCGCTATAGTGTTGGTGGCTTTTGCCAACGGATTCCCATATGGTAGCACATTAGCTTAGATATAGATTATGTTTCATTAATTACCAAAGCTTAACTTGTACTTCTACTATCGTATACATCTTTATTAGCATACAATCGTAAACTACCGCATTAACAGCTACTTGCCGCTTTCGACAACTTGGACATCCGACATCACAGCTCTCCTTACGAGGGTGCCTTTGGCAGGTGTGCTTGGTCACCCGTTAATAATTGCAAGTAATTAACGACGCGCCACTGTTGGTGCGCACACTCCCAGACACCCTTAGAATGTGTGTGTGTGGAGGGGGGGGGGGGGAGGGGAAGCTATTCTCGTCTCAGAGGAGGTGCCCTCGACTTGCATAGCAAGCTCAGCCGGAAGTCAGTTACCTGTAGTGACAAACGAGAGTGATCTTTTGGTGCCCGGCTTTCGCCGGTTCAAGTCACAGTAATGGTCGGAGTAAGGATTAACAAGCAAAACAGGTTTATACAGCAAGAGGCGATACAGAGGAATTCACATTCATACTTAGAATACACAGACAAGATATTCATAAAAAAACAATGCAAAGCATCCAAATAAAATACACAGGCTTACAACACTGAATAATGAAGGAAAGAGCCTAACAAATAAACACCAAACTGTTAACCAGGCTGCTCACCACAAGATGGTGAGGTCCCGAATTAGTCTAAATCTGAAGAAGGAACGCAACAGGTTAGTAAGAAAGAAGTCCATCAACAAATTAGTGGTGAGGGGGAAGGCAGAGGAGTTCAGGATCTCGCTACAAAATAGATATTCAGCTCTAACCGAGGATGGCGACATTACCCTAGAAGCAATAAAAAATAATTTCAGAGATATTATTACTGAGTGCGCTGAAAATCGCCATTACATTCTTCCTTCGAAAGTTTCTGTAGATGGTATTGCCTTCATCACCATCATCATCGTCGTAGTCGTCATAATCTTCAGACGGACTAAAACCACAGCAGGGCGATTGCCTCTCCCATATTCCTCCAACTATCCCGCTCCTGTGCTAGCTGCCTCCGCTTGACCGCGGCGAACCTCTTATCCTCATCCGCCCACCTAACTTTTTGCCGCCCCCTGCTACGCTTTCCTTCCCTTGGAATCCAGTTTGTTCCCCTAAGCGACCATCCGTTATCCTCTCTTCGCACTACATGTCCTGCCCATGCCCATTTCTTCTTCTTGATTTCCACTAGAATATCAGTGACTTGAGTTATTTCTCTGACCCACTCTGCTGAGGCGGTATTTTGCTGAGTACGAAATTGTCGATTGATTCCAGGCAAGCGGAGCGGCTGCGTACCGATGTTCCAAAAACATAACGCACAGCTTTCCTCCTATTGTTGCTCCCCTGAAAGAACACCGCAGATTTTCGGTAATGAAATGTTCGCCTTAGAGCGTGTGACATGCCCTATTTACTGCTGTGCGTGCTAAAACCAACTTTAGCGAACTAAGTTTACCTATGAAAGCCCAATCAATCATATTTTTCAGACAGCGAACGAGAATTAAATATAAGAGGCACGGCAAGGTCACTTCCGTGCCAGCTAATTAAAGAACCTAGGCGTCCGTGAAATTTCCCGCCTCTCACCGAGAGGTTTGTTGCTTGATTAGGGAGCGCGCTGATGTGATTTGTTAGAACGTTTTCTTTTCCTTTTCAGGCGCCTTATTCGTTTTTGCTTTTTTTTTTTTCTTTCAATGCTTCAAGTTCCAGTTTCATCGCTGCTTCTTTTTTGTATATATGCATCGCATCGAGTACGCACCAGCGCATCATCAACTTGACAGTCTTTATTCCTATTTTATTTGTACTTCTCGGTGTTTTGTGTATTATGCATGTGTGTGCGCACATGGCTGCGTGTACTTTTGGATGTACTGACAAAAACGAAGAAACTTGGAAAACACAACAGAAATATCCTTGCGTGAGTGCCGTTCTTCAAGCTATTGCTCTGCTCCAGCTATCGTCGTATAAAAGAAGAAAGCTTCTCACTGAGTAGCCTATTACTATATTCTACGTTGTTTGAGAAGTAATTAAACACCGGCACTTGCCTACAGGCATTTTCTGTAATTAATGAGATATAGCTTCGTGAGCTCTTTGAAAATTCAGTAGAAAGGGAGAACCATGGCTGTTCCAAGATTCCACGATAATGCTAAGGTAACCTTTATAACCAGTGCGCAACAATTTATCGAGTAGAGGGAGCACCTTTTATATGAACTGCTCGCCTCGTGTTTCAAAAACCATTTATTGTTTGCAGCCTACTGTCGTTTTATTCGGTATTTGCGTGCATCTTCTGGAAGATACTCGGGCAAGTACTGAAGTTAAATGGCACAGAACGCAGGCTAAATTATGCTAGCTTTTGAGTGATGTTCTTGCTCTACTGGTCAAGCGTTAAGCGCACAGACATGCTTTAGGTCTAAAAGGAAAGTATGAAGCTCTGACATATGTAGAGCTTTGGCTTGCGGGAAGTGTGACTGCAAGTGTGAGAGCGTGGGAAATGACATCGATAAATGAAATCGCGGCTTTGCTGCATTTTTGTATTTTTCTGAACTCGTGCGTGCTGCGTGTGTGTATTTTAGAGAGAGAGAGAGAGAGGTATATGCACTGTGGTCGCCATTCCGCCTGTAAAACACGTCGCTGGAAAGAAGACACCACGATCACAGTGTACGCTGACTAATGTGTGACGGAGAAGGCGGTTTTCATTCCGGCGCCAATTATTGGAATGGCCGTCGTGGGAGGCGAAAAGCGTACATATTTCACCAGTGGTCGATTTTCCGGGCTCGCTTGCCCCATTTTCCTCCTTCCGCCAGCGCCGAGACTTCGTCGCCAATTCTCTCCGTTTCCAAACGAGGAATTGAATGTTCCCTGCGCTTGCCCTCTAATGACATTTTTTCTTCCTTCACTCTTTTACTGAGCCGCTGAGTTTAAGTGTCGAGCCCCGAGATTGAACGCCGGCTCGTGCGACGTTTAAGAGACATTGGCACTTGCGCAGCGTGAGGTTAAATTGTCTTTTATATTTTGTAAAGATCGCTCTCTCCAGCCATATTGGACAACCGAACCGCGTAGTACTCGTTACTTCTTTATTAGAAGAAAAACAAATAATGAGGGTGATCAGTATGACAGATGAGGAGCAAAGGCGAAAGAAAGCATGCTTTTTTGACGTCGCTTATATAATAATGAGAATTCTATTAAGAATATTCATTATATCTGAGTCTTTCGCTGTACCTACATTTTTGGATATATCTATAGCTGTCATTACACATAAATATATATATTTTTTTTTCATACCCATTTCATTTGTTGCATCCCAGTCCTTTTTGTCCGAATTTATCCCTCCTACCCTACCTTACTGGTCCACCGCCGATGGCTGGAACACAGGAGGAACGTAGGGCGCTTTATTATATTCTGCGGACCCGTTCATTTCGTAGTATTGCGCACAACTTGTGAAATGGAGCATAAGTCCCGCTGGGAGGCTGCACTAACGGCGGGCTCAGGTGTAGGCATACGGATGACGGAGCCTCACCTTTTGTCGTTTGCCGCTCTCTTTAGTGACATCCGAAGAAACCTTGTAATACTGCTCTCATCTGTAAATAAAAGGGAAATAATCAAACGATGATGAATAATAATCAGTCAATTTGATAAAGACATGGTAGAGCTATATGAGCGCCGGCGCTCATATAGCTAATATCGATGGGCGGCCTTTATATTGCACGGACGCGAGCCTTGAATTTTTGTTTCTCAAACCTGATTCGAGAAAAAAAAAAAAAAAAAAAAACATTAAGGTCATGCACACTGGCACAAGCTGTATTTGTTGATTTATGCGATTCTTACTAAGCATGACATCAATGGTTAGCACAAACTGAAACTTGTGTAAGCTCTGACTTGAAAACGGGTGCGGTATACTGCTGGCAAGCTGAGCTTGTCGGAGGAATTGCAAGCAGTAGAGCTAAGAAAAACTTGAAGAAATAGAAAAAAAAAAAAAAGCAAAGCTGTCCGAAATGAGCGGTCAGCGTTGTGAAGCTCTGCAGGCGCCTTTGTTGTTTCGGGTTCGCGTCAGCAACAATGAGGCCGGAACTGGAAACCATATAGTGCGACAGTGGGAGGAAGGAACCGGGAGGCGAAGGGCGCACGGAGCAACGAAGATTCCAGTCCGAATGCTGCGTCTCCCCAGGGCAGCGATTTTCGCTTCCGGGTTTTATCGGAGTGCATTTTCCCTCCAGTTTTCTGCCGCGGGAAGCCACGCGCCAGCCGGGCAAAACAACGCGCACGCCGGCCGAAAAAGCAAAGCGATGCAGCAGCACTCGCACCAGACTACAACGTCAGTAGGCCAACGGAAGCGAGAACAAAGACCGCAGCTGCGTACAAAAAGGAAAGAAACAAGGGGGAGGAGAGAGAAGTTTAAATCAATACTGAGAATTCGGAAAGCGCGTTCGACGTCGACTTGACGCTCACCCGCGTCATCTTCCTATATATTTGGTTCTGCGCCACATTTTTCCTGTCTCTTCTGTGCGAGCTTCTTTTGGGAGTCCTGTGCGGATATATTATGCCCTCGCGAGCAGCTGCTCCGCGTGAAGGCACCGCAGACTGAGAATAGGGGGGGGGGGGGGGGCGGGGGGGGCGCTCTGCTTAGCTGGCGCGCATATTTACGAGACTTCTCGCGTTCGGCGAGCTCTGGAGCTCGGCCGTGTTTATTATTTCAGTGTGTGCTTGCTCGAGTTTCTTGTGGCGGCCACTGCGGCGCCGCCTTCTGGTGTGCTCTTCTCCTCCGTGCCATTGTTTTCGCGTCACGACGATGTGTGCGGTGGAAGGGGACGTCGCTGCTTTAAAGAGATGCCCACGACGACTGCGCCGGCGTCGTCGCTGCTAGGGGGATGAGAACATTGCGATGTACGTGGGCGCAAGAAACTTGCATGAGAATATAGAGCAAGCGCTTTTTTAAAGAAATATGAAGGCTAGAGGGAGAGGGGGATAGAGGGGAGAGCAGTGTAGAGATCAGAATAGTTGAATTCATGGGCGGATGCTGTGGGATCTCAGCGCTATTTTTGTAACAGCTATAGGATAAGCTGCGATGTACTGTAAGTCAAGTGCTCGGTAAGTGCTGCCACTTAGTTTCGTTCATAGCCAAGTTAAACGCAACGGCGCAGTGATCGTATTCAATCTATTAGTGGACGAAACTGGGCATAGTTGGCGATCTGGAGTAATAAGTCTATAACGCAACGAGCAATAAATGCTTAAGAGGGGATCAATATCATTTAGCACTCGCAAGCACTCGCAGATTATGACTAGCAGCTTACCGGTATCGCTCAAGAGGAAAGTATACAACAGTTGCGTCTTGCCTGTACTCACCTATGGGGCTGAAACGTGGAGGATAACCAAGAGGGTTCTACTTAAGTTGAGGACAACCCAGAGGGCTATGGAACGAAAAATGGTAGGGGTAACTTTAAGAGATAGAAAGCGTGCAGAGTGGGTCAGAGAAATAACTCAAGTTACCGACATTCTAGTGGAAATTAAGAAGAAGAAATGGACATGGGCAGGACATGTAGTGCGAAGAGAGGATAACCGATAGTCGCTGAGGGTAACAAACTGGATTCCAAGGGAAGGAAAGCGTAGCAGGGGGCGACAGAAAGTTAGGTGGGCGGATGAGATTAAGAGGTTCGCAGGGGTCAAGTGGATGCAGCTAGCACAGAACCGGGTTAAGTGGAGAAATATGGGAGAGGCCTTCGCCCTGCAGTGGGTATAATCAGGCTGATGATGATGATGATGATGAATATCATTTAGAAAGCGCGCGGTCAGCAAAAAAGAAGACATAGTATTGTATCAGTTCAGATCATGCCTGTTCAGTGGTTCATAGACAGGATGGAGATGGATGCGACAGTGTCTGGAACACCGTTATAAGACACGATAGCACGTGGAAACGCGGGTCGATTGTCGGCCGACGTTCTTCCGTGGATGCATTTTACGCTTTGCTGATTACTTCCGCGAATATAGTGCACTCGGTACGCCTAGGCAAAGGAGATCCTCTGCAATATATTCAATGAATGCGAAGTGCGCACTAAGCAGCATGCGTCGTTTCTGATTCAGGCTGTGTTCCGTTATTGCGCCCGCGTGGCGCCAACTGCTTCTTTTTTTAATTTTTTTTTAGGGGCCACGTGTACCGTTCTTTACTTGCCGGCATTGATCTTCTGATGCTGGTTAGTTTTTTTGATGTTGAGGTAAAGACGGTGCACGTTTAGGGTGACGGAAGCAGTTAGATCAAGTCTGAGTCAACGCCTCCTCCAGTCTTCTTTATTGTCTTCGAACACAGGGCTTTGAAGCTTTGGTGCAGTCTACCCGTTTTATTTCTACCATCTTTTTATAGCTCTTAGCTCCGTCTCGGACGGAACGTTGAAGACGAGCTTTTCTGCGAAAGCTCGAATTTTAGAAGCGAAGCGGCTTTTTATTACGCTTAAGTGCTCAGTGCTCCCGCTCACTTGTTTTTCCGGACTCCTTTTTTCTTTAGTTTTTTTTTTTTCGTTCTGTAAATCGGTGTGCCGTTTGTGTTCATGGAAGTGGAATGCTCTCAGCCGGTTCAAGACTGATGTTATATGCGATTTTACCATGAGTTCGGAAGGCCGCCAGTCGAAATTATTATGGAAGCGCTCATGTTGCACTGTCAGTGCGTGTTATATTTATGTCTTCTATGCAAACAGTGAAAGGTTATTACAACTTCGTTTCTCAACGAACACGTGACTTTGACGCCGGAATAATACGCATTTAAATACTTTTTACACGAAATTAAAAGCGCAAGGCACAGGGTAGGAATAAAAGAGACAATAACAGGGGCGCAGTTTAGGAGCTTAATAGTATTTCAGTACAGCAGTGAATCTACATACTACGCATGCAGCATGAAATCATAAAAAATACAGCTTTTTGCTCATAGTTAAAGCCTGTGTCTGTCCGTTTTGCACTCAACATTAATTCAAAACATTTTGACAGATATAGGGCGGTAGTAATGGTGGCGGTGGAATTTTTTTGTGTGATCATTTGTTCCAGTTACATTTTTTCGATGTTGTGCACCGCCCGAAGGAATTGATAGAAAACCATTCAAAGCTCTTCTCCAATCGCTTAACATGTGCAGATCACCGCACAAGAAAATAGAGAACTCCCTGGAATGGTGGCGAGTGCCTGTTTTTTTTTTGCAGTTCGACAAAGTTTCCCAACAGCTAAATAAAGTCCGATTAGGTAGGGGCCCTTTTTCCTCGTTCTACTTCTTTCTCTTCACACCTGTTGCTTGAAGTTTCGTTATTTGTGCTTTCATGTTTGAAATAATTTTGAATTAATGAACATTCTCCTCCTACCCTCGCAGACGAAGCCGTGCGCTGCAGACCCCCTAACCCCCATCTTAATCGAGCTCTGTACCGGAATAAGCTGTAAATATTCAGGCTTCCACTCAAGGCTGGCTTCTTAGATTACAATAATTCTTTTTTTTTTGTCTTAATCGTGCCCCTCTCGATAATGCGACGACTAGCATCACCGTTCTAGCGACCCCCCCCCCCCCCCCCCCCCCGTCGTGGCCACTGAAAATAACCACATGAAGCGTCCACCTGCCGTTCGTGGCAGGTGAGGTGGCAGGCGATACTTACGAGGACGTTGCTGGACTAAGAGAATGAGTCAACGAAAATCAAAATCAGTAAGAGAGGCTAAAAAGAAATTAATAAAAGACCGGTTGCAGAAACAAATAGCGCAAGGATGGAATCAGAATTGGAATAGCACCGAGCACGGAATAAATAGGTTGGGGAGTGATAAACAACGGAATCACGATTAGAACGTAATCCTTATTGTAATATGTTTGGAAATTAAATAATGCTGTCTGATTTCCTCCGCATTAGGTAGATCGACAGTCACTAAATATTCCTTTTTTTTTTAGCTTTAGCCCACTCATATTCGCAACTTTTGGCCATGAGGATGCAGTGATTAACTGAGGTAAGCGGACAGGCCTAGTAAGGAGCTCCTCAGGCTCTGATTCCCGCCATGCATAAAAACTAAAATTTTTCGTTGCTTCATTTATCTGCTGAGTAGAGATAATAAGTATAGGGTAGAAAAAAATAAGGGGTTCTCACCCACACTACTGTAGTATAGCGGGCTAGTTATGCAGATCAACTAAAAATTCTTATTTTCAAAGCCCCAGAGCTGCACCGCCGATAATAGAAAACGACGATAGATAAAAGATGATAGTTTTTACCACGGGAGCCAACGCGTGCGCTGAAGTACCGGATAAATCTCGTGACATGGCACCGCTATTCACCTCACGTCCAGCGTGCAGGGAGCATGGGAGCGCAACAGTGAAAGGCATCGAAAATTCACTTTACCGGGGCGTGAAAGAGAAAGAAACCAACACGAGCGTCGCCCCGCGAGTTTCATTAAATCTGTGCGGCTTCACCTTTTGCTACACAGCACACTGCTCCCTGTGTTGCTCGTTTTCTCCCTTGCCTAGACTCGCAGCAGCGCCAGCCATGCATGCACGCCCAACTCGCGCGCGAATATTTCCTTCTAACAGGATTACTCTTCTGCCAATAAAGCGCTAATCTCGTTAAAGCATCACAGAGCGCGTATATTTCTCTCTAAACAGAAGACGCGCTGCGAACGGGCGCAACTCATTAAGCAACTAAACCACTTTCTGAGCTCCACGGTGTTTTTAACGGAGGGCTGCATTTTTGTTCTAATTTTCGATTTTAATCCCTCTCCCCTTTTTTCTTCTTATTTTTTCAGACTCTATGGCTGGCTCCTGCTTGTGTATTTTTCATCCGTCCAGTGGCTTTTAGGGTAATCCCTGCGAACAAAAGAAAAATTTCGCTTCGTAAATAAGTGACTCCATTGACCATTGGCGACAAGGTCAGCCGCCAGCTAAAACCATCGGCAGTGCGCCAACGACTAAGCACCAGCGTTTTTGACTTACATTTGCTTACACTCAACGCAGTGACAAATGAAAAGTCACTTTGGCCTTCTATGGAGTGCCCATGAGGAAGGACAATAAAAATTCGCTTAATCTTCCGAAGCGTTGTTGTTTCAAGTTTCAGGGGTTCTATGCAGTTGTATTTATTTGGGCGTGTCGTAAACAGACTGCCCATGCGCTTTTAATTAAATGACAGTGTATTCAGAATAAGTGAATTGCCGAAAAAGCGAGGGGAAGCTTTAAAACGGCCTCTTGACTCGTGAAAACACAGGGAGAGTTGTGAAGGCATTGTGTTTTGATGCTGCGCAGCAGAGGATGTTTTTCCTGCTGCGCAGCGCGATTCTAGAAATTCAATAACTGTACCACAACAAAATATGTTCGCATGGCGTATGCCACTGCAAGTTCCTAGGAAAGATGCCGAGCGACGGTATAATATGTGGTGTGTATGACGTCAAGCTATAATAAAAAAAAAAGAAAAGATGTCCAACGTTCGACGGAAAACTGTCTGTTCAAAATTAAACATTGTTTCCGAGATAGAAATCGGCTCTCTGGTCAAGCAAAAAAATAAAAATAGCGCTTCAGGCCCCATGCGGGGCCGTTGTTCTTCACAAAACTGTCTCGAGGAAAAATATGGAGGATGAAGGGGGTGGTATATAGCCGTCAGGATATTTTGTAACATTTTGCCATAGATATCAAGAAGGGTACCCTGGTTCCTATGCGGTGTGTCCGGCGTCCACTGGATTAGAGACCCGAAATGTGGCCTCAAAATGTTTTCTCCTGTCGCGGCGACAGCCGCCTCTCTGGTGACTGATAGACTGCACACGTTCCGCAGCAGCATTCATTGATGCGCGATTGCCTCTTACGTCGGCCTGGTGATATTTTATGCATCGCTGAAAGTTTTCGGTTTCTCCGATATCGAGGAGGGGTAGTTGTTGCTTGGGATTTGATAAACAGCACAGAGGAACTTAACAAGTGGCAGGGTGTCCTTGACATTGACAAGTTTGGCTTGGAGCTTACTTGTTGTCACGTGTGCGATCTGCAATTTTTTCTTTCTGAAGGTTTTGGAAAACGTTTTGCTGACCTGAGGCACATATGCAATGGCTACTTTTCCCTGTCAGCTGTCGGGATTCTCACGCATATATAACCTTCGAGTTTCCTTATCGCTTGGCTGCCAAAATTTCTGCGGTAACCGATTTGACCGAGATCTCTTTTCACCAACTTCGCTCCTCTAGAAAGGCTGGCCTGGTCAGAAGAGATGTCTCTCGCACTGTTGACTTAGCCAATGCAACCACCCAACGTAAAGACGCACTTTGAAACACTTTGAAACACTACAATTAGAGTATCTAATTACCTGGATAGTTTCTATCACATCGAGCAGGAGGGAAAATATGATCTTTTAAAGGAGAGGATCACGAAGAACCCTGTCAGCCACTTAACGCCACTTAACGCCCCCCTCCCCCCCCCCCCCCTCCTTTTTTTTTTCTGGCACAGTTGGCTAGGCCGACACAACCGTCAAACGAAAAGAAATAGATTGAAACACTTTGACAGCCTACATTTCGAGTGCCTAGTCATACATACAGCACCCATCACACTAAACAGGAGGGCCAACTTGATCGATTATGAACAGCTCTGTAAGCTACTTAAACCCCTTAAAGCCATCTTAAAAAGATGGGGAATGTTTAGGGGGAAGAGAGAGAGGGGGGGGGGGTATAGTTTTTTGAAGCATTCTTTTATTATAAACCCGGATCTCCTACGATGACGGGAAATGTCATTTTTATTTTTGTCATGGTAAATGACATTCACATTGTTAATACGAAAAGATTGTGCATCAGTGCTTGCCAGCCGAGAGCAGTCTTCTGTCTTTAGATGACCCGTAGTGGTATAATACAAAATCCGACAAATACCGTATAAAACAGTAGGCTCTCTGCAGCGTGACTATGAGGGCCACACAAACGCAAATGGGGATGGTAGGCAGAAATGCCGGCCTTAAACTCACACGGAAATCTGTTCCGTACCAGAATCCTGTGTTCATTGTATAACGGGACAGGCTTCAGTTAGGTGTTCTCTAACGCCTTTTACCTGCCCAACCTTGCATTGCATATTGTTTGCATATGCATTGCAGTAAAGGTAAATAATGGAATAAAGAAATAAATGAGGGAAAGCAGAGCCCACTAGCGGAAATGTCTCGGCAGAGGCGATGGCAGCAAGTGGGCTTGGCAGTCGTCGGAGACGAGCACTTTGATCGCCACTCTCGGCCTCATTTGGCATGAAGGCTACGATAAACTTTAAGATGACAACTTGGAACATCACAGAAACAGATTCATTCCAGAGACATCTAGTAATCTTTCTCGTAGCAAGGTGATACGGACATGTGCCGGAGCTTCAAGCAGATAGCATAAATTACCGAATACGACAAAGGTTATCGCCAGTATAGCAGTCGACCATTATTCACTAGAATAGAAGCGCACTTCGCTATCCTTAGAATATGCCTTTGAGAGAAGTTGTGATGGCTTTCACTGCGCCAGCTTAACGAGGAAAACAAATGTTGCCCGCTGCCGCGCCACTTAGCCAATTGGAAGCGCCTGCAATGGCGGCGTCGGCGCCCGTCGGCAGCAACTTGCCCAGCGTCGTCCTCTTTGTGCGTTCCAAGACTAGCTTCTCTCGGAAGTACTCGTTGCGCAGCTAAGCGATGCATTTGGACAAACGGGCAGCATGCCAAATTTTGATCTCAGAGATCGTCAACAGTACATGTCAGCTACGGCTGGCTGATTTCCCGTAGAAGCGGCTTGCCGAGTTCGCCGCTGCGCTGATGATGCTGGTATAGTTGCAGTTTGAGCCGCTGCGGCAGCGGTGGCGCTGGCTTTTATTGAAGGAGCAGAATGCTGGAGGGGCACTTCCCACATATTTAAACGAATGAATGCCTTCAATACCTTCGTATCTTTCCCATTGCGAACACATTTTGTTTCAGCACACGAAATCTCCAAAGGCTGCCAGACCGGCTCCTGAGGGTTCTGAATTAATGTGATCATAATTAAGTCAAATGGTTTCTACCCTTCCCGGTGTGACGTGGTGCGTTGAAAATTTTGTATACTATATCACTTGTCGTTGAAATGATTCATTTTGCGTTAATTTATAATTGCATACATTTGTCAAGGCCAGTTGACGCGACGAATGGAATCGCTGCAGTCCGCGAGCGGTCGAGCATCGGTTGGCCCGACTTCATTGGATCCGCCTCGTCCGCGGACGGCCTTTGCAAGCCAAAAACAGGCGTGCGTGTTTTCTAGCAGATTACCTCTGCTGTTAATAAACCATTACTTATTATTATTTATTATTACTAAATTAGAATTTAGTTTATTACGGTATTATTATTGTTATTATTATTATTATTATTATTATTATTATTATTATTATTATTATTATTATTATTATTATTATTATTATTATTATTATTATTATTATTATTATTATTATTATTATTATTATTATTATTATTATTATTATTATTAAACTAAATTTATACAGTGAGCCAGAGAGCGCAACGATAATTTGGTCGGCGTGCCGCCAGTTGCTTTAGATGAAGGTCAGGAGTCAGGGCGAAGAGATTATTTATAAGAACCAACAGAAATTTCAACAGCTATATTTTCCTCTGCTTTCCAGTGTTTGGATGTTTTGCTGTTCATTAGACCTATTGCGGAATCAGTCATACGGTATTCTGGAAACAATGAATGCTTTACGCTATAGTCTTTCCGGTTTTCAGGTTTCTTACCTGCGTATCACACCTCTTGCACTTCAGTGAAATGTTTAAAAACCCCGTCGATTCGAATGTACTCCTCTTACAGGAGCAAATATTATTATTTCTTATATATAACCTTCATCACAAAAAAAAAAAACGGTGAAGGCACGCCTGAATTTCTTAAAGGGCTCGCTCGGTGTTGAGCTCACGACTGTACAGTCTCTGACCTTTGTCTCCTTATAATAGTGTTATATGGTCACGTGAAAAACTAAATTCGTTGCCGCACTTCCTTTTCTCAGCTCGGAAGCTGCCTAATGCTTTCTTGATTCACAACGTTTCTTAGTAGCGTTTCATGCTGACTGTAAAAAGGGAGGTTTGCGAAGGGTATGTATGCTTAATTCTGGTGACGATTCTGCAAAGCTGCGTAGAGGTTTGAGATGCTCCCTAAATGGTCCTCTTCAAGAGGCACCCGAAAGCAGTATGCTTTTTTTTTGCGGCTGTTACAGTAAACATAGTCCCCCCGATGGTGTGATATAACGTATTATAAGCCCATACTGGCCTCGCAGCTCAAAAAAGCTTGCAGGCTGCCGCTTTTGCTTGCCAAAACTTAACGCTTGTGAAATGCAAAGAGAGCGAATAACAAGTCATTTTACAGTTATTAGACGAAAGCAAAAAGAAACCTTTGAATGTTTCTTATTTTGAAGCAGTTACACTATTTTTGAAAAAAGTGTAAAGCCGAAAAGAGCGCCTTTGGCAGAACTCTAGAGAACCTGAGTTCTCAAAGGGTGAAGACGAGATTCCTCGTCGCCTGCGAGATCGCAAACACTAAAAATGCGCAACGGGCACGTTACACGGCCAAGAAGCAAACTGCTTAGATTGTGCATCTTTGACCAAGACTGTGCATGTGTGGCCATTATATTACCGACCACGCTTCGTCGTTTGAGATTTTCTCACCACAGCGAATACGCCATTGTATCTTCAAAGCATATGTGAGCACACCATCGGCATGGCCTAATATGGTAGCTCATAGTTTTCGCTACGTAATGTGTGAGGAGAGTTTGATTGTTGAAGCGTGACCCCGAGCATTATGGAGTTGGAGTTGGCGTTTATTTATTTCTGTCTAAAAGAAACGGGAAGCCAAGGCAATAGGCTGGAAGCCTGACTGGTCCTTGGCTGCCAAATACAGACAACTGCAGACAGCATACACCTCTTGTGCATGTAACATATGAAACAATCATAATCTAACATTTACATACGGTATATCAAAGGTGTCAACACATGCAGTATTCAGTCCTAGATTCAAATGAACAGACCACGCACTCAAGAACATACATTTCAAAGCAGAAACAATACAGGATATTCATTTAAATATTGTTTCACGCTCTTTTTAATACCCTAGGCGGCAATGAAAATGCCACATTTGGTGTTGTGTTGTTGATAAGAGATGGCATCTGAAAAATTAATTTCTATTTTCCATAGTTGGTACAAGTAATAGGTACAAGTTTTCTTCGTGTTCTCAGATCATACGTTACTGTAGATATATCAGGTAGAGCAGTATACAGCCTATTATGGTGAATGTACTGCGGAAGACGAAAGTAGTGAACCTGATGAGCGGGTAAAATGGCATATTTTTTAAACAACGGTTCTGTACGCAAGTCTCGCGGTATACCGCAATAGCCTTCAATAGCTCTAAGGGCCTTTTTTGGAGAACAAGCAACTCATTAATATTCGCATAAGTAGGGGTTCCCCATTTGAGAATACAATATCTTAGTTTGGAATAAAAAAGCGCAAAATAACTTGAGATCTTTAGCCAATCGGGTACTTAATTAGCAATTCTGTAGACACCCTGCAATTCTGCTCAAGTACTTTACTAAATTTAAAATGTGCGTATTGCATGAAAGGTTTTCATTGAACCAAGAACCAAACGGCTAGAAACTCGTGATTCGTAACTTGCTTTATAACGCTGCTGTTATGACCTAAACAGTATGGGTACACAACGATGCTTGAAAAAATGCACTTAACAAAAGGAAATTGAAACTATGCACTCCGGCCAGATCTATACCACGCAGCCCGCCGCGACGGCTTTTTTGCAGTTTCGCCGATAGGTGCGCACCTAGCGGCCGCAGCTATGCGGCGGTACATCTATCCGCATTGTCCGCTACGCGGCGTGACAGGCTACTATTACGGGAGATCGAGCGGTGAGGGCGAAAACAATTAGAGAAGAAAAAGCCGGTCGTAGAGTCACTTTGTTGCATGAAAGCTCAAATGCTCAATACGTCATATCAGTGCAGTTGATTTTTATCCTGGTACTTATACGAACTCACAGTGGATAAAAAATTGCCTTATGAAACCTTGTTGTGTTAGGTTTTATGGTCGATGGGCAGTCAAGGTCATCATGCGCCTAACGTATGGTTAAGGTGTGTACAGTGTTGAAAAGCTTTGCTGCCCTGAAAAAAAAAAAAAAAAAAGAAACAGGAAATGTCAAAACGTATTTGTTGCCCAAGGAGAAACTTAGCGTGCAGCCGTATTTGTTCGTCATTAAATTGCGGCCGAAGCCTGTTATCACGCAGCCCGCTTTTCGTTTGGGCAAACACATAACATATTCTTTCTGGTGGCCATTCCTCTGCGTAATTCACATGTAGGCGTTTCTTCGTTCGGTCACTATAAAGTGTGTAATATATGTGTGTCTAGTTCGAAGTCGTAATATCACTTCAGTAAAATGTTCCTGCAGTCTAAATGTTTTCCATTTTCCTAAGATGAGCGGTTATGAACTGTAGCTTTTTATTTACTTCAATATCCCACGTGGGCTACGGTTTACTACTCAGTTTGCAGTGTACTAATATTAAGCCTTTGTAGTTACTCTTTCTTCCTTCCTTAGAGCCAGTGAAGAGCACATGCCTGTTCTCGTATTGCTAGCAATTCCGACGTAGCTCGGACCTGAGCCCAGCATTATGTAGTGTTCCAGTATTATGGCTCTTCTGATGTCGCCGACTGATGTTGTCGCTGCGTTTCTGGCGTGAAGGGCTGTTAGTATGGCTGATGAATTCGTTTCAGTGATAATGGTTTGAATAGTATTTCGTCAATATTGTTCCCACAGCCGTCCAGACTCTTATCATTCAGCAGTTAAAACGCCGACTTGGGGAACCAGTTGCATAATACCTAGTGCGGCCTTCATATTTTCCTATCAGTGTGAAATAATACTGTATGGCAAGCCGTGCGGGGGTTTGTTTCCTATGAAATTATGTAAGAACGAGGTTGTACGTTGTGTGAAAAATCAACCATGAAGGTACTGGGTCTTGCTATTGGCATTGCTAGGCAGTTGATCCAATCAGGCCAGGCTTCAACGCGTCCATGCTCTCGTCGCTCGGGAATGCATGCACGTGTCTGCGATTCTGCTAGCATCCAGTGAAGGGTCATTGACTTCGGCATAAAGGCTGGTGACAGGCGATGTTTATATGCAGCGCCACCAGGAATGTCTGAACCCAGATTACGTGTAGGGTCAGTAGCTTTAGGTATGTTGTAATCGTTAAGACCTAGACTCAGTACTCATAACTAAACAATAACTACAAGAGAGCTGTAAATCAGGCCTCCACCTTTCTTGTGAGAGGGCTAAGGTGATCATGAGGGCACCGGAGGCTTTACCTTTAGGCTTTACCTTTAGGCTTTCTATGTCCGGGAAGAATGTAATTTGCTCATCATAACTCAGCCTAAAATATTTCTGATTGCCTTTTACTCACAGTGAGACTTACCGGTTATATATGAAAGGATAGGTATGTTGACGTCGTTTGAGAAGGAACGAAGCAGCTAGTGAATTTTGCTTTGAAAATATGCACAAATTTCGGTCTGCCAATATTGCTAGTTTTTTTTTTTTTTTTTTTGTGTGTGCGTACATTTATTTCGTCGGACGGTATGCTAGACGACGTTCCTGGTTTAGGGGGGCGCCTGGGTCAATTACATAGGGGATTTCAGAACCGACATCTTCATATTACAGATGCCCTTGTGGTGAATATGATTGAGAACGAGAAAATTACTTCACCATGGCATACCTTGAACTTTTGCCAGCTTGAATGATAGGCAACTTTACAATAGTGTATGCACTATTACGTACGCTAAGTGTACAATGTTTCGTAAGCCGTTACGCTGTTTTATCACATATGCGCTCTTAGTTCATGCGCAGCGTATGCGTACAGAGATGTGAACATAAGGTCCACCTACTGACGCCATATGGTTTTCAGAAAAGAGATCATTTTTTTTTTTTCAGCAGACTGACCGTCCCGTTTGGTATATGAGTGACAGCATCGTCCCTCGAAGTAGTCAATTGGCCAGTAGTCATGCGTCGACCGGCCAGAGGATGCGTGATGAGAAAAACTCAGTAACAACGAAAATTACTCCAGAGAGGTATTTCAGCTTTAGTCCGCACATCCAAATTAGAACTCTCTTCCAGCGATGCAGGAAAATACGTCTGGAATTAATCCGCAAACACTGTTGTACTGAGGGTACAACTCTCCAAACAACGCATCATTCTAAGGATACAAATTAAATTGTTTTCCTGCTGGCAGTAATAGGTGTGGGGCGGAATTATTGGAAGAGAAAAAATATTTACATGACTGCAGCCATTAAACTACAGTGAAAAGCGGTGAGTAGCCTTTTTAGACAATCGTAGTTTGCTCAGAGACGCGATTCTAGGACTACTTCGCCGCTGGGATAATCCCGTCACCGACTTTCAAAAAGCTTGAAATCTGTTACCGGTGGTGATTAGATTGTGCTCGCGTCTAAGCTAACAGCAATTCTGCCTAGAAGTTTTAAAACCATGAACCAGAAAGAAAGATGAATTCGTCATGAACTGTTCACTGCTTTGTTCCTTCTCATTCTTGGCCGATCCCCCGTTTGGGTAACGTCTTTTGTTGTTGTTGTTTAGGAAAACAATTTATGGAGTACTTCCTGTGCGCAGGGCTCAGTAATTGACACCTACGGTGACGGGCTCCCGTTCATTTTGAGCGACGGCTCGTCCGCTAATGCAATCACGACGTCATGCAGAGCTAATCATGTCAGTTGCCTATGCCGTGACCTGTCTCCTTCGGCGGTCCATATTTCTTTCTTTATTCCTTGTCGTTGGATCAATACTGTCAACGCTGACAGGAACGCTGCCGCTGCCGCTTAGCGGTGTAAGAACAGCTGAGCGCAAAAATATGGTGATCCACTTGCACCATTCCCACAGTTACAAAAGAGGAAATCTTTTGATATAAGCAATCTTTTGCCTGTCTGTTCAGTGAAGCTAGAAAAATCCCTACTCCAGTACTTGTAGCATGCTTTGATGCGCCGTTATCATAACGCGGCACCTCTATCGACCAGCATATAAATGCCGCTGCTCCCGCTGATAAACACACACTCCTCCCTGAAATAACCACGACTGCCTTATGGCATGTTTGCGTTATTTGTACCATCACTTATCAAATTGAGTGGCGACAGCCCGGCGCAGAAGAATCGCTCGGTCATGCAGAACAGAGCCATGTTTTAGAAGAACCTAACTGCAGTCAGTAGCGTAATGTTTTGAATTAGAAAACGTTGGCCTGCCCTTTCTCATTGCTGCTCTGCGTCTTTGTGTTGTAGTTCGTATGTATTCGCGTATTGGTGTTCCATGGGAGCAGGATTCGTTTTTCATTGCATCTTTGAGACTGCTTCTGTAATGAAGTGGAAGCGGGGCTTCATCACTTCAGCCTCCTATTTTTTCAGTGTCCTCGAGTTGGAAATACATATTTAATGAAGTTAGAAAAAAAAAGAGAAGAATTAGTGCAGCTCAGTTCGGCTCAGTTCAGTATCCTTTTTCCCATAATAGACGTGCTTTGCCATGTCCACATTTGATGAACCCTAAAGGGACTTTTAAGATATATGGTAACGAGACTTGCACACAACCGTACATCAAGTGACAAGTCGTTTGAGATGGTATCGTTTTGTAGCGAAGTCTCTAACCATCTGACCTGCTGGGTTGCCAGGTAAGGGGTACAGATGTAAGAAGAAAACATCCATCACCGTGTTTTCTCGGCGTAGCTCAGTGGAGAGAACAGCGGTTGCATGGGTGTAGAAAGGGGCAGAGGGAAGGTGCTCTGAGCTTGGTTGCCATGGTGATAAGGGTAGCACATGTGCCGTAGCACCGGCGGCAAGTTCGCTTGTAGTGGAGCCAGAAAGAAGGGAGGCAGTTGCAGAGCGGTTGAACGAGATGGAAAGGGGTATAAATAGACAGCATTGGAAGCATGGGATAAGCTCTGTATAGTTACGTGTTTTACATGACGTCAAACAACCGCAGAAGAGGTTTATAGCCGGCGTTATGGAGCACCGGGCGCCAGCTTATTTACCGCGTTATATAGGTCGATCCGCCGGTGTTAGCTATTGATTCGCCATATATTCTTTTAGGGCACTGAGTGTACGTCGTTGACGACAGTATCTATAAGCCTGGAGCCCTTGAAGTGTGTCAGGAACGCGATCGAAGAGAATATTGTTAAAGAAATAAAAGTAGGTACGTGGTCGGGCACAGTCTAAAACGAGCCCGTGAGACACACAACCAGCCCTGCGAAACACAAAAGGAAGACTGCAACTCCTGTTTTCTCTTGCAAGTCAGGTTTTGCTAGTTAGTTCTCCAAACCAGTAAGCTTAGCTTTATTAAATGTAACCCAGCCTCATCCATAATTTAATGAAGATTGGTCAAAGACACGGCATCCGGGTTATTCCTACGGCACCAATAAGAGCAAAAGGGATGTGTGTGCGGGTTAAGAACCAGGAATTCACCTCTAGATGCAAAACTTCACACAGGACTAGGTACCCTAAGTGTATTCAGGGGATTATTTATCAGATTCCCTTGTATTCTGGAAAGAAATATATTGGACAGACAGGAGGATGTCTCAATGACAGGATTAGAGAGCACGCTATGACAATATCGGACAAGTCTGGCACTAATCTCGCGGTGCACTGCAACGACTGCGTTGGTTGTAGAGACCAAAAATGTCCAGCTGACCTTCACAATGTTAAGGTTATGAGAAGGATGAAGGATAAGTTAGCAAGGGAAACTTATGAAGCATATGCATTCTGTGACTTGACTCGGGAGACCAATGAATCACTATGCCTTCAGTGGTATTGTTGAAGAAGGAATTAGAATTTCTGCGCAAAGCGGCAGGAGGTTAAAGACAAGGAAGAAGTTGGCTGCATACGTGAAGTGAAGGGAGAAGATGTGCAGGTTCTTGTCAATATAGTTGTCAGTGCAGCGTCAAATTAGAGGAGAACAACAACAACAGTGCAGCGTGGTCGTTGAGTTTGTGTGTGCTTCTTATTTTTTGTGTTGTTACCTGCTCTGCTGCCTTCTTCCAAGAGATTTGCTGAGAACACTTACCGGCACTGCGGAGACCCGTGGCTATAGTCTTTCGCTGTTACATACGTTACTGGCTTAATCAAGTAACCTATTTCAGTTGAAGTAGCATGTCAGCGACCATGAGACAATGATCTGTCAAGGAGAGTCAGGACTCGCAACGCATTCGGCTATGTAGTTTCGGGTGCGCGCGATAACGTAAAATATGCCTCTTGTTCTTAGCAATTAAATGAGAAGCACGCGATGGCTAAATGTGTTCCTGCTATGCTACTCCGGAATGTTCTTTTTTCACCAAACGTAGTTTTCATAAAACGAGGAAAAAGACAGATTAGCTTCAGCGCTGTTCTCTCGTGAACGTCCTAAATTTTAGGCACACGTCAAGCGAATCAGCCGAAACGGATGAACTGCTGTCAAATAAGTTATTCTTGAATGCTTATCTATTTGGACTTGTAGAAATCGCAGGGCAAAAGTAACGGCGTTGTTAGAAGGTTGCGAAGATGAGAACGTGGGAAACGGTCTGATTTTTTTTTTAGGGGGGGGGGGGGAAGAAGAGGCTCGTGGTGGGGTCGCTGCTACTGCGGCGCCATTCGGGTTTGCCATCAGCTGTCTCGATAACAAACGATTCCGGAAGATGACGTGACGATGCAGTTTTGCCTGACTGGCGGTAGCCGTACTGTCTACATCGATTTTTTTTTTTCCAGACAGTACGTTGGCTACATTCCACACTGGTAAGAAATTATCTTCACTAGCCTTGGTTACCGAGGCTCCGACCTGCGAAGCGTTGCTACCACTGAAGAGCCTTTCTGAGAATCCCTCGACTACTTCACGCAATACCTTGACAAGGCTGCACGCTCCAAGGGAGGCCAAACATTTTCCCATCTCTCCTTTCTGCCACGCTGCTTGCGAGGAAGCAGATTGCGCTTGTTTCCCAAAGGAATGCGTCGGGCAAACAGCGGACGTGCCCCTCGGCCACACTCCGACGTGCTCCACGCTCTGTCCGCAGCCGGGCACTCGGTGATGCGCCGGCGGGCAGCGCGTCTGCTGTGCGTGCGGCAAGCTCGTCCCACCAAGGCACACCGCCGACGAAGGCCACGAGAAAGGCCTCGCCTGTGGAATCCGCACTTTCCTTTGCCATTCGGTGGAAGTTATTACGAACTGCTTCCCGCCGCTATGTCAACGGGCGGTGGCGTGTGCTTGTGCTCTAGTAGGCCGTCCTGCTTTTAAGTGTGTGCTGAGCGCAAGTTGACCACATATCTTTCTTCCTATCTTTCCTTCTGTTTGGTGCGTTGCCCGAAGTGAATGCCAATCAGCACAGTCTGGAGGCTGCGGCAAATGATTCCCTTCACGTGGTGCGTGGAGCAGTGCGCCTGCGCAGCCAAATAACTGCTTTTCTAAGCAGGGTAGGATCAAAAAATATTTTACAATTTTGGTGGAAAGATAATTATAGCACAAATGTACGGGAGGTGTTAGTGATTGATCACAAGGTGAAAATGAAAGCATGCCTAGTTATTAAATTTGGCGGTGAAATTGTGTAAGAAATGAGAAGAGGCCTCGCAAATTTTCGTCCTGAATTTCCGTCCGCTGGCAAATTTTGATCAATTATGTTGATTTCCTTAGCATACTCCTTACTGATACACCATTTTTATGAGACTGCGCCAGCCCCTATTATCAAATTTTAAAACTAGAATATTTCAGCTTTTACTCCGTTCTCACTCTTTATCGAGAGGATCTAGCATTCTTAGAATAAAGATTACTGGCGTACTGGAGATATGCCGATCTGTCTCGTTATACTACCTTTCATTTCCACTCCAGGATCGATCAATATAAAATCTTGACTGCACGTTGCCTAAATTTGTTGATTCGTCAGAATCATCAGCGTAACAGCACCAATTTCCACTTGACATTTCTCTCGCATATCTCTTCAAGAAGGTTGATCCTGTGTCAATTTCTTTCTCGATATCGTTTACAGAGCACATACAAAAGCTTTCCGCTGCGTGGCTCAGAGTACTGCTGCAGTGGGTGCCACCGCACCCTTCCTGTTTGAAGTAGCTAGGTTTCTTGAGCCGAAGTACGGACTGCAGCTCCAACACTGACGGGCCCATCACGTCTTGGAGAGGATTGGCAAACTAGGGAACCTGCCTTTAATTTACTTTCTCACGCAGTAGTACTAGGAACGTGAAAAGGAAAACAAAATGGTTAATCTTCAGGATAATCGCTAAGATAATTGATCCCTGTTAAAGAAAAAATTGAGGAGGGCGTTTGTTCTTCGCCTTAAGAATACAGACGCAATAACATGCGCGCTCATTGCCTTATTTGTTGCTACTGTGATGCTATTTTAATCATGCCGCTTTGTCTGTTATTAAATTTCAAGACTGCCATCGAAAGACATTTTTTATTGTAACCGCCGTACTCCAAACCCACCCCTCATGTAATACCCCTTAAATGGGGTCTTTGAGGATTCAATAAATAAATAAATAAATAAATAAATAAATAAATAAATAAATAAATAAATAAATAAATAAATAAATAAATAAATAAATAAATAAATAAATAAATAAATAAATAAATAAATAAATAAATAAATAAATAAATAAATAAATAAATAAATAAATAAATAAATAAATAAATAAATAAATAAATAAATAAAATGACTATGACACTTTTTCTCGGCATCTTTGGCTTTACGGACAAAGTCAGCTTCAACCCCACGTTTACAATCATCGGCGACTTGCTGACTCTGGCTTCCTCCGCATACTTACAATGCTTTGCTTCCCTTAATTACATTGATACATTGACAGACCACCTCCGCTTCAAACGTCTAGCTGCTATTACTGACCGTTCTTCTCCGTCTTCTCGGAATCTTTCTTAATTCTCTCTGTTCTTCGACCACGACCACCACAAGACACCTAGTCAAACAAGGTTCACGCACTGTAACACGCCTCTGGTAGAATGTCAGGCCGTTGTCACAGTAGTACCAGCTGCAGCGCATCGCACGTGTTCAGATGGAGCGACACACACGCACACACACACGAGAGTATTTGTCTACATTAAGTTTGTTTAATTCAGAAATTACGAATCACTACCCAGAAATTAATTATTTATTAACCGTATTACCATCCATCTCCAGTCGATCAAACAACACGACGCATATTGCATACGTTTCATACCAGGCGTCTATAATTTATTCGGCTCCCCTAAACTCGACCTCCAAGAACAATTTGATCATGCCCTAGAACATGGAGGCACCATCTACCTTAGCGAACACGGGTCAGGTTTGTAGTTCTGGCGGCTGCTGGATTGCATGTGGTGCCACACAAATGCTTTCCCCGGCAGGAATTTCACTCGTCTTTGGAAGCTTCCTTTAAAACCGGGGTACGGCGAAGCGTTTTGGTCTCTACGAGAGCCGAATGCTTCGCGTAAATACAAAAGCTGTGATTTCAGGTAATGTACTAAAACTATTCAGGGTGCGAATTTATGAAAAAAAAAAGTAAATAGAAGTAGCAGCGTCTAACAGCACCGCGAAATAGTACAAGAAACTAACATACTGAACCCGCGAAACACACAAAAACATAAGGAAAGAAGTACACGCGACAGCGCTGTGTACTTCTTTTTTTTTTTTGCACTTCTGAAGTATAGCCCATTCCTAGTGAGAAAACCCTACGAGTCACAATAACCTCATAAAAATTCTCATACTGAGCTCGTATAAATCTCATCATCTGATACCAATCTCAATCAAACTATGAGAAATATGAGATTGTATGACATTTGTATGAGTTTAGTATGATAAATTTGTATGAGGTGTTGTGACTCATACGGCTTTTTTCACTAGAGATGTACTTATTTTCTTGTGTTTCTGTTTCTTTTGCTAGTTCAATACGTTAGATTCGCACCAACTAGGCCAAATGATCACCATGTGAAAGTACCAAGAAGTTTCGAGTGAAATCGGCTTCCCTTCACATGTGAAGAAAAATGTGCCATCGTTCTTGAAACGAAACCTGTGCCGTTAATGCGGACTACGATTGCTCAGCTTTGAAATTAAGGCTTCTATCAGACATAATTATTTCAATGTTTCTCGCAATCAGGACAGCGCGCACTACTAACGAGGCGAAGCAAAACCATGGACTCAAATAATTGGTACAGAAATGAAGTGCCATGAATTAGATAACCAGACCGAGTTGAGGATATTTGAAACCAAATGCGGGATGATAACTCGTGCTCAACGCGAAATGATCATGGCGCATAATCAATACTCTTTAAGAGTGCATGAAGAACATTAAGGAAGAGGATTGCAATGCAGAGGTAAACCTGGGAGAGGCTGCGAAATTATATAAATTGGAAATTTTCGGGGGCTGCTGCAGGCGTAAAGCAGGAGTAAGTGGATATCAATGAAGTACATCACTTTCCACATGAGCGCTTATGCTTGGATGTGGCGCTTGTGAAATCATCGCGAAAGTTGCTCTTTATTTTTAGATTCTTTTTTTTCTTTATTTCAGCATATATATGTACTAAACTACTACCAAACAGGTATTAAACTGAACTGGACGTGTGTGATTTTTTAAGTAATTCGGTGTTTTCTTGTTTAACGCCAAAAGATGAAACAGGATTTTTTGGGCGTCAACCCGAAAACTGAGGCTTCATGTAAACAAAAAGCCGCTATGTGGGTATCGGAATCGAATTGCGTGTCTAACACTGCTTTCAGCTTGGCAGTGCAGTAGGCGAAAATGTATTTGCGTGGCTGAAAAGGCAAGCCAATAAGTATGGCTGGGAGCAGTTACCCAGTTCTCCACTGAATTACCACCACCGTTAGAACGGAAGCCCATTAAGCATGCATATGAGTGATTGGATAACGAGCTCCTTACGAGGAACGCTATGTTGCTTTAGACACGTTTTTTGTGGACACGTTTCTTTTCGTTCATTTTGGCGAAGCCTGAAACGCAAAAAAAAAAAAAAAAAGACAGGGAGAATGAACAAGCCAGCCTCAGAATCGGCCTTACTGAACTTCTTTTCATGAACCGAGAGTCACTCGGCTTGTAGCAATTTTATTTAACCTCTGACGCATGTCACGCGGTGCTATCGGGACATCTCGAACCACTATGTCGATCTAAACCATTCAAAAAATGCGTTTGCCTATGCAGTGTTTAAAGCCTCTCCTTTTCCAACATACGATTGTGCCCTAATGCTAAACATTCCAGAGCGTTTACTAAATTTTGAAAGGAATCCTTTTACTACCTTCTGCAACGGACTTCAGTGCTCCTTGATGTACACTGGGCCGAATCGTTAACAGTACCGGGCCAAAGCCGACTGCCCGGCGCAGCGAAGCAGGAATCGGGAGAAGGAATCGCGCTTCTCGAGAGAGTGTTATGTGCTTGGCTGTTCTGCTCCATCCGACGTTTCTTGTCCACTGTGTGCTTGTGGCTTTGATCGGTGTAAATTGTTAACGCCACAAGTACTATACCAGTAGCCAGTTCTATATTCGGTATCTCCTCCAAGAGGATCCCTTTGAAATTAATTATTCGGTGATATTTAGATAATGTTCTCGACAATTATTTGTTCCATAAGTAATGGTTCCAATTCGTTATTGGACATGCTTAGCTGTTTATTGCAAACTTGTATTATTTGCAGATATTATCCGCACTATTTGTAGCGGACAAAAAGCAGTGGTAGTTGCTTGGGATGCCGATTCTTACCAGGCGATTGCGGGTAGTGGTTGCTTCGCACTAATCAAAATGGCCTAGCCGACGTTGCTCACTGCAACAGCAGGCATTGTGGGCATGCAGTTGGCATTACTTGCTTTGTTATCTGCTGCATCTTCCAGTGCAGCGGCGCCGGGAAATCGCCGGTCGTGCTCTACTGTTTAAAAAAATTGGCCGGGTGTACGTTTGAGTCGCAAAGGCCTCATCGTCGTACCTTTGACTTCTTTTTAAATAAACTTTCTCCAGGTTGAAATACAAAGGTAGAACACCAGTATATGTGCAGCTGCACCCGTGAACTAAGGCGTATTAAGCCTCTTGCTGAGGCTTTGTTGGGGAGTCGGATTTGGGTTTAAGAACCCTACTTCATTCGCGTGGAAATTAAGGGATTTCAAGTCCGCAGTAATGGTGTTGCCGGAGCACCAATACCCATCAAATGACGTTCCATAAAGAGAGGTATTTAGAAACACGTGACTCCTCCATGCCACCCCTTAACCGATATTACCTTCTCCACGCTTTCTAAGCTTAAATGATTTGCGGAGACGAGTAAACATTTCATCGGTTCAAATATCGAGCGTCGCTTTGTTTTTAGGCGCCAGCAACGCTGAAATCCCGTAAGAAGCTTCTGAAGATCGTTGCTTATTTCGTGTTGCTGAAACTTTCGATCTCAGTGGTACGAAAGCCGCCCCGCTATGCGCGTTCGAAGACGTCATTAAACAGGATCAAGACATCGTTCATCCGAGCAGCGCCGCCGGCGGCGCTGCACTTCTGAGGCTTTTATCTTTAACAGACAGAAATCTTCCGACTTGAAGAATACGACAGAGCGAGCGAAAGGCGTGCAAAGTCTCGCTACGTTTTGCGACAGCTTGGAAAGTTATGGTTCAAATCTGAAGCTCCATTAGAGAGCGACGGCTAAACGTGCGCCGTAGCAAATTTATTTACCTTTTTACAGCCGCTCGAACCCACGATCGACGTTTTTTCTTCCCCTCTCGCGACTCTCATTCGTCGTATTGCGACACCAACTTTCCTTCTCTCCAGTACTCTTCCCTAACATCGAGATTTATTTTGTCGAGAGAAAAGGAGCCCAGCGAATCATATATCCTCACGATGGCAACATTATTTAAAGATTCCAATGTTTTCTGTGTCTCGAATAACCGTTGTGATGTCTTGAGCACACACAGCGGGAAAATATTTCAGTCTTCGCTTGATTTGTACCTGGAAAGATGTATTTTGCAAGTTCTTCATGAAATTTAAGCAACAAAGGTCGCGGTAATACTCAGCCTGCAAATTAAGGTAATCGCTCAATTCTTGGACTGCGGTCGGGCGTTCCGTAAGTACTGTGTGGCAAATTTGATGAAACTGAATGACCTTTTAAGAAAATGTTAAGTAGGAAAGCAGCATGTAGAAAGAAAAAATGTTAAATGAAGACTTGCATGCCCAAGCTTGTGTTACGATGCGATAAAATTAAAGCAAAAGCGAAAAATAGGACTGTCAAATGAAGCGGCCTGATTTTTGTCTTTCAGATATTCTAGGATACAGGAGTCGTCCCATGAGTTGCTTTCTATATCAGATATCGCTACGGCACAAGCTTTGTGAAGGGGTGAACATGGGGGGGGGGGGGGGGGGGGGGGCAGCTAGTGCGTTGAACAGAAAAGTCTAATTTCAATAGAAATTGTGCACATGTACTCGTTATTATCAACCGAGCGAAATAGATTAACGGGCCTACGACTACTACATCAAGTTATAAAAAGTTGAAAATGGTCGTTATCTCTAATGCATTGACAAACTAAAGTACATATGCATGACTGAGGTTTTCAAAACACCAGTTACCTATTGGACAGAAACACCAAAATATATTTTCACTGAGGGAGTAATTACTCATTTTAGTCATTTGGCTGCGCTTGGATAAATGACAAAGGAAAGCTACACAGGTTTCTTAGAAACCTCATAGTTAAACAAAAATGCGTCATAGATCCGATAAAATATGTACACATGGAATGCAATGAAGATCCAAAACTGAAAGCAATGAGAAAGAAAAGAACTGAACTTTAACTGAAACTTGGTTGCACACCGGTATCAAAGACAATGAAATCTTTCCAGACGCCCATGCTTACAATATCTACAGACATGACCGTGCAGATAAAAGAGGGGGTGGGGTGCTTCTTGGTATTAAAAAAACGTTACCATCCACTGCTATCAATTCTAACTCAGACCTCGAAATAGTTTGGGCTGCCTGCAAAACTATATCTTCGAATTTACTTTTTGGAGTGTGTTACCGTCCGCCCGATTGTGTGACTTCTTTCATTCATGATCTTCGGTCTAGCATTGCTGCCGCTGTCGAACACAGTTCACCTAGCAACATCTACTTGTTGGGTGATTTTAATTTTCCTGAAATAGATTGGCCTTCTTTGTCTTCAACTAGTCATGCTGCAACAGAATTCATCAACCTAACACTAGATTTCAATTTATTTCAAGTGATTAGCCAGAATACGCGTGGTTCTAACATTCTTGATTTAGCTCTATCCACTGCTCCCGATACCATAGGGCCGGTTATGTATCTTGACGGATTTAGCGATCATAAGATGTTGCAGTTTGATATTCTAGTTCCGAGCTTGTTTGCAGGTATTACAACTAAAAAAATTAGAGATTATAGTAAAGCACGATATGATGAAATTAACACGGAACTTGCCTCATTTTTCAATGAGGTGTTTTTCCCGCTAAGGAACGAACGATCTACTGAAGAAAACTGGTTGCTCTTCAAACACAAACTATCTGCACTGATAGAGAAACATGTTCCTCTGATTACAATAGCTAATGACATAAAAAATCCAAGGTTCAACAAGACCCTCCGTCGATTACGGAATAAAAAGATGCGCCTATACAGAATAGCTAGATCTGCTCCTTCTTCAACCTCGTTGGAAAGATATAAACTGTGTTTGAAAGCGTACTGTTCTGCTGTTACCGCTGCCAAAAACAAATACTTCACTCATGATCTGCCGTCACTTTTGCAGACTAATCCTAAGAAGTTTTGGCAGACTATATCTCCCGAAAGTAAACATGACCTCATACAACTACACAATACTGATGGCTTGCCGCTAGCTGACACTGAATGTCCAACCGCGTTCAACAGATTTTTTGCATCAGTGTTTACTAAGGAAGATTATTCCAGTATGCCAATTGTTCTCGAGTCTGACTACCCATTCATGGAGCCCATCACCATTAGTGCTGAGGGTATCGCATCACTAATTAAAAATCTAAAGTTGTCATCATCTGCCGGAGTGGACAACATTAACTCGAACATACTTAAAAACACCATTTCAATTTCCAGCCAGATTTTGTGTCATATATTTCAGCAATCACTATCCACCGGAGAACTGCCCACTGACTGGAAAAAAGCCAAAGTCATCCCTGTCTTCAAAACGGGTAACAAAACCTCTCCTGATAACTATCGGCCTATTTCGTTAACATGCATATGCTGTAAATTACTTGAGCATATTATCGCTTCTCACATTTACAACCATCTGGAACGAAATGACTTCTTCTTTTCAAATCAGCATGGTTTTAGGAAAGGCTACTCATGTGATACCCAGATATTTGAATTTACTACTGACCTGCATTTCAACATGGATGATAACCAGCAAACAGATTGCATTTTTTTAGATTTCTCAAAAGCATTTGACAGAGTTGCACATGGCCGGCTTTTTACAAAATTATCTACCCTTTCCCTTGATTCCCTCACAATATCTTGGCTTCGAAACTTTCTCTCATTACGTCAGCAATTCACAGTTGTCAACGGCTCTTCCTCATCCCTATGTGACGTAACCTCAGGCGTACCACAGGGAAGCGTACTTGGACCCTTACTTTTTCTAATCTACATTAACGACCTTCCCACTAACATTTCATCCCGTTTACGCCTTTTCGCAGACGACTGTGTTGTTTACCGTAAGATCGCTTCTGAGACTGACCACCTGACCCTTCAAAATTACCTTGACACTATTGTTGATTGGTGTCAAAACTGGCAAATGATTGTTAACCCTAATAAATGTAAATCAATGACTTTTAGCCGCAAGCATGTTGTTTCTAACTTCATATACTCTATAAATAATACCTCTCTATCAAGGGTTACGTCGTACAAATACTTTGGAATTCAGTTCACACCAAATCTTTCATGGTCTTCTCATATTTCTGCAGTCTGCAACAAAGCGTCGAGGACATTGGGTTTCACACGCCGGAACCTTCGAAACTCACCTAGCTCCGTTCGAAAACTTGCATATTTTACATTTGTTCGCCCACAGCTGGAATTTATCTCACCTATATGGTCTCCCCATCAGAAATATCTCATAGATATGCTCGAGTCCATTCAAAGCAGAGCTGCCCGGTACATTTTTAGCAATTATAGTCCCCTCGCAAGTGTATCCCAGCTTAAAAACCTTAATGACATACAGATACTTGAAATTCGTCGCTCCATTTCACTTCTGTGTTTATTCCATAAATATGTTCACACCCGTCCTTCGTTGTTACCTCTGGCATCACCTTTCCGCTCTTCACAACGCTTACACAAATCAACTCAGCTTCAACCGGATATATGGGAAGACCCTGTCGTTTAATTCCTCTGCATTACCTAGAGCAATAAAACTCTGGAATGATCTTCCTGACAACATAATCTCTTCCATTGATCCTGGTGAGTTTAAAAAACATCTATGTATACATCTATTGCCATAGTGATGTTCGAAATGTACAACAGTTTCATTTGTTCTTAACGTTGTTTTTCGTGTCTCGTGTCTGATGTTATTTTAACTCGGTTTTGTATAAATTTCGTGTTCCTTTCTTGTATTTGACTTGTACCGCGTTCTTGTACGATATTCTTGTACCGATTTGCCCCCCCCCCCCCCCTCACCCAATGCTCTTCGGGGCCTGTGAGGTACTAATAAATAAATAAATAAATCGAAGTGAAACCTAGTAGCGAAGCTTTGACTAGGCTGTTTACCAAAGCCGGTGCATACTAGAGCCAGAATCAGTGTCGGCTTCGAGGACTACTTGTTCAGGTAAGCCGTTTTAGTGTTCGATACCTTGCTGGCCTTTGTTCAAGGACGCTGAATTTCTATAGAGTGTAAAAGTCGGTGGCGGAAGTAAAATTATGCACTTAAAAGGGTCATTTTTACACTGCTCGAGCTACACTGGGGTAGCAAATTTCCAATACCTCCAATGGCGTTTTTATACACTAGTATAGCTGGTATGGGTTAACAAAATGGCGCTGACGTAAACTGTGATTCAAATAACGAAAAGATAACAGCTGGACCCGTCTCCTTAGTTCAAGAGACGAGTCCGGGACACAATATTTTGCTGCTAATACTATAATGTAGGGATCACGCATAAGCCGGGAAGCAAGGCTCTGGATGAATTCCTCAGAGTCAGGTAAGAGAGATTGTTAGAGGTTTCGACTAAGAAATGCATATTTAAGTTTATCGATAAGGCATATTTCGTGAATTTTATCTCCCAGGAACAGAGGCTCCATGGGTGAAGCTCTACTATTGCCAACTTCTTTTTAAGCATTGGGAATGATTTTCCAATTATCTGCAATTGTGGTTAGTTTGCAGGTAATTTTCATAATTTAAATTTATATAATTCAAAAAAGGGCAGCAGTTGGAACATCAGAGATGGAACTAAACAGCCTTAGTCTGCTTCCTGAAGCGCTGAAATTCTTGAATGAATTGACGATTGAAACGGCGTTTACTCCACACTGAAATGCGTTGAAAGCACTGGGTGCGAAACCGAGATGGAGGGGAGGGGGAGGCATTTCGACAGTAAGTAGTAAGGATTCCTCCTTTCTATAAGTGGGCGTATTGGAAGCAGTTAAGTAGTGGCCGACTTTGGAGTGCGTCAGTAAGCATCAGCGCCACTTTTCAGTTCACTTCAGGCTGCCGCATGCTGAGGTTGACCGTAGCATCAATCATGCCTTACTGCCATGTATATTTCTTCGCGGTTATTTACAAAACTTGCGACTGGAAAATAGTCCCGAAGCAAATCTAAGTTAAAGGCGAAGTTCTGAACTACTTGTTTCGTAAATGTTCACGCGCTCAACTCTTGAGTTTGATAGTTGACTACAGGGATGCTGTAAATGGCCGGGAATGGCTGGAAGCATGGAATTGACGAGAAGGGACGCGAGACAAAGCACTGAACTGCGGCGGCTTGACGCATTCCCCTCACGATCAAACAAGCCGCTCGCTCTCACCCTACAGTGACCAGGGGAAAAGCGGTGAAACATATGGTTGCAGTGTCGCCTTTCTAAACCTCGCCACTTCTCAGTGGCCAGCCTATTAAGACTTGTCTATGTGGCCAGTCTTCAGAGACTTGTCCCGCTGTTCGACCTGCTGGGCGCCACACGCAAGCTTCTAATGATATTTGTCTGCATGGGTGTTGTACAAGTCCTCTTCACCCTGCGGGACGGAAATGTCGAAGCCTCTTCCTCCATCTTGGCCGGCAACAGGAGTTGCTGAGGCGGCATGTTTTCCGCGATGCCGGCCAGGAACCTCTCCCGGGGATTTTGTTGCACTTTGTTGCGCTTAAAAGAGGAGAAAAGTTATATAATAACCACTATAAAAAAAAAAAGTGCCTGTAAGCTCCTCCACGTCGCCCCAAGGCGATGCTATCTTCGGTCTTCATTCTTTCTTTTTAAACACTTTTTGGCTTCAGGGCGCCTTTCTTTGATGCGAATTGGTGTGTCTGAATTTTATTTTGCAATGTGTGCTGCAGGCTCAACAAATTGATTTACTTGCCCTCGTTTTCTTTTCTTTTTCTCTCACAGGTGAGTTTGCCATCTTCCACTCCAGTCTCCGCATTGTGCCGTAAAACACGTGAGTTTATCGTTTTACCCTGTATAGTCTAGGCCTTCTTCGCCGTGCGCGAGAATGTTGGCTGTAAAAAGCGTGCCCTACAACGCGGAGCTTAGATTCACCTTTTTCAGGCGCCTCCAGAGCTTAGCTTGTATAAATTTTTATGCGCGCGCTTCCTGGAGCCGTTGTTGTTTCGCAGCATAAGTGCACAAGGCATGCTCTGATGATTACCATACTTTCAGTATCTAGTGGAAAGTAGCTGCGTCCTCGCGCCTTTTTTTTTTTTATCATGTAGCTGTTGCTTTTAAAAATATTTTGCCCGGTATATCCGCGGTTCAACGTCCGCACTCAGCGCATGGCAGAGGTTTGGCGCTTCACATCATGAAGAAAAAAGCAGAATTTCGCCGCGCTGGTTGCTGGTGTTTTCAGCATCGAGGAAATAAAAATCGTTTCTGGCTGTAGTGGGTGAGACCAGACCACAAAAGTGAAACTAATGCCTCACATCTTGTGAATGTGCGCTTCCGTCATTCTAGCGTCTTCAACCAGCCCATTACGTTCTGTCAAATGAAATGTCAGTAAATATATTGAGTGCTCTCAGGCGAGTATTCTCAGGCGAGTATTCTCAGGCGTATTCTCAAGCGACTTTGGAAGGTAACATTCAACAACACGGCCTTGAGCACGACCGAGCACGGCCCCATGCTGTGAGAATAAGCAGAGCCGGACAAAAATTATTGAAATACTTTGCGGGTCGCCGCATGAAAACCGAGACGAAGCGAACACAGCTATCGAATCTTGAGTTTGTCATTTGAGAAGCAAGAGATGGTAAAAGAGAGCAAGCGACTCACGACGGGGCTATGGAGCGTTTCAGCGTGACTTCAATAGCAATCGGTTTTCCTTTGGAGTTACCTTGTGTGACAAATTTTGGCGCACGGAAGACCTTTTTATTAAAATGGACGCTATGTTGTCGATATCAGGATACTATACGCATGTCATAATTGTGCGCTTAAGCGGTAAAGCTGAAATCTACAGCGTAGGTGATTGTCGATTGCCGGTTATTTCTTGCTGCGCCATAAACGTGTGCTCACACTATTATCAGCTGCTTCGATGTTGGTGGTGCACCTCATGTGCCCCGACGAATTCCTAGGCCCCGGTTTCGCGCAAAATACTAACGTTGGACAGAAAACGTTGTTCGATGGCGTGGAGGGGGACATGCACGCCGATTCTTAATTCCATTTCTGCACAACAAGCAGTCATTATGCATCGCACTTAGCTGACCCGTTTGTCCGTTCGCCATCCGATTGCAGCGCCTCTCGCAGACAACTTCACTGTTTCCCAGTACTGGTAAGCCTGGTGCAACAACGGGGCAACTTAACAAAGCCGACGCGTCAATCGGACGCCTGCGTTTAAGCCAGCTTTGCACCGTTAGCGGCAACGAAGTCAATTACGCTTGTCTCGTTTCGCGTCCTCGTTCCGGCGATGGCTACCACTCACTTCGCAACTTGCATGAACCGCAGCGCTACTCATGATCGACCACTGCCGTACTGTTCTGCCTTTTCTTCAACGTTCTCTGGGGATAAACGACTCGTGAAGCATATTGTTCGCCGACCGCGCAGCCGCTTGGTCGCTGGTGTTTGCTTCTGGAGCGATTGGCGCCTGTTCGCGCGCGCAGCGAGCGTGCGCCCCGTTGTCTATACATCATGCCTCTGATTTTCCCGCAAATCGTCCTCTGCCGACGCCTCGTGGGGGTGGAATGAGACAAAGGGCTTCGCTGCCAGGAAGTGGCATTCAAAATCCCTTTTGTGTCGCGTGTCGTCGAAGCGTGCATCCGGTTTCTGGAAGGAGGCCGCCTTCAGTGCCAGCGTCGATTGTTGTCGTTGACGTGCTCTTTTTGCTTCGTGCTTGCAGCTTCTGCTGGCACCAGACTCGCAAGATTTTCTCCGTTCGACGTTTGTTCTGTTCGCAGTCCATAACCCCATGTTGAAGGGTGTTCAATGTATTTGCGCTCACTGAAAACAAGCATATTGCGACATGGAAATTATAACGCGAACACTTACGGAATGTTTGTATCTTGAAAACGAGAAGAATGATCAGGCAAACGCGGGAGTTGTAATTAACAGGGCCAATGAGAGTGCAACTTGAAAATGCCTACTCGTGCTCATCACCAGCTCAGTGATGGAAGCAAGGAAAAGTGGAAAGGTTGAGATCTGCTTTCAGCGGCAGTACTCTGCGGATTCAAGTGATGTACAAATACACACTATGCCGCCGCTTATTGTCAAGACGACAGGTTTACATTGCAACGGAATAGGAATATCGCATCAAAAGTGACGCAGAGCGCCGCATACTGTGCGAGAGATTGACGATGCCACGTTCTTGAGATCTTTACATCTGTAAGAGAATTGGAAGCTGGGTCGCTTTGGTGGTTTATCAGCAGAAAGCGGACAACAATTTAATGCCAATATCAGGCTAATTGTAAACACTACAGGCTAAAAAAATCTTCTTCGAAAAAACAAATACGTATTCTGTTTTCGGCGCAAAATCGCAATTTCGAGAATTCAGCAGGGAACTTCCTTTCATATATTCTTTTTGGAATCGTAAATGATCGTAGCAAAGCAACTCACCTGTGTTCGATTTTTTTTGTTTGGTATTTGTCTCATAGACTACCTGTAGTGTATAAATATCGAAGGGTTAACCAGCCTGTGTAGACTTATAGTGAAGATTATCTTTTCATAAACCTAATTTATTGCTGAAATAACTGCTAGTTTTTAACTTATTTCCTGTTCTATAATTCAGGTGGTTTTAGTTACTGGTTAAGCTTGTCTCATCCGAGTTATATTTTCAAATGTCGATAGTTTGAAATTATGAGCTAAAAATACTGCGCAGCCAACTTCTCATCGATTCATGCAATTGGCTTCATTCTTCATATTGTAAGAAACTACAGCACAAGCATACGAAGTGCGTTTTTTTTTCTTCATTCTTCTGAAGTGCAGTGAAAGGCTTCCTATACTGTGGATAGGAGTGCCTTCTTATAGCTTTGGCCGCTAAGTGAGCGAGAGAAATTTTATTTCACGACGTAGGTCCGGATCGCTGCAACAAGTCGACATGTTGAGGGTGGATCTTGGCCCGGTATAATGACCCTTTTGAAAAGTTCCGTATGGCGACGTATTGATTTTTACCGCTGCATGCGGGCCCTGTTTTAACCTTATAGAGGAGTTGCCCTGTCCTGCATAAAGCTTAAACTGTCTATACCAGCCGCTATAGAGCTCAATGGGGGATTATAGTGATCAGAGCGGAAGAACCCTTCCCTATCGAGTTCAAATTGGTAAGAACATAGCTGCTTTGGAGCTCGAACTATATGGACCTGTCTGTCTCTGGTAAGGAGCTCAATCGGACAGACCAATTCCGGTTCGGAGCTCAAACCGCCCGGTAATGAGCTCAAAGCGAACAAACCATATTCTCTTGGGTGCTCAAACCGGACGGACCGTGACCGGTTTGGAGCTTTATTGGGCAGACCAGTACAGACTTTAGTTCAGATGTGAAGGGCCACTCCGGTTCAAAACCAAATCGGACAAACCAATCCCATTCAGATAAATCCTTACAGTAGGGGCTCTTGGTCTTCAGATAATATTGTGCAGGCTAAAATATTCCTAGGCATGAACAACTAGACATATATTCTGCAACTTGACTTTGTAAACAAAGCATGTGGTTCACTCTACAAATACATCGTAGATATGAGGCCATCGAAGTGTACCTTAGCTGCTACGTAAGTTTATCACATTGGTTGATACGAGCTATATTTCATTCAACGCTTCCTTCACTTTAAAATGCTTATTCGGAAGTCAATAATTGGCGCCGCTGCTCCACTGGCCGCACCAGGTGCTAAATGACTCAGCATGGCGCAAGTTTGGGCGCCAGATATAATTACATGAGTTCTAAGACGTTGGCATAACAGCAAGCATGGTAAAATTGGGTATTTTCAGACGCGTCCGCAAAAAAAAAAAAAAAAAGTCGATCTGTAGTGAAGATGCGAGCCATGCAGGCTTATAGAGCAATCAACTACGAACCGCAATTTATCCTCTCGAGAAAAAGATGCGATGTGCATAACAACGCAATAATGCTAGACAATGAAGAATTAGAGCTCGTCCAGTGTTTATCTTTTGTTTTAGATTAGAGCACCAAATCAGGTATTTTAATTAATTAAATTACTTATTACTAAATGTTTTTGTACAGTTAATAAATAAATAGGTAGTCAATTTATTTCGCATTCTGTACGGTAGACCATCGCACTGCCATTTTTTGATGACCGCCTAGAAATGTTTTTGTTAATTGGATTACACAGCGTATAGAAAATAGACCGATATTGTGACCTTGTTGTTTCCACAAAGGATCACTACGATGGGATGATTGGTCATTTAAGGAAATTTTATGCACAGGCAGAGTTCTAACTGAAGTGTCACTCACTCTTAGTGATGCATGTGCTCTGCATAGTCTCTTTTCTAGAGGTTTTTGACTAGATGTGTCCCATTGCACATATAATTGGGCGCTGTTTTACTAATATTCTGTGTAAAGTTCATGTACGTAGAACATTGTTTCAGTATAATAAATACGTTGATGAAAAAAAAGTTGTCTTGAGAGTAGTGGCTAGCGTGCTCGGAAGGGTCACGATGGGTGCGGGTTTGTATACAGACACAAGCGAAATTACTTTCACTTGCTTTTTTTTTTTTTAATGTAGACGTGTTATTTTTTAGCACTTTACTTTTTTCGAGCCCAAGTCCGCTAATATTTCCAGATACCAGGGCCGCCGACTCATACAGGCTGATCTTGGATGACAGATGAATCCGCAGTTTCAGTGGTGTCTATCCTTTACGAAATCCGGTATACCGTATAAAATACTTGCAAGATTATTCAGTATAACAGATCTATAGAACAACTTCCTATATAACATATCTTAGAAGGCGGGAGCTCTCTTCTGTGCAGCCGGGAGCAGCTAGCCAAGCGTGATATTTTCAGAAAGTCGTTTTTCCTGCCCTTCAATGAAGCGATTGCTTACTTATTTCTCTCGACTGGGCGAAATAATGCTCGTTTTGATTCAGCTCTGAGAGTCTGATATGACAGATGAGAAAACCTGAACATGCTCGTTTTTGATGTCGTTAGGGTTAGGAAGCCGTTCAGGACCGAGAAAAGGTCACCGCCGGTAATTTCAATATAATAATCGTGCATATGTAGTTGACCACATCAATCAAGTTCTGTCGCAGTTTCCAATCCGTCATTTCACAACAGCGCCCACACTGCAAGCCGCGACGACGAGCAATTGGTGTAACAAGGATTCGCGTTTAAGAGCCTCACTCAAGCATCAAAAACATTAAGTCTGATTGTGCCTATACTAGGATGAACACGAGCAGGAAAAACAATTACATTGGCTACAAGATTGCCAGTCAAAATTTTGCTACAGAGCTTGGTGCTAAACGCTAGTATACTTCTAAAAAGCTGGATCGGAACATGTACAGAAGTCCATCTGTTTGGTGTTGAAATACAAAAATAGAGAAATACTGACATTAACACATTGACCAATATTTACAAGCATTCCTACGTGTTGGCACCCGTTCAGCCTATTTTGAGTCGCGACTGAGGAAACAGCTGAGTGGTACCGAAAGATTTGGATGCTCATAAGTAGTGGTCTGTGTCAATATTTGCTAACTTTTACTTTTAGAAAAATAGAAAGCGATAAAGCTTTACATCCCGTGTACAACGAAAAATGCAAAATTGTACACGCATTTCATAACATCCACGATTACGGTCATGGCTGAGTAGACGACGTATTTGCAGCCAGAACAGGCAGCGTGCTGCAATGTCCAGTTTTGACTTTACGTTGTGCTTCTTCATGTCACGATTTTTCGCAGGCGTTTGCAGCCTTGATTGAAAAAATTATAGGTTTGAAGAATAAATTTGCTCGTACAATTGCCGGAGTAGGTATTGAGATCAATGATGCAGGGAAAAGCTTTGTGGAGAATTATTATTGGTGTAAACGTTTCTTATCAGTCTCTTTTCTTTCTTTTTTTTTTTCAATTTTGTACACTAGGTGGCGAATGTCGAAAACAGCTTTTCCTGAAGTTGCCCTTGTCCTTAAAAATATAATGCCAGCTTGTAAATGTAACCCATTAAGTTGTGTTAATCAAATTCTTCAGGCTTTCAGTTTGAACACTTAAGTGAAATAACAAAAATTAAGAAGCACTTTGCATAACATGAAGAATTTTTTAAGGCCATGTTAGCGAATTCGCGTTGTTTGGCAGCCTGAACCTCGGCTTTATGGGGCAGGCGAAATATCAGATGGCTATGTAATATGCAAAACACGTTCAATTGTGAGGAACAGCTCTTGCACTTTCCAAAATTTCTCTTGTCATGCCACATCGATTTTTGTTTTGGAATATTTTCATGTTTTATATTTTTTTGTGATCGGAGAAGGTCTTGTTGCCTGAGGAGCACTGGTATATGTCCCGCGTTCAGTGACTGCTTGTTATTTTTGCAAGAAACTTGAGAGATAGAACCGATGTACATCGAACGCTCTGAATATTTTTCGTCATCGTTGGGGTACCTAGAGACAGGAGAGGCTGCAACATCAAAGGCATATGAACGCATGACACAAGTTCCAGCTACCTCGCATGCAAAATTTGCAATACAAACTTCGCATCTCATGCATTGAAATAATGCAGTATACTACATGCAAAAATATTCTTCGCGAACTATGTGCACAACAAGAATACAGTTACGCACCTAAAAGCGGAACGCATATATATTATAAACAAATACCGGGCAAGATAGCAATGCTAGCGCTCGATGTATGCCAAACAATTTTCTTACTTATGCCTACATAACATAACAAAAAGGAAGCGTAGTGGCGACAGTGCCTAGAGCATGACAATGATAAAAAAGTAAAACAACGATAAGGGAAAAATACCTAGATTTGAAGAGAAATATCTAGTTGATTATAAAAACGAATAACCGCATTCATTAAATTTCGCCGAACTAAAATACGAAAATAGGTCAGACTAGTGGTGAGAACGAAATTTTATCTCTACGATATTTCCTTAATATTTCTTTTCTAGGAGGTTTTTTTGGAAGAGATGTAACGAAATGTCCCTAAGTTTATCATGTAAATTCAAATTGGTTGTTAATAAATTTTTTCTATAATCTGCTCGTATTTTAGGTTTTGCTTATTATTCTCTTTATGTATGAGGTGGAGAAATCTTGTGCAGTAAATATGGTCGGGTCGCGGCAACTGGATAATTGGAGTAAGAGAGCACAGCACCCCTTTCTCAGATTCTTAATTTGGTATAGTTGGATTTGCCAATTGTGTCCCACCAATTTGCAATATCGATGATGAAAACATATGGGCAGTGTAAGTGCCCCTCTGACCGCAGTCGAATCACATGGTTTTTTTTTTTTTCCGGCTCAACTTCTAGAAAGTTCGCTATTTAGGTAAATTCTATGCAGATTTCAATTAAATAATTTATTGACTCTGAGGCGGCGTTTTTTATATATATTTTTCTTTTTGATAGATACAAACCCACTTTTGAGTTCTTATTTGTATTAAGCTACAACTTGCTTCATTTTAATCACTCTGATGACAAATTCAAGTACTTGTAAATTAATATCATGAGAAGCAAAAAAAAAATGTACAAGTACGATGCATTGCCATCATACATTACCGATTCTAAAACACATCCTATGTCGGTGCCACTCATTTACAATAGGAAAAAGAAACGATCTTGCTTTGATCGCTGCAAGGATGCACTTTTTCAGCCACATTGTACCAAATAACACATTGCATATTTTTGCCAAATGTCTTTTATTACTTCGTCATTCGTAACCAGTCAAATGCTAACTGCACTTGTCACATATCTGAATATATATATCAGTGGAGGTTACTAAAATCCTTGTGGAATCCTGAAATAAACATAGTATAAGCATTTCTTTCCGTTGTTTAATATATGTTTTCTTTTATATTTACTATTATTTGTTAGCTAGATTTAGTTTACGAAAATAATAATGACAGAATATATTATGCTGCGCTATGGAAGAAACGCCATTAGGTTGGGGTAAACCGCTGACTTTGGTCAACGATCACTTAAGGCAATGAAAACAAATGAGCGCGCATCCTTAGGGAATTTTCCTTCGACAGCACCACACCTCTCCTTCTTTCACGAATTGGATTTTACTGCTACGATTTGAAAAAAGGAACACGTGAATTGGAGGAGTCTGACGAATAGCTCTGTATCGAAAAAGACCGCACGCTTGGCCAAAGGAAAAATTCGGGCTTAAGCTTCACGCCAAACGTTTTGTATTGTACAAGCACTTTTGCCGCTTTGATAGCTGGGTTCTGATAGCAGGTGTTCAAGTGACGTTACGAATGCCATTTTGAGGCGCAGGGCATATCATCAGTATTGCAAGTCGGAGCAGGCGTTCATATGACTATTAGATATGTTTGCAGCCTTTGGCGGTGCTACGTGCACCCCAAAAGTAGGAGCATATCCCTATAGTGAGTGCTGCGACAGCATTCTCGCAGGCGTCTAATAGACATGCACCGCTCTGAACTCCCCCGCATATCACCGAACATCCCAAGATAATGCGACAGATCCCTGCGCTCACACGTATAGTATGAATTGACACCCTCTCCCCCCCCCCCTCCCCCCCTCCAAAAAAAAAAAAGAGTTTGTATTTCGATGTAAACCACTTCGATACAATCCGTTCAATATTAGTACTAGTTAGAAATAAACCACTTCACACAGATGCCTGCTGAAAAAGGTAGGCAAACAGTGCCTCTAAATGATACGCGTAGTATGTGGAGTTGCATTAGTCCCACTATTTAAAAAGAAGCTTTCTTAGAGCCTTGCAATTTCTAATTCCTCGTTAGCGTGACGGTTTTTGTTTTCTTCGTGGTGTCGTAAGACAACAGTAAAAGTGGCCCACCAATGCAATCTACTTGAGGAATAAGTTCCTAGTGGCGCTGAGCGCGCGCTCTGTGACGCCGGCGCATTTTTAAGCCGCTCTATTTTTTCCCTCGGCCACAGCGCACGCTGCGATCTGATACGAGCCGGCGATGCATTTCGTGGCTGGCGAGAACATATGCAGTGGGGCATTAGTTTGGGGGTGCGTAGGTAAGCCGCTGTATTGTTCCTTGGGGATCTGTGACGCCATCTGGCGCCCATTGTTTTCATTTCTCTTTGTTCTTCTTTTGTATTTTTCAGCTTTTTCTCGCGTGTGTTGCGCTAAAAAGTCTCTTCGGCGGCCGCGACGAGGTTTGTTATCGCGCCTCGCAGTAAAGGCGGCGGCTGGCGCCTAATGAGGCAGCATGGGCACCGCCGCGCGCGCATCAGAGATTTAGGCTCGGGCTAGAGGCTGGTCGAGAAATGCAGCCGGGTCGCGTACGGAACAGTCAATACGTCGATAGGCCCACAGCGCCAGCGAGACTTAATCTTCCCGAAGAGGGAATGAAGCGTGGATATTCATCGCCGCTGCGGACGAAAGGAAAAGAAGAAAAGAAAATGAATTACGAGATGTAAAAAGGGAGGAACCATTGCTGTAAAGGCTACGAGTTACCTGCGTGTCCAGGGCCAATCTAGCGCTGTCGTATCTCGTGGCGCCCACTGGTCCGTGCGTCCTTCATTTTTACGTCGTCCATGCCACTGCCCGGCTTTGCTGGCTGGGTTGCGTGTAACATAGCGATGCTGCATGCAGCGCCGCCTCTACGCCAGACATTAGAGCTGGTCATTTCGCAGTGGCGTCCATTTGAGTTTCAAGCGCACTTCCTATTTGCGGGACCAGGACGCCCACGAGTGATCCGCGCATAAAGATAGAGTAAGAGTAGAGAGAAAATGGCAGTGGCGCGCTTTATTTTGTCGCCAAAGCAGGCCCGCTCTGGCGTGCTCAAGTTTTGATGCAGGCGCACGCTTTATGGGGGTGCTTAAAGGCATTTACTATTTACGAAAGACACCAGCGACGAACGACAAGCGAAAGTAGGCACTCATCACATCACGCTTCCGTTGTACGCTCCGGTGCGATGGTTGCCGTGGAAGGAACGCCGGTAATGCGAATAGGACTGCGAAGCAGAAAGAATGCTGTGTATATAGCATTGCTTCGTGCATACTCTTCATTGAAAGGGGTTAAATAGAGACTTAAAAGTTCCGACGTGCGAATCATCCGCTGGGATCTCTCATAACTTGTATGTACTGTTGTGGCAGTTACACTCCAAAATATTTTGGTCTCTAAGTTTTGTTAAGACTCGGACGTGCCCATGTTTGTACAATCTTTTATGCAAGCCACACTAGCACGCCTTCTGATAAATACTTTTTCTCTATTCCGCACTTACTTTATAGGGCTGAGTACTTGCGTATATCTGCTTTGTTACCATGTTCGGAGGAAGACAAGACCCGCAACGAAAGGGAAGCCATCTCTCTTTGTATTTACCGTATTGATCATCAAAATTCACCGCATTGCTTCTTACAGTGTAAAGAACAAACAATGCTTATATTTCTCCTTTCAGAATCCAGTATTAATGATTTCATTCCCAGATTTTAAACGTATTGCCTAAGTTTAGTGCTTCACTTTTGCTACTTTATCAGCGCAGCCGAAGGTAATTCTTTCAATACGGACTTTCTTCTAATCAATAACAGTCAGCATATGATGAAACGCGAACAAGACAACTTATATGTCAACAGTAAAACGAGAAATGTTCTTTTTGAGAGAAACCAAATAATTAACTACTGAATTTTTTCTTCGGTGATGCGAAGCGGCTGCACGCCAGTGGTAATAGACCTGAACAGTATTTCTTCTCCGGTCACTAATATGTTTGTGTTCTTTCGTTATTTTAATCATTATACAGAGTGTACAGACAACGCGGAACTCGTGGCATTGCATTTTTCAATAATATCTGTGCTCTTCAAAGTTCCAGAACTACAACGACGTAAATCCGCACCAAATAGTCATGCAGTAACAATACAGTGTTAATAATTTTACGACAGACGCAGAAAAGAACAGGTGTTATGTCTGGCGCGTTCTATGCTCATCCTAAGCATCATACTAAAGAAAAGAACCAACTAGCTCGCACCTACACCCTCGCATACTCTTCGCAACTATGCATTGTTGGTGCGGAGGTGACTGCTTGTTCTTTTTGAGACCTTGGGCAGTCTGAAAGAGCAAAAAACGAAATGTCCCAAACTGGTCTTATACAAGTATCGTTGCATGGCGGGTCATTACAAATTGCGACCGCGTCAATTAAAGGCCGAGGCGAGCCAATGAAGGCAGCGGTGAGAATACCGAGCGTGCCGGGCAAATATAGGTCTTTCTGCCGTCGATAAAAAGCGCTCTTCTGCAAGCAGAAAAACCCCATCAAAAGGACATTGCAGTCACGGCATCGCACTATTCTTTCCGAGGAGGAGAATAGAGCCTGCAGGTACGTATCAGTTGCAAGACATAGCGGCGATCACGCAATGACGTGCGTGCGTCCTACTTTACGGTGTATAGTACATCTCATCATCGAATAAGATGGGCCCTAAAGCCCGATGCAGGCTTTGAGATTCAACTTGACCTGAAATATCAAATAGTGACGTCGTTGACGATCACACTGTGCCAGAGGAAGAAAAGTGATTTCTTGAAGATTTTCAATCCTGGAATCTCATTCATCAGATGTAGTAAAGGTGTAGTGTAGTGGCCCCAGGACTGTCCGATCAAGGTCCTCCTTCAGCTGTTTCTTTTATGCCATTAGCAATACAGTACACATTTCAAGGAAACCCCAGTGGTTTCCAGCATTTGTAAAAAAAAAAAAAAAAAAAAAACTGGTTTGTTTAGAGAGGTTACGTGTTCTTGGGACGTCGCCCACCTGTAGATCACTCAGAGAATCGGGCTGAGCGCTCACTGTTCGATGAGGTGTGTGGCGTGACTGGAGTCACAGGATTATGTGACATGACTGAGTAAGCAGGCTCTCTTCACGGCTGTGACGTTACCCACAGGATCGCAGTCTCAGCGGTACGGCAGTGAAAAATGTCTGTGAAGAAAGAGAAAGAAATTCGATAGAAAGAAAACAAGTGTTGAAATAAAATCGAAGAGCTGCCCTTCGGGGTCATGAGTCGAGCGCTCTACCTCGACGCCAATGAGGAAAGTTCGTTGAGGGCGGCAGTTTTGGGACATATGCGACTGCCTCCTATTACGTGGTAAAAAGCAACATCAAATTGCATCACTTTAACAGTTTGTTAAAATTAGAACCATTAATTAGCACTAGTAAGCAAATCGTCTGAGGGGCCGTACTATATAATTTTCCTACTTACCACTGCCAATTAACACTACTGAGCATCTGATACTTTGCACTACATAGTACTACTAATTAGCGCAATTAATTAGAAGTAGCTGTTAGTAAGTATTTATGACCATTACTTAGCAAAAGTGAATATGCCGATGTTGTAAGGCTATATCGCATCAAAAAACTCCCAAGAATAATTAGGCGCGCTCCATATTTTGCTTCGTAATTAACATGGTTACTCAAACGTACGTGATAGCGAATCATGCTCGTGATTTGAGGGCCTATGTAACACAACTGAATAAGTTAATAACACCACCGCCTGATGCAAGTTAGTTTTCTGGGTCATTCCGGGGGGATCATTCAATTCAACATGCGTTATTCAGAAAAGGAGCGATGTAAAAGTTGAGTTTATGGCCGGTCAGTGAGGCTGATGGGGATGAAATCTTCTTTGCTTTCACTCGCTAACCTATTCAAAATATGATTCCAGTCAGGCTGTGATAGCCTTCCAAATGTTGTTCTATTCCAGTCTAGGCTCTACTTTTAGTCCACTTCCATGTGTAAAGGCTATTTGTATACGTCTTTGCTAAGCCATTGTTCTTCATATTAATATATAGATGAGTTATTCATAATTCGGCATCCTCTTCTCCCTTCAAGTAAAAAAAGTTGCAGTCGATTTTCGTAGTTAATCAAATGCGAAGTAGGGGCGTAACGCTGCTTATCCTTGCTATAATTTTTATACATTTTGATCTTCTTGCGCCCTTTAGTTTAACTATCAGAATCACTACACTCATGTTCCCGCTGTCTTCGTAACCGTTGTACTTCAGCCAGTCGAACCTGCGCAGCAGGGCCAGACGGGCCCGGCTTCAACCATTGCGACGCGAAGCAAACGCGCGGCGTAGCTGCGTCCTCAGCTTTCCTTACATCAGCTTCAATTGTTTTTTTTTTATTACAAATGAACGAAAATAGGTGCAATCTATTGCATTCCTCTTTGGAATGCACTGTTCTGCACCCGAAAGGTCTGGGGTGGGATCGCAGGGAGGGAGAGAGATTTGTGAGAAATATTTGGCACCAACACATTCCAGACTGTGAAAGAAGGTCTCCAGGACGAAGAAAATAAGCCAAGAGCAGGGAAATGCGCCTGAAGGCGAGCGCCCAACTAAGGCGCGGAGGTAGGCACAAGCATCTTCCCGACGCGGGGAGCGGCTCGTTGCCGAGGTCCATGGGAGCACCGCGCATACACGTCTGATGTCCGTGAAGGCTGAGGAGTACCTGATGCAAATTGAGAGATGCCGAAGCTGGGAAGACACGCATAGCGACACACAACTGCTCAATCCGGAGTAACACATGCTTGTAAAACGCTGCCAGTTGACGGCCGCCAGATCCTCAACTTTGACACACCCCACTCTCTCATTGGGTTCATCTGTGCGGCTGCTCCCCCCTTCATTGTTAAGTCGAGTGGTGTGGCGCTCCCACCTTCTCTTTCTTATTTTCAAGTCCATGGAGAGACGGACAGAGAGAGAGAAACATCAGCTCCTGCTGCAGCTTTACGCGCGCATCGCCAACTTCCCTTTCTCCATTTCAAGTTCACGAAGAGAATAAGCGGCTTCGCACCGGCATCGGCGAAGTTCATGATTACGGCTAATAGTGTTATGCACTACAAAGAGGACTTTCGTATCTCCACCATGCCAATCAGCATGGCAGTGGCACCCATAAACACAACTTTAGATGGAGAGAGCAAGAGAGTTAATGGCATCGAGGAAGTGCATGTATGGCTCGCCCAGATCCTATGAGATATTTGTCGAAGACAGCCCTTTAAGCTTGGCCGATAAGCTTGCGGTGAAGGCAGAGCAGCTTCACACAGGTATCGATTCTGCCTGGAAGATGGAAGAAGATGAGATGGAGGTCTCCCTAAACAGCGCCTACCACGGTTGGCCGTCTAAACAGAAAAAAAAAAAAGCAGCCGGTATGATTAAGCACATGAAATGGAGTTGAGGAGGATATATTTCTGTGATGAAAACTGCTTTATTGTGGTCATCCTGCAAAGAGGATATCAATGTACGGTAACGATGCACTCAAAGAAGTATGCCCACGCAATCCAAGCTGTGACTGAGGGTCGGCGCAATTACAAAAAAAGGTGCCACAACAATATAATCAGTGCGTTTCATAGGCACCTTTTGTTAATTGGTTAAGTGTTTAAAAATCAGCCCAGTGTAGTACATTTCTAACGAGGGAGTGGTTACTCACTAGCATCCACTCTAGCAGAGGCCTAGTGCTGCAATATAAACATATCGCGCTTTCATAGGTGCGTCTTTCGTGAACACGATGCAATTTTTTCGGCAGCGTATGCGCTACGTTGGGGATGGAGCAACCGCTGCCGGATTCCTACCACGCAATTGTGCGGAGTGATCTAGTCCACTAATCGCAATTATCCCACTCCACTCTCGGTGGTCATTGGAAATTGCGATTTCCCTGCCCTTTTCCCGAACCTTCTCTTTCTATTTCTCACCTATTTTAACGCGATAACGTTAAATGCCCGTTAACCGAAAATTCCGCGTCGGCGCCGGCGTTGGCGCTGTGCGCGAAAATGGCGAGCACGGCAGGCGGTAGCTGACAGCTGGCATGTCCGCGCGCTTACTGTACATAAGATGGCTGCCGGGCATTACATTTGGCAGGAGCTGCCAAATCGGGCTTACCTTATATGGGGGAGGATGACATCAGAATTACTACCGGGACCCTTGCATTCCAGCTACCCTTATGCCGCGCAAGCTAATTCATATGGCTAGCGGGGTGTTGTACTTGGGCTGGTAGCTTACGCTAACGCGTCAAGCCCCCAAGGGCGGAGCTTAAGTGTCCCCCATATTTTTGTTTTCATCTGTTCTTTCTATCTAGTGAAGAAACGATTGCATTCTTTTCATCTTTGCTTTTCACCGAGGCTTCGCACTCCAATGCCGGACGTTTTTTGCGGGAACGCGACCGAGCAGGCTAAATGAAGAAACTAAGCGAGGAAGAGCTGCGACATACCAGCTCGCAGAAACGCGGTCAGTAACTCTCTGGCCAACCTAGCTTCATTCTTTTTCATTTATAGAGTAACGTTCGCGCTCCGTCGGTCTGTCTTCATCATGTATGTGGGCGATCATTCCATGATATTCTTGTTATAAATAGACTGATCTGACAGAGCGGTCCTTTGTCTGACATGCCCGTTATTAACCACGGCGGAAATGTGCGGCGCTGATGACGGCGCCGGGACGTACCTTTTGTCTCTCCGCTCTTCACATGAGCTCCCTTACGGTTCCTCTGCCTGCTGCGGACTTATGACGGTGGTAACACGATCACGGACGCAACGACGACGACGACACGTAGATCAAGGCACTTACATGCAAAGCTGTACTATAAAAATCTGGACAGCAGTTGTGCGTGACTTGTCATGGTCTGCAGAGGCATGGCAGCGAAGCGGCTCCTTTTTCCAGGTACGCCCGTCTTTCCGTCCCGTCGTTCTTCTTTGTAGTAATTACGTGGACAACTTGGGACGTGAAAGACTACTCGGCGCACCAGCAGAAGAGGCATACCCCGTACTGTAGCGGTGCACCAAAGAACCTCTATAGGAGGAGGCCCGAGACGCGCTTCCGCTCCGTGCGGGGCATATCGTTTCGAAGCTGATTTAAAGAGGTCTTTATCTCCTCTCGTCGAACAGTCCGTCCGCAATGTTTACCACCGGCTTCGTACTCCGACCGCAGCGGCTGCTTTCCAGCGGCCCGCATTCCGGGGACGACCGTTTGTTTTGGTAACACGCGGTCGTGTCGTTTCTGAACCCAACATCTGTGCGCGGCTGGTTTCGTTATCTTGGCTTCTGCCTGTCTCGCAAACCTTCTTTATCTTTCTTACTTTCTTTTCTGGACATTCGCTTCTTGCGCCGGCTTGTGGAGCTTTTGGTGCGGCGGACGAAGACCGCATCAGACAGGAGTGCGGAGAAGCGACTAGCCCTGACCGGAATAAATGGTCCCCCGCCGGCCCAAAACAGCGGGCTTTTTTCGCCCCGGGTCACATTGTGTTTGTTCGAGTGCGTTGGACTGTGTGCGAGGGCTCCCCCTAGGGCTATAGTTTTGTTTCCTTCGTTCGTACCGAAATATGGGAGCCATTCGCTTCGGTGGCACTGTTTACACGGACGTCAGCTGTGGTCCGGTAGACGAAACTGCAGCCCCGTGACGACCGTATTTCTGCCTCGCTCGTACAAGCAAGGGCACAAGAAAACCTCGCAGAGCATGAAAGCTGAAAAAAACCCTAAGTAAAATAGACTATGGGCACGCCCCCCTCTGACTCGAATACGAGAACTTTATTACAAGAGTCGGCTGCTGCCAAACGTTGGAGAAGCAAAGTTAAATTCAGGGGAGGGGGGTACTTCTACTTTGGTGCAGGCATCCAACACTATAGGACGTAAATGGTTGCTCAAACCTACCAGGGGTTATGCATGCCGAACCTTTTTCGCGTTCGGGTGTAGAGTGTTCTATATGAATAGAAAATGAGTGCAAAAGAGCTGCTGTAGTTCGAAAAAGAAAAAAAGAAACAAATGAGGGAAAAAAGGACGCTAAGATCATTCCACATGTTTCCCCAACCCTTCACCAAATCTTAAGGAAACATTGCTATCTGGCATTGATGTTACTACTCTGACCACACTTATGACTATCCTCAGCGACTTTCTAGCTCCGAACCAACCTGAGTCGCAGCAATACACAGGTGCGTAATTGCGGCAGTAACCATTTCCCATTTCTACGGAGCTTTGCTCAGATACCCCTGCGTTACATTGTGCGAGTTTTTGGTTACATCCAACTGGAGCAACCGTGCCGCTTACCTCTTTAAACCCACCGATTCGGTTTTCAATCAAAACAAAACAAAAAAAAAAGATATCATTGGGGCCGTTTACTGCTGAGCTTGGGAGCGGATAGGCAGGCGTAATCCGTTAGAAAAGGTACACGGACTTCTTTCGACATCCGGAGTGGGGAGACTGAGACAAAATATTCATCGCAATGTCACAAGCGAGGAAGGGGCGGAGAGCACAGCTATCCTCCCAGTGACTAAACGAACTGACTGGCGACTGTTACGGTTCGCATACCCACGACAGCTCCTCCATACAGCTTTCGCCCTGCCACAGCGTTCTTTCATGCTGCTGAGAATGCCTCCCAGGTGGGCTATATGAGGGAGGGAGCAATAAGAGTTTACTGCCGAGAAGAATCAACCTATCATTCAAACAATCAATCAATAAGTCAATCAATCAATCGATCGATCGATCGACTTATTGTTTTGTTGGATGTAAGCAGCATAAAATTTCAAAGCGTTTAACTTTAATACAGTAGTCTCTTGTCAACGTTGTGTGTGTGTGTGTTGTGTCCGAAGCTTTGGCAGCCACTGTCAATACTTGTTCTGGCTGAGCTGGTTCCTTGGAATTATCAGTGCGCAACACTGTAGTCTCAATCACGGATTTTGCCGTTGTATGTCCGAAGCCGCTCTTTCTCTCTGTTCTTCTATCTTCTCGTGAACTTTAAGTGCCAAAGAGAACGGTGGCGTCGCGCGCGTCCGCTGCTTACCTAGTGAGCAAATGGAGCGGCCGCACAGGCATAGTCGATCAGAGAGTTTCAAGTCAACCAATTGCGGCCGTCACAGTTGTCACCGGTCAGTGTTGTACAACCGCATTTTAATCTGGAATGAACAGTTGCGTGTCGCTCACGTGCTCTCAACTTCGGCCTGTCCACACTCGCGTCAGTCAACCCTCAGACTTCAAGCACAGCAGAAGTGTACGCGCTGTGCTCCCTCGACCAAGGCATTGCGCCGCTCGCCAGATCACGAAGAATTCTGTATTTACCTCCACATCATAACGGGTGCTCACCTTGAAGCGCACTTCCTTGCTCTTCATTTACCTCGCTTCATCCTAGTACTCGTTCGTGCACTGGTCTAGATGTTGTAATGCCCAAAATCTAGAGCGTATAATTTGTTTATGTCCCGCATTCTGCTCAATCTCTCTCTTTTTCTCCACTCTTTACCCATTATCTCTCTCTCTTTAAACCCACCGCAGACATTTCGCCCGCAAAGCGCTACATTCCACAAAGCGATTCAAGCCATTGTGCCTATTTCTGTTAATCTCCAATACCAACCACTGCGGATGGTGCGATGAGAGCTGTAAGCAGTGATACTCCACAGGCTTCGCATTTTATGAGCTGTGCAAGTCGGTTCAATTTCTTCTTTTTTTTTTTTACTTCCCCAGGAAAGAAACTGCTCGAGTCCCATTGCGTCGTTTGGTTTCAAAGCGGCACACTTCAGGTTAACGATACTCGGGAGCGCCGCCTTCAGCGGCATTTATAATTATAAGCTCAGTACGGGATGGCCGACAATGTTCAGTGTCATTAACACGTCAGACTGGATTTGCCAGAAGCAGCCGCAAGCGACCTCAGTAATTAGCCCCACCGCCGCGCCGTCATTAATTGTGTTTGTAGGCTGCTTTGTTCGGCCTTTCACATATTCGCTACCGTGGTTTACTTTTGGTTCTGCTATGCACAACAGCTTTTGCTTTTCTTCGTTGAATATTGGCGCTTCTATGCGAGATCACTAAGTTTTTTTTGTTTCTTTTTTTTTTTTAACTAGACTTCGGCGCACGTGGGTACATGCCCTCCCATCCCATTCCCGCCATATTCGACAGCCTACAGGCATGTCCTAGCAAATGTCTTGTACGTTTTTCGTAGCAAGCTATATTGGTTTAAAACTACAGTTCCTACGTCTGGCAGAAGAATGCATTTAGCTTGCTTGCTTTCTATGTATAGCTGCCTCAATATGCAACCGCTGTTGTTGCTTCATGGTTGGGCTAAATACACAAAGCTGCGCTTGTACCTTCGTCATTCACTCGACGCTCGACTTTCTTTATAGCTACCAGTATTAAGTTTAAATTTCCTTAAAGTATGCGCCGACTGCTTACTGACACTCTGCTTACAAACTGGGCTGGTCTCTCCTTTCGCAATCAATCCCTTAACCCCACTGGCCCTTAAGTCATGCGAACAAAATAGAGTCGATTCTTCCCTTGTCTTCTTTTTCCTGTGCTTTCTCGTGGAGAAAAGCCGACTCCGTTGCGGAAATTGAAAAACAAAAAGGTAATTCGCATAGGTAGAGAAAAGGCAGGGTTCAGTTTATAGTTCCATAGCAAAACTCAAAACCGACCTTTTTAAACACTATTGCGATGTGGTATTTTCACGAAAGGACAGCAGAGTAGGCACGGTGTGAAATCAAAAAACTGTTTCGAAAACTTTTGTTTGCATGTAAAGTCTTTGTCAAAAGTTTATAGCCTCATAAGTTTGCTTCTAGGCTGAATAGTCGTGCCCCCGCAGCTTTACTGAAGCACTGCCCGTTGAAGAGGGCAGGATCAATATTTTGTTTTCTTCGTGCGATTTACGACTCTGAGGTGCACTACGAGCCACTCGTTAAGGCACTCAGTAGCAAACCCCTTCGGCAACAAAAGATTTACTCGTAAAAGCTCCAATTCTTGTTGGCACCCACATTCGGCTCAGGTGTCCGAAAACAGCCCCTATAAACCACACAATGATGTTCTGTAATTGCTATTTTCAGTGCCGCACAAGATATGCCTGGACGTATCATTTATGCAATAACAACCTACCATGCAAAGCACTGCAAACGTGCGCAGACTACACACCTCGTGATCTGTTTATAGTGGCGGCAGTGACGACTATGGACAAAGCACACCTATCTTTGGTGCACGAGCTTTATATCAACTGTCACCGGTGTCGACTCGTCGTTCCTATCATGATTTTCAAACCCTTTATGCATTACCGAAACTTATCAGATCGTTATAAAATACACAAAGCATTTCCCAAATGACGTTGGTATTCAAAGTGACTTCTACATTGGAAATGAAGTTACGCTTGAATTAGCACTCGTATATTGTTCTCTTTCCAACCATTGTCGTCTTGTTCTTTAGATATTTTTTCGGAGGGCATTGTGAGATTGCTTTTGATTTTTCTTTCTTTATATGAATACTGCTGGCTAGCCTCACTTCGTTTCTCTCCAGAGTAATTCCTACAGAAAGGACATTCTCGCATTTCCTATTCGTGGTCGCGCGGTTGACGGCGAAGTGCGCCGAATCCGCAATGCTGATTCGTGTGCACTTCAGGGCGCTGAATTTCTCCACAGATCATATCCCGCCAGTGATGCACTGCTCGAGGCGACAAGCACTCATGACGAGTGCTGCGGCGGAGCGCACATCTTACCAAACCAACGCGCGGGGGCACACTGTATTGAAAGTAATATTTTTGTAATCAAAACTGCATCCTCTTTCATTAGGGCTGTGAAACACAACCTGCAGTAAACGATTCCACTTAACGTGCGCTTTTCACTGGTGCGTATAATCAGATGTCATGCTGTACCTGTCAGATGTTAATCCACAAAATCTGTTCCCCGGAATTTTGCAGAAAAAAACAAAAGGTGTTTACCAAAAACTGCTTCAATTCTGCCGTCAAAGACATGGCTGCGATAAACGGGACCCCGTATGTGTCTCTTCTGTCACATGAAACATCCGGAATAAGACAAATAGCAGTTCGTGGACATGCCCAGCGGTCTTTTGGCAGGCACTGACCATTCGCGGCACGGCCGATGCCACTTAGGCGACGGATTGCAGCGATGGTCGCGAGATAGCATCTCGTTATCCGCTAAATTGACCCAGCGATGGAGAGATTAGGTGCCCAGCAACAACGAGTACATACGGAGGTAGACATAGACGTAATCGGTTGCCGCAAGAGTGGGCGAGCTGGCGTGGCCCAACGATTAGTCTTGATTCCGGCCTGGCCGTTTCTCTTTTCCTGTGCCCGCCTTCACGGTCTTCGCTCCGTGTTCGCTCCATCGGGCAAGCGAAGCCGGCGATGGAGTTGTGAACATGGCGGCGACCTGATGATCTAATCTTGGCTCGCTTCATCTGCTCGGTCGGAGGAAGCGTCGGGAAAGGACCAGTTTTTCTTCTGCCCTGTCCAGAGCTGCTTCTGTCCAGCTCTGCGCTGCAGTCCCAAGCGTTGGACAGCATGCGACACCTACTCATTGTTCCACATTGTGCTGGGTAGAATGATGTCGTAGTATTTCGTAAGAGAAGCGCCGTCGAGAAGGTGGGCCCGATTTGTGTTTACACGTGCCAACTTTGGAACTGACGCTCAGACGGAGCGGCATGCCGGTAAGAGCAGTGTCGATGTAATAGCAGAAGTAGATAATTTAATAGAAAATCATGCAGGATCAAGGAAAAACAATCTTATACATTAAGCACCTGGGATGCAGCCGGCGGAGTTGAAAGGAACAAGATCATTGGAGAGAAGTTCAGTAATGAGTGACACTAGAAAACAAAAGGTGCGGCTACGTGCGCTGTTTATAAAACACGAAATGCAAACGCACTGGCTCCTCTTTAGGTATTCCCCTCAGAGGGGATTGGAAAGGGCTGCATGCGTCAGACTTGTCGTATCTCGTCTTTCATGAGTGACAAAAAAGGACAACGTCGCTTCAGCGCCTTGTGAGGCACACGCTTGAGCACAGCCGCAATGCTTGAAGTTGAACCCCGGACAGTGCACTGGACTATGTATCGAAAAAAAAAAATTATTTTACCGAGAGTCTGCTGTGGCTGAGCGACCCAAGACAAGATGGTGATATGTCACTGAAATCAAGAAGAAATGCACTAGAGCATGTCAGTTATGACGAACTGTTGAAACCGATTGCCCTTTAGTTCAATGCAGTGGATGCCAAGGGAGGGCAAAAGTAGCAGGGGTGGCAGAAAGTCACGCGGATTAACTAGGAAGTTTGCGGAGAGGAGGCGACTGCGGATGACGAAAGACAAAGTTATTGTATATTAGTGAGCGAGGATTTCTCCTACAGGGGCCGTTTGCCAATCATGATGACGATGATGAGGACAATCTCTCAAAATTAAGCGAAAGTTGCCCACGTGACCAAGTGGTTGGGAAGGATGAAAAAGGGCAAGAACGAAGTAGGGACCAAGAGGAGGAGGGCGCGCGGCGGCAACTTTGCTATCAAACTGCATGACTTGGCTCTAGAAGACAGCATAGACAATATTTTTTGTTCTTTGGAGAAATTGCAGAAAACTCTCTCTAGAGATGGGAAGCATGGACGGGTGACACCATTCTCTGGTTTCTATCGGCAGTAAGTGGAAGGCGACACATATAGCAGGGGCACAGAGTGTTTCGTACATGCATGACCAGCTTCTTTTATACAATAACAAAATTTTCAGTTTTCGTTTTCACTTGATCTCGGGCTTGTATTAATGGATCATTGATTTCGCCACAGTCAGTGTCTTGCTCATAAAGCTTTAGAACAGAGCACTGTCGACCGCAGCGTCAAAATTAAGCGATTGCGCGCGGCCCTTCAGTTCTAATGGTTTTCCTCGAAAGCGTGGTTGAAGCATGCGCCGCTAAGGATTCTCGAGTCACGAGCGTCACGCCGCTGCCCCCCTTGCTGCGCGGCATGCGCTGTGCTTCCAGCAGGTGTGGGCAGCGCCCTTTGTGAAGGGGTCTATCTCCCTCCCATCACTAGAGGACTCCCATGCAGCTGCCGTGCACAACTCGATCGCCATTCGGCGGTGGACATAGCCGTCTTTTCTACGCAGCAGCGGTCAAGCAGATATGCTCCTCAAGGATGATATTCTGAGTATGCGCATTTTTCATAACCCGTGGATGATCAGGATAACGTCGCGTTGCTTCAACGCAACTGCCAACGCAATAGTAGACACCTGAACCTTCGGAATTCATATTATTGATTTTTTTTCTTTATTTTCAACAATAATATATTTTATTTACGAAGACAAGTAATCTTTTAAATAGCCATGTGTAAGCGTCTTGGAGCTGGTTATGAAAGGGAACTGATTATGAACAAAGAGTATGAAACGGACAAGGGTGCGACAGCGGAGTCCGCTACATCATTACATCTTCCAGAACGTGTGAGGGCCAAGTGTTAAATAAGAAAAATGTTGGAGCGAGAGATGATTGAACTTCATCTAGATTTAATCTTCATTGCGATGAACGGAATGAATACACAGGCTCAATTGATGCTGTCTGCCTGCGAACACGCCTATTCGAATCTTGATACACGTGCCTTAATATATGCCCTCATAATGATCGCACAAAGTTAAAAGGCGCAGGCCACTTCGACAGTAGGCGGTGCGTCGCGCCCATTGCCAGAGGAGCAGGACGCCATGCCCTGTAACCAGCAAAGAGCTGCATTCTACTTGAGAAGCGCCGAAAGTCTTAAAGCCAGCGACGTTTGTAGATTAAGCCGGAAAACTCTTTGTGGCGCAGCCACAGTGCTTTCACGATACGCTGTGGGTGCTCATTTCCACCATAATACGAAGCCAGACAACGTGAACGGAATGCCTCCTTAACTTGATTCCTAACGAGATAAACCTTCAACTCTAGGAGGCGAGTTGGGACACTCGTGTTTGATTTCGCGCTGTTGTATTTGAATGCATAATATAATTTAGCGCTTTGTAAGGAGTAGTAATAGCCAGTAATTAGGCACGAAGACTTTTTCACTACGCGCAGCCGATGGTGACTCCGGGAGACTGAACGTTTTTTTGCTGGATGCTTGCTGTAGCTTGCGTAAACACGAGGATCTCATTTCAGCGTAAGCTATTAATAGCATCCGCAACCACTCTTCTATTTATAAAATATATCTTCATTTGTTTCTTAGGTGAATATATATCTTATTAAGAGAAGTGTAGTTGTGGCTCGACTGGCTTGGCGCTTAAGTAGAAAAAGAACGGCGTCGCCCAGGCAGTCGACATGCTTGGCCTGTAAATTTTGGCTGAAAAGGAAGGCCCGTTGCTTTGTCAAGATGTTGAAAGACTGCTTTTACTTCGGTCCCCCTGCATCATCATGCATGACGTGAAGGTGAACAAATAATAATAATAATAATAATAATAATAATCAATCAATCAATCAATCAATCTTTATTTAATGTGCGCAGGAACAACCATGTGGTCTTTGTGCTGCAGCACAAATAAAAAAAAAGAAACAAAAATGAAAAAGCACAAACATGTTTACACACACAAAGAGAACACAAAAAAAGAAATAAATAATACATGAAATGAAACAGACGAAAAGTATCACGGAAAGTAAGCAAACAATGAGTAGCATCACTTATATACACAGTGAGAAAATTTTTTAGCACACCAGGAAATAAAGAAAAAAAAAAAACGAACGGTAGATAGAAGACAAAAAAAAACAACAACAAATAACTGACATTGATTATAGTAATACAGAAATATACATAAAATAAACAACCCTTCCAGGCGCAACAAGTGCATGGTACTTAAAACACAGGCTAGAAATACAGAATAATACAATAAAGAAGTAAAATTGAACAAGGGGCAGTGAGATTCGAATATAAAGTTTAAAGTTGAAATATAAGTAAGAAACGGATAAAAAGTAGTTCACGATACAGACAGCATTGAACAGGAGAAAAAGCAAGAAGTGAAGTAAATACAATTTAAGGCTAGAAAGTGGGAGTTTTAAGTGATAAAGTGCTATTTAGAATACAACGCTACGAACATCCAATGTAAATGAACAGAGCGAGTTTTGGAAGATGTCAAGGTGAGGACAAAAAGAGTTAAATAACCACTGCATCCTGTCCAGAGGTGAGTGGGAATGAAGAGGAGAAACCTGAAATGGTCTGAATTCCCTCATGCTCTTTCGCGGAACGCGCAGTAGGATGTACTCTAAGAGCTGAGGGCACATAATGTGGCCATGAAGGAGTTTGTACAGAAATATGATATCAAGTCTGATACGACGGCAGTGAAGGGTAGGAAGATTCAGTTGGGCGCTCCTGGTGGAGCGAGAGGGGGAAGTTGCGCAAGGAAAGCGATAATGAAATATCCGTAAAAATTTTTTTTGTACTCTGCCAACCTTGTCCAAGTTCGATTTGCAAGTGCCATTCCAAACAACCGACGCATACTCCAAGACCGGCAGGCATATGGACAGGTACAGTTTTAGGAACGGAAGTGGAGTATGGAACTCTCTCGAAAGTCTGCAAACGAATCCGAGTGTGCGCATAGCCCGCTGAGCAATGCGGTTAATGTGAGAGGAGAAGCTGAGGGTGCGGTCAAAAAGTACACCAAGGTCATTAATTTCATCAACCCTATCCAACAGCACGGAATTCACAGAATAATGGTAGAGAAAGCTATGTGTTTTACGAGTAAAGGACACAACCCTAGTTTTGGAAGAATTGAGGGTAAGTCGATTCATCGCACACCAATCAGAAAAAGCAGATATGTCCGATTGCAACAACACGCAATCTTGAAAAGAATGTATTACCTTGAATATTTTTATATCATCAGCATAAAGAAGAAACGAGGAGTTCTTTATCGCTGCGGAAACATCATTAATAAAAACGGAGAAGAGAAGCGGGCCTAGTACTGAACCTTGAGGAACTCCACTCGTTGCAGGGTAAACGAAAGAAGTCTGTCCATTGACACTGACAAAGCAGAAGCGATCAAGGAGATAGTTGCGTAGGAGGGCTACGAGTGAGACTTCAACGCCAGAGAGTAGAAGTTTTTCAAGAAGTAGTGAGTGAGTAACAACGTCGAAAGCTTTGCTCATATCACAGTACACAGTATCAACCTGACCCCTCTGAAGGACAGCTGCAGAGGCATACGTCATAAACGTGACAAGGTTGGTAGAAGTAGAGCGGCCCGACATGAAGCCATGTTGATTCGGTACTATGATATGTTTGAGATGGAAGGAAAGTACGCTGTGCAAAGCTAAT